>NC_060139.1:679467252-679775863 GCF_021461385.2 Schistocerca piceifrons
CAGAGAGGACTGTTCTCATAAGCGAAACAAAAGCAAGAGACTGCTATTTGTTGTTACTTACACTGCTGCTTTCTTTGATAATGATCAACAAGAACCAAATGATAGACTTTGTATGATAGAAGAGGTTCTGAACGAGAGTTCAGCGAACATTTTTCTCCGTTTGAAAATCTTTGCAGACGCCTCTTTAGTACATTACATTCTGCACAGAAATTAGAGATATTTTAGATTTAAAAATCTAGTCAGTTGCCGTGTTTCATTTCTGACTGTATCACTATTCAGCATAAGAATAATACGAATATAAACATGAAATGATATGTATATTCTTCTGCGTTTGCTGTTGTCTCACTCTAGTTTTGTAGTTTATTAGGCAGACAGGATTTAAATGAGAGAGCAGCAAATACGAAAGAATACACGGCATAATGTTTACATTCTTCTACCTTTTCTTTCAATATATTTGCTAACGCAGAGGTTTTGGTGCCAGTATTTATCTTTGTGCCTGCAAAGCATCCCTTTGTAGCACTACATATATTCGACAGCAGAAGTTAGTTGTGGCGGCACCTACCAACATTTTTCAGAACTTCCGCTTACTTTGCACTCTATTCTAAGCCACAGGCAGTTTTTTGGATTACAAAAACCGGAAAAAAGTGCGGCTTAGATTCAAGTAAATACGGTAGTCCTGTTATAGCACCCAGATAACTTTGCAGACAAACTCAGTTTGGTCCTCAATATAATATTTTTGTCAATTGCAATGAACACTGCCCACCTGTCATTTTCGATATATGTTCCATGCAACAGCATGAAGCATTCTACATCGGGTTCCAACACGTTCTTTGTTACAAATGTAATTTGGGGGTGACAGCCTTCCTGGAGGGCAGTAAATTCAGTGACTTTTTTATGAATTCTTCAACAACTTACAGTTAAAATCCTGTCATTCCAAGTGTATATTCTTCATACATGATAACTTTCTGCGTATTGACTGGTGAGCATTCAGAGGATCTTAAATTATTGCCTACCCCAAAAAGCTCCATGTGCACTCCACATGCACTCTTGCTATCAAAGTTCATCCAATGACATGCTTCACAGTCCCAAAATTCCAAGCACGCACAGATCTCTAATGGAATGATGTTGGGGCGCGCGATGTCATACATGAACAAAATACTGAGAAGATAGACTTTGACAATATTTATTTTGTTTCTACGTTATCAGCTTTATAGTGGTGACAGCCTAAACCGTAATGTACCCCAGCTCTTGGTTAGGTTGGAAAGGTGATGGTTTGTTCGCAAGTTTGCAAAGTTCAGAAATGTGATGACAGAAGAAAAACAATAATACTTGTTACGACATTTATTTTACACTTATTGGCTCGTATTTCAGAAGAATTTTGTCCAGTTTAAGGATAACATTGGTCAATGTAAACAAGCAGTATCGGCAGGTTCAATAATTTTTCAGCAACATAATTGGACATGATTTAGTCTGCTAAAATGAACTGTGATATAGTCTCTATCCTCCCCCATATGACTCGTTCGCCATCTAGTTATGGTCACTAGAATTTAAGTGATAGAAATCTATGTCTATATCCTCATATTCGAGGAAGCATCAAGACAGAGATCAAAGAAAATATCATTCTTTTTCTCTCAATGGAAAGAATTAGGGTAGTATGAAACAGCACTAAAAGCTGTGACTTTTGATTGCTGACTCTTACAGTAAAGGGGATTGTCATTCTGAGGATGTAGTGCTTTTAATATTAACTAATTAACAGGACAAAAGTTTCACAGATTTACTTAGATATCCCTTTCTTTAATTTCTTTGAAATCATTAATATAAACAGGTAGGTTCTTACCGTGAACTCTGCAACTCTTTTGCTCACTACAGTAGCTCGCAGAGGCAAAACATCAGATTTACTTTCATGCCCGAAGGAGTCTACTTCACTATTCAAAGCAGCAACAGACTGAAGTCCTAAATCTTCTGCACAAACACCAACTGACACTGTAAATTCCAAAGCATAGTATTTGTTCTGACATACTTAGAAACATCATTTTCTAGCAAAAAGATGGTCGTACTAAATCAACAGGCCTACACATTATGGAACATTGTTTAAAACTAATAATATTTTCAAATTACAATATGTTTAAAAGCTTTTAGTAATTACAAGTAAATAATAAATACCACTTTCATTTGCATTGGCAAAACAGAAAATTCTATGTAGAACACTGCACTATATTTTGTATATGCTGGGTTCTCTGAATTTTTAAGGTTAATAATTTGTGTTTAACGAAACCATGCTCAGTGAGATTGTGAAGAGGCCAACAAACAATGAACTATCGCAAATTATTAAATAATGTTATTTACAGTGAGAAATTGGAGTTTCATTTTTCTTGGGGACTGCGAAAACAATAGAACTTTGACTACACCATATATAGATATATAGTAGAGATCAACGAGAGAGAGAGAGAGAGAGAGAGAGAGAGAGAGAGAGAGAGAGAGAGAGACACACTGTGTTTATGGACGTAGCCCTGCTATAAAACGTTATGTTCTGTGAACAAGAAAATTTCAGTTTCTGTATTCTTTTTGATACAATGAAAAGAAATTTTTTTTTCTATTTTGTTAGCAATTTAATTGCGCTTTTCCGTACTGCTGTACTGTTCAACAGACATACTTCATGCATTACACGGGACAAAACTTTGATGAACTCACCAAATAATACAAAAAACGAAGAAAGTGACAGAGCTTCAATACTCATTCCAAATGTTTACCACTAAACATTGTTCCCAAATCCCAATCGTCTGCACTCTGGATTAATTTGCACTTGTTTCTGTCAAGTTTTTGGTCGGAACTGCCAACTTCATAAGTTATATAGAGCCCGCAAAAAACAAGTGTTCACTCTCAAAAATGTTATTTTCTGTATTACATTAACCAGTTATGAGTAAACAGATGGTGCATCAACCGAAAATATAGAAAACACAGAATTAGTAACATATACATACAATAAAAATGAAAAAGATTTACACAGAATTTTTTCGATTTGAGACAAGACTGTTTTTAAGCGGTAACAAAAAGATTTCCTTGCATCTTATCGCTCCACATCATAGCTTGATAATTATAATGGACTGGTTTTGTTTTTCACTATTGCCCATGTATTGTGAGACTTCGAAAATAAGTAAATAGGTGAACTGCATGGCATACTTTGTGAAGCTTGCCCTGAAGAATGTAGTCGCTGGTCAGTTTTGTTTACTTTCGGTGCAAACTGGAGAGGCCTAATGCCTGTGATCTGATAGCTGCTGCTGCGTGTGGAATGTAGCTAAAGATTGTATTTAGCCATGAATGGCGAGCTATACCTTCTTTTTTGTCTACACCTACATGGGTCCAGCCGTGAAGTGCATGGCAGAGGGCACGTCCCGTTGTACCAGTTTTAGAGTTTCTTGCAGTTTCATTGAAGTATGGAGCCCGGGAAGAAAGATTATTTGAATACCTCTGTGTGTGCTGTAATTATTCTATTTTTGCCCTCACAGTCCCTACTGTGGGATAAGTAGGGGGATATAATACATTCCTAGAGTCGTCATTTAAAGCCAGTGCTTGAAGCTGTGTTAGGAGACTTTGTCGGAATGGTTTACGTCTGCCTTCAGAAGTCTACTACTTCAGTTCTTTCATTATCTCTGTGTTACTCCCCCATGGATCATCCATACCTGTGAGCATTCGTACTGCCCTTCACTTTATAAGTTCAGTGTCCCCTATTAGTCTTATTTGGCACGGGTTCTACAAACGTGAGCAATATTCTAGAATGTCTCGAGTGTGCTGTAAATCGTGGTTTGACCGCATAAACAGACGTAATAAGTGTCCACGACAAGGTTGGCAGTGACGCGTCACATACGACGCCAGAGCTGCTTTTTTTCGCATGCTGCCGGTAGTAAACATAAATGATAACAGATGAGAGCCAAGGCGCTTGGCTGTCTGCGCTCTATCGCACGTGTCCATTCAAGACGTCTTCGTTTTTATATTTCCTTCTGTACTGTGTATAGTCAATATGTCGTTCACACAGGAAGAGTGTTCGAAGATGATCTTTTTCGTGCAGCTTGTTGAAAAAAATCCTTGTCTGTGGAATCACACAATGAAATCTTATTCAAGGGCAGATGTGACCAGTTTGGCTTGGAAAAATATAGCGACTGAAATGAAGGAAACTGGTAAGAACTTGTGGAATCTGTATCGTCATTTGGAAATCCGTAACTTTGTCGTTGCAGTTTGTAATTCATGTAACAAACGCACGATTTTGGCCTGTGGTTGTAAAACGTTAATCGTATTCTAAAACTGTTTCATTCGAAACTGAAAGGGAGGAGCCCTCATTTGTTGTTGTTGTTGTTTTGTTGTTGTTGTGGTCTTCAGTCCTGAGACTGGTTTGATGCAGCTCTCCATGCTAATCTATCCTGTGCAAGCTTCATCATCTCCCAGTACCTACTGCAACCTACATCCTTCTGAATCTGCTTAGTGTATTCATCTCTTGGTCTCCCTCTACGATTTTTACCCTCCACGCTGCCCTCCAATACTAAATTGGTGATCCCTTGATGCCTCAGAACATGTCCTGCCAACCGATCCCTTCTTCTGGTCAAGTTGTGCCACAAACTTCTCTTCTCCCCAATCCTATTCAGTACTTCCTCATTAGTTATGTGATCTACCCATCTAATCTTCAGCATTCTTCTGTAGCACCACATTTCGAAAGCTTCTATTCTCTTCTTGTCCAAACTGGTTATCGTCCATGTTTCACTTCCATACATGGCTACACTCCTTACAAATACTTTCAGAAATGACTTCCTGACACTTAGATCTATACTCGATGTTAACAAATTTCTCTTCTTCAGAAACGCTTTCCTTGCCATTGCCAGTCTACATTTTATATCCTCTCTACTTCGACCATCATCAGTTATTTTGCTCCCCAAATAGCAAAACTCCTTTACTACGTTAAGTGTCTCATTTCCTAATCTAATTCCCTCAGCATCACCCGACTTAATTCGACTACATTCCATTATCCTTGTTTTGCTTTTGTTGATGTTCATCTTATATCCTCCTTTCAAGACGCTATCCATTCCATTCAACTGCTCTTCCAAGTCCTTTGCTGTCTCTGACAGAATTACAATGCCATCCGCGAACCTCAACGTTTTTACTTCTTCTCCATGGATTTTAATACCTACTCCGAATTTTTCTTTTGTTTCCTTTACTACTTGCTCAGTATACAGATTGAATAACATCGGGGAGAGGCCACAACCCTGTCTCACTCCCTTCCCAACCACTGCTTCCCTTTCATGTCCCTCGACTCTTATAACTGCCATCTGCTTTCTGTACAAATTATAAATAGCCTTTCGCTCCCCGTATTTTACCTCTGCAACCTTTAGAATTTGAAAGAGAGTATTCCAGTAAACATTGTCAAAAGCTTTCTCTAAGTCTACAAATGATAGAAACATAGGTTTGCCTTTCCTTAATCTTTCTTCTAAGATAAGTCGTAAGGTCAGTATTGCCTCACGTGTTCCAATATTTCTACGGAATCCAAACTGATTTTCCCCGAGGTAGGCTTCTACTAGTTTTTCCATTCGTCTGTAAAGAATTCATGTTAGTATTTTGCAGCTGTGGCTTATTAAACTGATTGTTCAGAAATTTTCACATCTGTCAACACCTGCTTTCTTTGGGATTGGAATTATTATATTCTTCTTGAAGTCTGAGGGTATTTCGCCTGTTTCATACATCTTGCTCACTAGATGGTAGAGTTTTGTTTGGCCTGGCTCTCCCAAGGCTGTCAGTAGTTCCAATGGAATGTTGTCTACTCTGGGGGCCTTGTTTCGACTCAGGTCTTTCAGTGCTCTGTCAAACTCTTCACGCAGTATCGTATCTCCCATTTGATCTTCATCTACATCTACATCCTCTTCCATTTCCATAATATTGTCCTCAAGTACATCACCCTTGTATAGAGCCTCTATATACTCCTTCCACCTTTCTGCTTTCCCTTCTTTGCTTAGAACTGGGTTTCCATCTGTGCTCTTGATGTTCATACAAAGAACTGGGTTTCCATCTGAGCTCTTGATGTTCATACAAGTGGTTCTCTTATCTCCAAAGGTCTCTTTAATTTTCCTATAGGCAGTATCTATCTTACCCCTAGTGAGATAAGCCTCTACATCCTTACATTTGTCCTCTAGCCATCCCTGCTTAGCCATTTTGCACTTCCTGTCGATCTCATTTTTGAGACGTTTGTATTCCTTTTTGCCTGCTTCATGTACTGCATTTTTATGTTTTCTCCTTTCATCAATTCTTCTGTCTCCCAAGGATTTCTTCTAGCCCTCGTCTTTTTACCTACTTGATCCTCTGCTGCCTTCACTACTTCATCCCTCAAAGCTACCCATTCTTCTTCTACTGTATTTATTTCCCCCATTCCTGTCAATTGCTCCCTTATGCTCTCCTTGAATCTCTGTACAACCTCCGGTTCTTTTAGTTTATCCAGGTCCCATCTCCTTAAATTCCCACCTTTTTGCAGTTTCTTCAGTTTTAATCTACAGGTCATAACCAATAGATTGTGGTCAGAGTCCACATCTGACCCTGGAAATGTCTTACAATTTAAAACGTGGTTCCTAAATCTCTGTCTTACCATTATATAATCTATCTGAAACCTTTTAGTATCTCCAGGGTTCTTCCATGTATACAACCTTCTTTCATGATTCTTAAACCAAGTGTTAGCTATGATGAGCCCTCATTTAAGGTTCTGAAAACATTAATTGCAGGCATACAAATTGTGCAAGCCTCAGTTTGTCACTTAAAAATTTAGGTTGGAATAAAATTTGTCGTCAGCTGCTTCGACGAACAGATAAAACTTTAATCATTGGATACCATGACGATGTCACAATTACGATAGAGTTGAATGGGACCTAAGAGAATATGAATCGGGAAGACGCACAGCTTACTCCCTACCGCTGGTGGTACTACACGTGCACTGGACACCTGTGAATTATTTGAACGGTTTTTGCGTATTTTGCTCTGTTGTTGCAAGTAAGCACTCGTCAGCGCAATAATACAAAAATATTCATTATATAGTTTGCTGCAGTATGCAGCCAGAGGATGTTGGATTGTTGTGCAGATCATAAAGTAACTCATTTTAGTATTTTATAAATGTACGGTAGCTCAGTAGTGTGTTGTCACAGAAGCGAGACTGTACTGTGATGAGCTAATGGTCTGGCAAATCAAGACTACTCCATATGACAAGCATCTGTCAAACGTAGATTTTTTTTCGCTGTTAGCCAAAGGAGAGGATGTGAACCTGAGAGGCCTATATTATTATCTACTACAGAAACATTGAGTTTTGGAACGAAGGAAAGAATAATAAACCAGCTTGTATATTTTCTTTTTTATTATTAAAGTATGAACACAAGCACAGTGCCATTAGACTGTGTTTATGCTTGGTAGTTTAACTACCACAGGACGAGAAAAGCAGTTTTCCTATCTGTGCTGCCAGAGCACCAACATCAGCAGGTTTGCAGCTCTGCATAGCTGCTCATAGCAATAAGAGGAGGCTGTTCCAGCACAGTGTGCTCCATCTGTCAGTGCTGTTACTCTACACATCACTGGTCAGTCACTTTGAATGTAATTATACAAAGTTTAGCAGCAATAATGCCCTTGGATATGTTGAAATGTTCTCATTTTGAATGAGTTTATGGTAATGTATTTCCCGAAATCTGAACAGCTACTAAGCACGGATTGTTCTGAAGTGAAGATGCTCGCCATACTATTAAGTTTATCAGTGTCTAATGTGCTCAAGATTATAGTCACCGATCTGCTCAATATGCCACGCAGAATTACTGTCTTTTCTGACACACAGAATTACTTAAAAAATCCATAGTTTCTAAAAAAAGTACACTGGAATATAAATAAGCCTTCACTCTAAAACACTTTTGAAACATGTAGCACAACTAAAATGGCAAATTATAACTTCCTTTGGAGCTCATACTATGCATGATCATACCATTGAAAGGCTTGGCTCCGACTCCCTTAGACTGCTGTCAGCATTCTATATTTCCAAGAAAAAAGACGTGTGAAGAATACTCCGTCTGATTGGTCAGTTTTCTTTAAAGCCAATAGAAAAACATTATCCTCCTGTGTTAGTTTGCACTCTTCATGATTAACCAATCAACAAATTCCACACTTTCGAACTGTACTTTTTCCCAAAATAAACATTTAACATTTTGTTTATACTTTACTTTTTTTTTTTTAATTTGCTCTTTATTAGCTTTCCTTTTACTGTAAACTTACTTAACCTATTTGATACAAAATTCCCTGTCGCCTGCATTCACACTGCCTTAAAACTTTCTCACACTAGTTCGTACAGTATTCACCAGTAGACCAGTGATCTACATATTTACTTTAGACCACATTCACACCACTAAAAGCATATACAAAACTGTACAAACATAAATAAACAAAAAAAGCCTTCAAGAAATAAACAGAACAATTCACAAAAACATTTTATTGACCTGTTTATTGAATGTCTCTGTACACTGCTGGACTCTGGTGGTCAAGATTCTTAACTACATCATAATTCTTCCTGTTCTGACCTGTCTGCTACTGTCCTCTAGCAGATGAAAATTAGAACTATGTGCTGGACTGAACCTGCTTCAGACCATCTGTCACTTTGCAGGCGTGAGTCATTCTCCCGATACGCACACTGTAGACAAGATTGATATAAGGAGCCACGACTCAGGTGCCTAGGAAACCTGCTTTCTCAGATTGCTAGCCAACAATCCAAGCAAATCGTATTAATGAGTTTTTAGTACAGTAAGATAAATGACAATACTTAACACTGAGAAATTTACAATGAGGTGTTGCAAGCAGTGGGCGACAAACAAATTAAGAAAATCTCCTCAGTATACACAACTCCTAATACAAGTGAAACAATATAATTCCTAAGTTTTTGCTGTAAAGCTTGTTGAATGGTTTGTCTACAACTGGGCCGCGGCCAGGCGGCGTGGTGCTTATGTCCTCTTTGTGTAGATGCCACTGTTGTCTCGTGTTGTCCTAGTGAGGGGTCAGTCAGCATTCTATTGGCTGACATCTTCTTCACAGCCCTCTCTGCTCTAACGTTTCTGCCTGGCATGCCAGCACTTGACTTTATGCTGGAACAATTTTTTTCTTTTTCTTTTTATAAATTGCAAAAGTTTACATTTCTGATCATTTAGAGCAAGTTGCCAAACTCTGCACCACATTGAAATATTATCAACATCTGACTGAATATTTATGCAGCTTCTTTCAGAGAGTACTTCATTATAGATAACTGCATCATCTGCAAAAAGCCTGATTTTACTGTTAATATTGTCTGCAAAGTCATTGATATACGATATGAACAGCAAGAGTCCCAACACACTTATCTGGGGCATACCCAAAGTTACTTCTACACCTGACAATGGCTTTCCATCCAAGATAACATGCTGTGTTGTCCCTACCAAACAGTCCTCAATCCATTCACAAATTTCACTTGATACCCCTTATGATCGTACTTTTGACAAAAAGCCTATGTGCGATACTGAGTCAAATGCTTTTCAAAAATCAAATACTGCATCTACCTGGTTGCCTTGATCCAAAGCTTTCAGTATGTCATGTGAGAAAAAGTGTGAGTTGGGTTACACATGATCAATGTTTTTGAAATCCATTTTGGTTGGCAGTGAGGAGGTCATTTTGTTCAAGATATCTCATTATGTTTGAGCACAGAATATTTTCTAAGATTCTACAACAGACCTATGCCAAGGATATTGAACGGTAGTTTTGTGGATAACTTTTACTACCCTTCTTGTTGATGGTTGTAGACAGTGCCTTTTTTCCTAGAATTGGGCAGGGTTTTTTTGTTCGAGGGATCTACGATACATTATGTTTATAAGAGGGGCTAACTCAGTCACAAATTTAGTATAGTATCTGACAGGGATCCCATCATGCCCGGGAGCTTGTTTGATTTTAATGACTTCAGCTGTTTCTCAGCACCACTGACAATAATATTTATTTCATTCATCTTTTCAGTGGTTTGATGATTAAATTGGGGCAGTTATCCAGGGTTTTCCTTTGTAAAGGAACATTTGAAAACAAAGTTAAGCATTTCAGCTTTTGCTTTTGCTACTCGCTAGGGACGGGGTACTAAGTTTGGTGCAACTGGCAGCCTTTACATACAACCAGGATTTCCTTGGGTTCTCTGAAAGATCACTTGACAATATTCTGCTATGATAGTCACTGAAGGCATCAGGCATTGCTTTCTTGACAGCCAAATGTGTTTCATTCAGTACCTCTCTGTCTATAGCCCTAGGCTTTGTTTTACACCTATCATGCAGTAATCTCTGCTTCTAAAGAAATTTCTTTACAGTGACTGTATACCATGGAGGGTCCCTCCCATTATGAACTGTTCTTCTGGGTACGTACCTATCCAGTGCGTGGTCAGCTATTCTTTTAAATTTGAGCCAGAGTTCCTGTACATGCTCCTGCCCTGTGCTGAAAGTTTCAAGTTCCTCATTGAGATATGACACTACTGATGTTTTATCTAGATTATTGAACATATATATCTTTCTGCTTGTTTTAGTTGTCCTTTGTACTGTGGTCATCATTGTTGCCACAACTGCATCATGATCAGTGATATCAGCTTTGATGTGAAGATCCTAAAAGAGGTCAGGTCTGTTTGTTGCCAATAGACCCAGTATATTTCCATCATGAGTGGTGTTCCTAACTGTTTGTTCCAGGTAGTTTTCAGAGAAGGCATTTACTAATATTTCACAGGATGTCTTACCTGGAAGTCCTGGATAAGTTCTCAAGTTCCCTTTGTTTAATACATCATGAGTGCTCATTTTATTGTGTGAGAAAGAGGACTTGGTTGTCTTACCAGAAAACACTGGAAATGCCACTGTGGTCCTGAACACTTAAGTCTGTCATCTGCTAATTTATGAAAGGATGATTCATTCTGGCAGCTTAGTCTCGATCAACACGGGCTATCACAGAAAGATAGGGAAGTTATGAAAGGTAGCTCACATGCCAAAAGAAATGTTGAAGAAATTAATGCCACACTTTATGGATTGCTGAACATACAGATGAAGTCATTCCTCTGAGACCAGTAGTTAGTGTGGACTGAAGACACTGAACAGCATTTCGTTACCCTCAGGAAAATAAAGATAGGCCGGAATGATGTAATGGTTAGTTTGGACATTGTCACTTTTTATGAGGATGCTGATACAAGAAAAGCGGGCTCTTTGGGCCTTCAGTTCTTAGCATAAGTTTGTTTAAGTAGTGTGTAAGTCTAGGGACCTCAGCAGTTTGGTCCCTTAGAAATTCACACACATTTGAACATTTTTGGGCCTTCAGTATCCTCCTTTACTCTAAAGCTATTCTGCTGTGCCTTAATGACAATGTACTACTTGTACTGCTGTGAATGTTATGAGATGATGCGGGGCACAGTAATGGGATGCCCACTGTCTCCATCTTTCCTGAACTTCTTCATGGAGCACTTTGAGGTGCAAGCTTCGAACTCTGTGGGACTGCATCCAAATTGCTTCATATAGTACATTGACAATATCTTCTTGATATGGGCTCGTGATGAAAATGCACTGAAGCAGTTCATCAGCCACATGAACAGTGTCCAGCCTAACATTTAAGTCACTGTTTAGATGGAGAGGGATGGCCAGCTTATGTTCTTAGCTGTTTGAGCTGAGTGGAAAGCACGAGGCTGGCTTGGTCATTCAGTGTATAAGACTGGTTTTTGAAAAAATAGTGACTTTTACCACCCTTTACAC
The DNA here is from genome assembly GCF_021461385.2 of Schistocerca piceifrons. NCBI lineage: Eukaryota > Metazoa > Arthropoda > Insecta > Orthoptera > Acrididae > Schistocerca > Schistocerca piceifrons. The sequence continues at coordinate 679,479,033 of NC_060139.1, forward strand.
AAGAAAGCAGTCATGAACAAATTAGTACACTAGGCAAAGATTATTTTGGGTGATGACCATGCACAGTCTGAGTTTCAGCATTTGAGACACGTGTTCAGGGAGAATGGTGACAGTTAAGGAGAGATAGTAAAAACTTTCAAGTTCCACCATTGAAAGACAGCTTTTGAATTGGTGGAAGAGGCTGAGCTAGCTGCATTCCTTCCATACAGTGGGGCAGTGACTAGCATGCAGCAGGAACATGGACTGAAACCAGTGTTGCGGCCTGCTTCTGAGATGTAACGCCCCATTAAAGGCAGCATAAGTCTCAGAGTTCCTAGCATGTATGGTGTCCCCTGCAAATGTGGTAGTCTTTACAAAGGACAAACTGTTAGAATGATTTCTGAGTTTTGTGCTGAGCAGTCATGACATGTTAAACAAAGGGAATGTGTGAAGTCAGCCAGGCTGAACATTGCTTAGAGAACGGATATAAATATGAGAACACGCTGAAAAGTAATGCCTTCAAATTTTTTATGTGAAAACTTGGAAAGATTTTTAAATAAGACAACAAATTGACATTATTCTTCATGTCTACATATTTATTTTGTAACCCTGACAATGAACACGTCTCCCAATGAGAGACCAGCTTGTTGATACCATCATTGCAGAATGTTTGACTTTGTTGGTGGAACAACCTCACCTGTGATTGCACTGCTTCCTCACTATCAAAGTGAAGTCCTCAAAGGTGTTCTTTGTTATGGAAATAGATGAAAATCAGTTGGGGCCAAGTTGGGTCTGAATGGAGGATGATCAGTGGCTGTGTGGTCTCGCATTGTAACATGGAGAGGGTGCCACATGTATAGACAAACTCTTAGAATTCAAAAATAGATTACAACATGCACCGACATAGTTACATTACACACCGTCATGCTATACATTACAATTTGGAGCCCTCTAGCAGTAGGCAGCTGCAAATACATTGACACAAAGACCAAGTGATGTAGTTGCAGACAGGCACGATGAAAAGACTATTATGAATAAGCTTTTGGACAATACCTTTTTAGAAAAGAAAAATGCACATACATTCTCACAAGCACACACACCCCTCACACAGGTCATAGCTACCTCCAACCACTCCACCCAGACTGTAACAGAAACACACTGAATAGGAGTAACAGTGTGGGCAAGAGGGGAGGGGGAGGGATAGCAGGGTATAGGTGGGGGGGGGGGGAGGAGGAATGAGGAATCGGTGCTGCATGGCAGATGGAGGAGGGAGATGAGGAGAAAAATGAAAAGCTCTCCCATTCCTTCCCCCACAGCCTCCTGACACTGCACTTATCAGCCCTGTCCTGCCACCTCTAGTCCCTGCATGCTCTGCCAGGCAGCACTGATTCCTCTCTGCCACCCTTACCCTGCTATCCCTCACTCTTCCTTGCCCTGCTCCATATTGTTGCTCCCATTAATTCATCATGTTTTTTAGATGCTACTACCATACTTGTAAAAGCGGAATATCATGCCAGCCCCTGGAGTCAGTTATTTTAACTTCTGAGGACAATGACAAAGATAACTATTGTAGGCTCAATGTGTTATTTGAAGCGACTCAGCTTTTATTGAAGTAAGCCACTGCAAAAGACTCGGAGGACACAGCACTGACCCAGTTTGGCAGATTTCACAGTTCAGCGTGCTGATCTGCAGTAACTTTCCAAATATTTTGGTCTAGGACAACCATAAATGATGGTCTTGAAAGCTGCTTCTTGTAGCCAATATAATTGACAAGTGTTTACATTATAGAAACAAATATAATCTTAAGTAATTTTTAAACATGCACCTACTTTATATTTACTTTATTTTGCCTTAATTTTCAGAACAGATTTGTCGTGACCGATGGAAAAACATCCGCACTGCTTTTGGAAGGTCATTGAAACCTTTGAAATCAGGATCGGGAAGGCTAAAGAAACCATATTATTTGGCCCCCCATCTCTCATTTCTTCACCCATACATGAAAGGGGCTCCTTCTTCTGGGAATGTATCTCCACTTGAGGAAAATGAAGACAACATGGCAGCTTCAAATGCAACGCTGACCACCACAGACCATCAGGAAATGGAAAGTTGTGAAATTTCGGAAGAAATGTGTGATTTGGTTGATTGTGATGTGGTGCTACAATCAACTCCTCCTAAAAGAAAAGCCGAAGCCAGCAACAGCGATGCCCATAAAGTATATGCTGACTGGCTGGAAGTTAAACAATTTAATGAAATGAAGAGAAACTGGGCGTCATCAGCTGGTGATGCTGACTGGATGTTTTTTCAATCCATCCTCCCTGATTTCAAGAAACTTAATGACAGGTGTAGGAGAGACCTGAAAGCAAAATTCCTGTTGCTTTTGAATGAGCAGCTGGATGAAGCTGAGAATGATACATCGTGATTTTCCTCATCATAGACTGCATCTAATTAACAAATTTATGCCACTACACAGAGTTAATCATCCACTGCTACAAGATCGATGGTGACTGATTTCCCCTCAAATCCGACAATGCTTCTTGTGAATACACTTCAAGCAGAATTACATTCTACCTTAGGATATGGAGCAGCTGTTACTTTTTAACTTGTAACCATTGTTTACATTATGAGGTGACGAAAGTAATGGGATAGTGATGTGCTCAAATACAGATGATAGTAACATTATGTACACAAGGAATAAAAGGGCAGTGCATTTGCAGAGCTACCATTTGTGCTCAGGTGATTTGTACGAAAAGGTTTCTGATGTGCTTATGGCCACACAACAGGAATTAACAGACTCTGAATGTGGAATGGTAGCTGGAGCTAGATGCATAGGGCATTCCATATCGGAAATCGAGAATTGAATATTCTGAGATCCACAGTGTCAAGTGTGGCCGAGAATACACAAACAGTGCCCTGTACTTAATGACTGAGAGCAGCAGTGTTTGCATAGAGCTTGAAAACAAATCACAGCCTGGTGAGATGAGTCCAAGTTTCAGTTGGTAGGAGATGATGGTAGGGTTTGAGTGTGGTGTAGAGACCTTGAAGCCATGAACCCAGGATGTCAACAAGGTATTGTGCAAGCTGGTGGTGCCTCCATAGTGGTGTGGGCTGTGTTTACATGGAATGGACTGGATCCTTTTGTCCAACTGAAACCAATCATTGCTGGAAATGATTATGTTTGGCTGCTTTGAGACCATTTACAGCCATTCATGGTTTTCATGTTCCCAAACGACTATGGAATTTTTATGGATGACAATGATTCATGGAACTGGGCCACTGTTGCTAGAGAATGGTTTGAAAAACATTATGAATGTTTCGAGCAAATGATTTGGCCATTCAGATTGCCCAACATGAATTCCGTCGAACATTTATGTGGCATAATTGAGGGGTTAGTTTGCGGCAAAATTTGCACTGGCAACACTTGTGCAATTATGGGTGGCTGTAGTGGTAGCGTGGTACGGTATTTCTACAGGGGACTTCCAGTGACTTGTTGAGCCCATGCCCCATCGAGTTGCTGCACTACGCCGGGCAAAAGGAGGTCTGACGTGATATTAGGAGGTATCCCATGACTTTTGTCACCTCCGTGTATATGTACAGTCTTAGATGTAAAACATGGCCGCCAGCCGGCTGCCACAAGACTAAGTCCAAGTTTTCCACTTAGTCTCTCGTAAAAGTGGCTGCTCCTTAGAATTCAAAATCTGCATGATCTGGCAACACTGTAAGATGTGGAAGAGTTTACTCAAGCTGTACAGTGCTGTATCTGCTAGTGGTCTAGTTGTAAACGTCGCACAATGGAGATGCAAAGTAGTGAATTAAAGTTCACTCATTCCTTTATTTTTGAACTGCAATTTGGCTGTCTATTAAAGGTGTAAGTCTCATGGAACATCAAAAATAATGTTACATTTTCTAAGTACCACTAATAGCAAAACCACAAACAAAAGAGCTCATCGCTGTGTTGTGATCAGAGCTGTTTCTGCTACACTTTCCTTGTCCTAAAGTGGCTACTGCCATTGGGCACCTTTATGCCAACTACTGTCTGACCAGCTGATCATGGTGCACTTTGGCACATTTCTACTTGTACATTGTTAGCATAAAATTATTTCTTATTGTTCTTTGATTTTCCATGCAGAGTACATTCAATAAATTGAGTGAACACCATGCAGCTACACAGGATGCTTAGTTTGCTGTGGGTGTGTTTATCAAGTACCATCTTCTGATTTAAAATTCTAGTATTTATTGTGGGGTTATAGATTGGAATTTGTTTACTTCAGTCTTATGGAAGTTGCTTAAGCATTATGAAACAGTTGAAGGTGGAAGGAAAATGCCTAAAATTTGGGACATGTTGTTCACTTCGGGTTTAATTGGGGGGGATTGGGGGTGCAGTGCAACAGAGGTGGAAGCAAATCAAAACATTTGTTTCATGTCTGAGGTGAGTATATAATAATGATGTCAGGAAAGGAAAGGATTTTCGTGTTTCAAGAAAGTTCATTTTCCTGTGAATGATTTTCCATATTCAGAAAGGCTCAATAATTGACATATATGTTGAACTGCAGCATTTGCATGCAAGAGGTTGGGTGCAGTGGCACTGCATGTTCTGATTCAAAGCAACAAAAATCAACGGGGGTGAATACTGTTACATTTGTATTCAAGTATCATCAGTTCGCTCATTGAACATTCCTTTGCAATATTGGTACTGTGACGATTTGATGATGCCTTTATGTTAACTTCTAAAGACGAAATCAGTGGCTGACCCCCTTAAAAGAAAGAGAGGGAGCATTTCCTCAAGGAAAAGGGAGTGTGAACAGATAATGTATTGCATCTAATACTAAATTCACTCGATATTTTCTTGCCATTTCTGTTGAACAGTCGGAGTGACTTAAAATGTGACATGGGATAAGCGATTTAGAGTTTTGCACCCAAGGAGCATGCTTCACACAGAAATTGCAGCTAATTTCATGTTTTACATTGAGGTTTATCTGTCCTAGCCACCACTGGGAGAGACAAATGCCATAGATCTTTGCTAGCTCAGAGGTGATGGGGTCATACTGCAAAATAAGTGCAGCATCTGGTCTTGTTTCCATTCTCAATGTAGGCCAATATTTTCCCTGTTCTGTGACAGAGCCTCCATCAGCCAGATTCCAAACCAGTAGGGAAAACTTAAGAAAATTCCTGCATCATAAGTTCTTTCATTACTTCCAGTACCACATATTGTAAGGTTGAAAAATGTGTGTTATTGCACAATTGATAATGCCCTTTTCTGCTTCTATCAAGATAATTCTTGGTATTTGTAGAGACACTATTTCATATGTGAAATTGTGGTAGTGAATAGTTTCTTAACTGGACTCCTTCATTTGTATACTCCAAATATATAATTTCCATACTACTTGAGTATGACACAGGGTATCATGTAAATTCAGACTGCTTTGAAGACCAAAGTGTGTGCCAGTAATATCTTACAAATTTGTGCTGATGTTGGTATGCCTGTTTTACAGATAATTTATTTTTTGATATTTGTGTAAGGTTATAGTTGTAAATAGTAATTCATTTGTACTAAGGCAATGCATATTTTAATAGCATTTTTCAGTAGTTTATTGTACACGAAAAGTAAACATGGGACAAATTAACATCAACAATACATAAAACAGTCTGGCAGTGCTCAAGTAGTTTACCAGTTGCAAGCCTATAGAAACTTAAACACTTAAACAAATTTTATTAGATTGAAAGTCCGATTTTCCACACAAAATAACTTCAATAAATTGAGTGAAAACCTTGCAATTACACAACATGCATAGTGTTCTACAACTGTATGCAGAGTCCAAAACGTAGCTGCATGGCAAAAACTAGAACTTTAAATAAGAAAATGGCACTTGATAAATACATTTATCAGAGTTATTTTGTGTGGAAAATAACATTACAATAAGAACCAATTTTACAGTAACAATGTGAGAGCAGAATATGGCAAAGTGCACTGTGTCTTGATCAGATCATTGGATGGCGACTGATGTGAAGGCACCCGGTGTTGGCTGCCACTGTAGGGCATGGGAACTCCAAGCATTAACTGTTCTGATCTTGGTGCAGCCACAAGCTGTTTTGCGGAAAGTTTTGTTGTTACTGGTGGGCTAGAAAGTGGAGAGAATTATCTTGAGGTCCCACAAGACTGATACCTTTAGCAGTATTAAGAAAAAGAGGGGGGGGGGGGGGGGGGGGAGAGGAGAGGTCAGCAGTGAGTGGATTTGATTTCGATATTTTTCCGATACTTTCCGTTATCATTGTGCAGCCTTTACTTCTAGACCACCAGCATTTACAGCTAGAGTAGAAGACTACATTTCCTCCTGAAACTTCCTCATCCTACAGTGTTGTCAGGTCATGCATATGGTTGTACTTAGAATTTTCAGGTGCAGCCATTTCTATTGGCACCTTAAGGGAGCTCACTCAGTGTCTGGGCGGCTCAGCAGTGAATATGTTTTATGTCTAAGACTGTACTTCGTCAAATAAAGTACATACTAGGTGGTCTTACTAGAAATGAACTTTTCATTGTGGCATTTTTAATACCGCTCACACTTGCAGCAGCTTACCTTATTGTAATGAGTAGCTTCTCAGCGGAAGAAATAGAAGGTCGGACAACTTGCGTCTAGCTTCGTCAGCATTTTAACTTCTAATGCAAATGATTTCTATTATTTGAGACAGTGGATATAATATTATGGCCTACTCTACACAAACTGAAGTTATGAGAAGTAGCAGCACTGTGAAGATGGCCTACTTTACTGGTTACAGGATGAACAGATTGAGTGTGTTTGAGCTTTGTATGCTGAGAGATATGCATATGTAGACATCCAAAGATAGCTGATTTATCTATAAAGGTGAGTTTTCTGACTAATATTTTCTTATAGAAACAAAATTTAAAATTGATGTAAGAGAGTAAAACCATGTAGTCAAAATGGTAGTAAAGAGTAGTTCATATCTGCAGGAAATATGTATTACTGTTAATTCCGTGATATTTTTCAGATGCCACACTATTACTGTATTCCAGGATGTTAAAGCAGTTATGTTCCAGTGGCGATAAAAGCTACATCAAGGTGTTCTGGTTCCCAGCAAATATGGACACACAACATTGACTGGCTGAAACCAGTTCCAAAAAGAGACTTGGTTACCTTCCAAGATATACATGGTCTGTGCTAAGTACTGTGGAGAACAGGAGATAATAAACTTCAATATGTTTAAAGATATGCTGAAAAAAAGGCTGAAATACTGAAAGAGCTGGACTCAAATGAACAGGTGGCTTAATGCCAAGATTTTTTGCAGGTTTGCCTCATTATTTAAGGACTAGGAAAGATACAAATGAAGGAAGACTGAAGTGACAGAAAGACCTTCATCAGATAAATGAAAAGTGCCTTACAGAAAAAGTGATTAAAATATTTACAGATCTAAGTGAAAATGTAGGTAGGATTATGCAAAGTGACATTTGATGCCATTACTGTAACTAGCAATTCAGTATGTTTCCATAGGTTATCAGTGGAAGGAATTCCAAAAATTCAATTTAGTGCAAAAACTGATAAGTGTATGTGTGTCAAAGTATGTGTCAACAATAGTATTGCAAGTGCCCACAATATGCAAAGAATACTTGAAAGTAACAAGGTGAGCACAGCTAGAGAACATTCTGCAGAAGTATGTTACAGTGGAAATGTACAGTGAGAGTTGTGGTCATGATTGTGTCACAAAACTAAAAGTAAGATACTCTGTCAATATGTTTTTGTAATCTTTCTTAATATTTGAACAGTCCAATTCAGTATATAATGCTCTCTTTGTCCAAACTTTCTTCTATATCTGCTGCATCCAAAGCAGATACAAAAACTTGTTTTTCCTTACAGTGGAAACAGGACACTTTGCAAGCCCTGTAGATCCAGCAGTCTCTTGAATAACATTTGTTGGCGCTGCCTTCCTGCAGAGTTTGTAGGTGCAATGCTGTAGCTGTCCATGCCATTCCATCAGTCTCAAACTCTTGGTAATCAATATCAGCTCTCCTTTCAGCATTTTGTATTATAGCAACACTGCAAAATTTAGAAATTATGAGAAAACACAACGTAAAAAATATATAAATTAGTTTTATGTTTTACAGTTATACAAATTGTAATATTTTACCCACTTTGTCATCTCCTTCTATGACTAATAGTATTACTTGCAAGTCGTAAATCAATACCATATCTATCCCCACTGCAAGTCGTAAATCAATACCACATCTATCCCCACTATTACAACATAATTGTAGTTGGAAGAAACCCTGGTTGGTCATTATCTACACTGCTGTCTGATGAATCACTACTTGAATGTGCAGCAGGATTGTATTCATTGCCAATATCACTTTTGTTTGCTCCCTCTGGAACACTCTATTTCAGACTGAGTTGAATGTATCTGAAGAACTTATAGTATCATCTGAATGCCCATCAGTGCGACAGCATTCCATTATAATAAGTGAACACTGATCATGCTATCCTGTACTTTGCAGTTGCACAATATTTTGTTTTGTGTTTATAATAATTTTTAACTGTTGAAATCCCACTGTTGCCCATTTAACATGTTGACTTCTGCACATCTAGTGATGGGTGTTTCATTGCCAGGCCTCTACGGCAGGATAAGGTACCTGCAATGTAATCGTCTTGCTGAGGATAATACACTACTGGCCAGTGAAATTGCTACACCAAGAAGAAGTGCGGATGATAAACTGGTATTCATTGGACAAATATATTATACTAGAACTGACATGTGATTACATTTTCACGCAATTTGGGTGCATAGATCCTGAGAAATCAGTACCCAGAACAACCACCTCTGGCCGTAATAACGGCCTTGATATGCCTCGGCATTGAGTCAAACAGAGCTTGGATGGCGTGTACAGGTACAGCTGCCCATGCAGCTTCAACACGATACCACAGTTCATCAAGAGTAGTGACTGGCGTATTGTGATGAACCAGTTACTCGGCCACCATTGACCAGACGTTTTCAATTGGTGAGAGATCTGGAGAATGTGCTGGCCAGGGCAGCACTCGAACATTTTCGGTATCCAGAAGGCCTGTACAGGACCTGCAACATGCAGTCGTGCATTATCCTGCTGAAATGTAGGGTTTCGCAGGGATCGAATGAAGGGTAGAGCCACGGTCGTAACACATCTGAAATGTAATGTCCACTGTTCAAAGTGCCGTCAATGCGAACAAGAGGTGACCGAGACATGTAACCAATGGCACCCCATACCATGATGCCGGGTGATACGCCAGTATGGCGATGATGAATACACGCTTCCAATGTGCGGTTCACCGTGATGTTGCCAAACATGGATGCGACCATCATGATGCTGTAAAGAGAACCTGGATTCATCCGAAAAAATGACATTTTGTCATTCATGCACCCAGGTTCGTCGTTGAGTACACCATCGCAGGCGCTCCTGTCTATGATGCAGCATCGAGGGTAACCGCAGCCATGGTCTCCGAGCTGATAGTCCATGCTGCTGCAAATGTCATCGAACTGTTCATGTAGGTGGCTGTTGTCTTGCAAACATCCCCATCTGTTGACTCAGGGATCGAGATGTGGCTGCACAATCCGTTACAGCCATGCGGATAATATGCCTGTCATCTCGACTGCTAGTGATACGAGGCCGTTGGGATTCCATATTCTGCTAACAGTCATTGGATCTTGACCAACACGAGCAGCAATGTCACGATACGATAATCCGCAATCGCGGTAGCCTACAATCTGACCTTTATCAAAGTCAGAAACGTGATGGTACACATTTCTCCTCTTACACGAGGCATCACAACAATGTTTCACCAGGCAATGCCGGTCAACTGCTGTTTTTGTATGAGAAATCGGTTGGAAACGTTCCTCAGGAGGACATACAGAGAGTTGTTACAGGTTTCTAACATTATAAAATGCAGTTTATTTGGTGCTTCTTTTGTTATCCGATTGTCTGTAAATGAAAAATCCTAATTGCAATTAATAAACTCAATGATACATGTTCCTGCCAATGGATGGACGAAATATTAGCCATTACTTTGCCATGAAGTTGTTGAAAAACACAGTACAGAGCTTAAAAAGTGAAATTACATATATGTGTTGTACATGATAACTTAACAATTAATCAGATGATCCAAATCTTATGAAAAGTGAGCCGTTACATTTCAGTACCCTCCAAAAAGGTATTGTGCAACACAGGTTGGACAGAACTTTTGTAGGCAGTCACGAAATAGCTAACAAAGTTGTAGGTGTCGCCACCAGAGCCAACGTTGTGTGAAAGCTCTGAAAAATGCTCTGAAAAAGCTAATCATTTGCATATCACAGAATCTTCTTCCTGTCAGTTAAATTTCACGTCTGTAGCACATCATCTTCATGGTGTAGCAATTTTAATGGCCAGTAGTGTAATTGTCAAATAAAGTAAATCAAAGTAAAAGTCTATACAAATGTAAATCTTGAAGTTGGATGGATGTAACTCAGATTCTTCAAAAAGAATGTTGGTGTGAACTTAACTCCTTGTCGTTTCTCCTCTGCAGTTGAATGTTCCCATAAATTTCTTAAGTTATAATGGGCCAGAGAACACCATGGTTTCCTAATAATGTGAAAAATCAAAGAAAGATTCAGGGGTACACAAACTTATCTGACATTACATCACATAGTGCAGCTCAAAGTCTCACATTGTACTCGCCCTTTCACATGATTTCGTGTGGGTCGTATATACCTTCAGTGAAAATTCAAATATTGTTGGATATAGTAATTTTGTTAATTACAATCGCAGAGGATGTTCAAAATCACAGAAAATGTTATCATTCAAAGATTAAAATTGAAATACTTTGCAGGATACAAAATCAAACACATATTTGTCATTTTCAAGGAAAAATAAGTGAAATGATTCAAATAAATAATGCTGATTATATTTTTGTTAATTGCATTGAAACTAAATTATCCCAAGTATTCCTACCATGTTTCCTGCTTCAAATATAAATACGTTAGTTGTTAGTGTAGACATAATTTCAATATTATAATCCAGTAACATAAATAAACACTTTGTTTATATTATGATTCAGTTTAGTACTGCGAATTACTGTAATTGTGAAGTAATTAGATCCCATTATGTCAAACAGTAGTATAGTAGATTGACAGTACGGCAAACAGAGTTGTTTCAGGATGTCAAATTAAATACCTTTCAGCTGTCAATTTTCAACCTTATTTTAATTGGCAACCAGTTTCAGCATTTTATTCCGCCGTCTTCATTCCCCTGACCAATGTGTAGGAAGAATCTACCTCAGTTGTATTCAAAACAGGTGCCAGCAACACTGGTATTAGTAGATATTTGCTACAGTGATCTTTTCAACCATCGCCTGCCAACATCATCGGTCGGAAGGTGATGATTTAAGACATCACTGTAGCAAATATCTACTAATACCAGTGTTGCTGGCCTCTGTTTTGAACACAACTGAGGTAGACTCTTCCTATACATTGGTCAGGGGCCTGAATATGGTATAATAAAATGCTAAAACTGGTTGCCAATAGAAATAAGGTTGAAAAATTATGGCTGAAAGGTATTTAATGTGACATCCTCTATTGAACAGCTGGGTCCCGCAACCATTTCTAAAATGATGGACGTTCAGAGAGTTGTTACAGGTTTCTAACATTATAAAATGCAGTTTATTTGGTGCTTCTTTTGTTATCCGATTGTCTGTAAATGAAAAATCCTAATTGCAATTAATAAAATCAGTGATACATGTTCCTCCCAATGGATGGACGAACTATTAGCCATTACTTTGCCATGAAGTTGTTGAAAATCACAGTGCAGAGCTTAAAAAGTGAAATTACATATATGGGTTGTACATGATAACTTAACAATTAATCAGATGATCCAAATCTTATGAAAAGTGAGCCGTTACATTTCAGTACCCTCCAAAAAGGTATTGTGCAACACAGGTTAGACGAAACTTTTGTAGGCAGTCACAAAATAGCTAACAAAGTTCAATAATGTATGCATTCATACATCTAACAATAATTACTATACAAATAACACATCCTCTAGAACTGATTGGTCATGTGAAACAGTAATACCATGAATAGAACAAAACTTTCTCAACTTCTTATATAATACAGAACCAATCTCTTTTCATTATCATAGCTCATTTTCAATAGTTTCGGAATGAGGCAGACAAATGTAACAATTCATTTCCAAGTCTCTCACTTCATACGTAACACACAGTGATAGCACCATAGACCTCCTTATACAAGTTTTCATAGTCAATTATCAGTATATCATTTCACTCTCTAATATAAGGCAATGAACTGTAAGTATCTCCACATTTGCTAAAAGCACATACAATAAGCAATCAATATTTTCCCAATGTAGATCATTTACATACAAATCCATCTTTTCTTTCCAAATGGAGCATATCAGTATAACTTCCCTTCCTGTGTACAATGGAGCATTTCAAGTAAAATATCAATCCTCTCTTTCCAGTATGTAGCAGATCAGTAGTGTGTGTTCCTTTTAGACTGATTTCAGTATATCATATCTTAGTCATACAGTATATGTAAGTAAACATACATCAAATAAAGGTTCCCTTAGTTTATACTATCATAAGAAGTCAATTATAAATTTTTCATACAAAGTGAGTAACGAAAGTCAGTGTTTATACCAGTTAGCTAGTGCACATTTCAAAAATGATAAATCTGAATTCAACAAATCACATGCCTAAACCTAAATAAAAATCCTGTGTATATGTACATTAAAGTAGGTATATACTTCATGTGTCCAGAAATGAAAACTCATGTCATAGATCTCAAATCCAGACATATAAATATATACATAACTAATTAATACCTCTTATATCTAAATCTTTTGGTAATGATGTTTACTACTAAATGTGGTGATGTTGACTACATTCAAATTTGGTGATGTTGTTGCATGATTACATATTCAATAAAAGCTTAGACTTTAAAACCAAAAGTAAACCTACCCTTCCCTCCATTCTTTCAAACACGTTTCAAATAGCACGAGTGAAGAGTAAACAGAGCCTACATTTCCTATCTGTGTTCATGCATTGATGAAGTGCAGTGTCAAGTACAGAGCAGTGGAATGCCAGGAGTGGTCACATTTGTATCAGTGAATGTGTCAATACTACCATCTTATACACCTGGTTGTGTACCCTAATGTCTTTCTCCTAATGTAAAATTTCTTACTACGCCATAATCAATACCTCTTCCCCTCAGTACTACACATAAACAATAATACTGTTCATAAAAGCAAATAGGTATATACCTTTTTCTGGTAGTAGTGCATCATTTCATAAAAGTTACTAGTAACTATAGAATACATAATCATAAGAATAATGTCAAAATATCTATATCCATTTATCTCCAGTCTTGTGTGGTGAAATAAACAATGAAAGTAACAAACTGCACTGTGTCACCTGTGTTTATAGCATAGATTGCATCTCGCAAAACGGAAGCATGACCTTCACTCTAATTATGTAGAAAGTAGGGTTCATCTTTTGGGTAAGCAGTAGTACTAAAGCTACACTACCTGTCTAGACAAATGAAATGTAAAACAGTATGTTGTCTGGTACAGTTTAGACTAGGCCAAATGTGACGTGAGCAGTGCTGTATCATTATCCATCAGGAAGTCAGGTGCAGTTTTGACTTTCTAAGTGACTCCTTCAATTGTTAAATTACTATTTATCTTCCACATAAGAGTACGTATCTCATAAAGTGCAGCAGATTAATTCATAAATATATTACCAACATCTCTCCTGAGCGTTAATACCATAAACATAGTTCATACTATTATACTATTAAAAACAAAATGTAATCATCATCATTCTTCTAGTATATGTGCATCTGTTTATCAAGCATCTTACAGAACAATACAAAAGCTGAATGCAATAATGATCTGAACAAACAAATGTAGCTGCTTTTCCTCCTTCATGTGATCAAAGTACCACAGCACATTGCAAAGAACAATATCCACAATCATCAGTGTATCACTATGCTCAGCACAATTAAATAAATCTTCTACTTGTAAGTAACTGTGCACTCAAGGCATGTATGTATGTAGAATGCATGAGACTACTTTAAGTAGTTTGTTACTTTCATTGTTCATTTCACCACACAAGACTGTTTAGTCAAGACCAACTGAAATCTGGGGCTAATGCAAGGTGTCATACATTGTAATTTTTTTTTTCATCTCACGTCCTGCCATAAAGAATCTCTCTGTCAACTTAGTAGCTAACAATACTTTAATAACTGCCAATTTACTTGCTACATTCTATAGATTTTGCTGAATAATCTTCGATTACAATCATGCATCCTTTATTTCTTTTTACTATGTCAGTTTTATCTGTCACACTTGTTAAAATATTCTTAGATATTATATTGTGTTGATTGATATTCTCAGAGAAACAACACACAGTAAACTGGGCATTTGTAGAAGTTACAACTTCATTAAAGACCTTCTCAACAGATGAAGTGAATGTTGAGTTTCTGTAAGAAATTCAGTTGATCAAGGCTTAACAGCACAGAATATTTTAATAAGAGTGTCATTTCCAGCTATAATGTAGTACAGTCTGAAAGAAACTGCACAAATATTCATCAGATCTTGATAAGATTTCAAAGTGGTCCAAAGATTGGCAACTTGCTTTAAATGTTCAGAAATGTAAAATTGTGCACTTCACGATATGAAACAATGTAGTAACATATGACTATAATATCAGTGAGTCACAATTGGAATCTATAAACCCATACAAATACCTGGGTGTAACAATTTATAGGGACATGAAATGTAATGATCACATAGACTCAGTTGCAGGTAAAGCAGGAAGCAGACTTTGATTTACTGACTGAATAAAAACGAAATGCAATTACTCTACAAAGGAGATTGCTTTCAGTTCAATCTTTTGACCCATCCTAGAATGCAGACCATGTTTGAGTGATTGATACCAGATAGGACTGATGGGGGATATTGAATATCTGGTATCCCAGTCTGACAATTTGGATACGCTGCCAGAAGGCATGAGCATAGACGATGGCTGCCAGGCGGCACCCCTATGATGTGCAAATGCTGGTGTGTCTGCTACAGCGCTTTGCGTGGGCTACACCTGCCCCTGTAGCCTAACGGCATCATGGGGTCACAATAAAGCCAGCTGCGAAGGGGCTCAGCTGTTTTCTGACTGTGCCCTAGTGTTGTTCATCATACACATCATTGTTGGTTCTTGATCTTGCTACTTCTAGGCTCTTGATTTGGTTTACTCTTCGGGCTAGTATTCTGCTGTATCTGTCCACGGCTGTTGTCTTCATTATTGTCAATAGCTGTCCTCCTGTTGTTTTGGCAACTCACCGTCAACACCCTTAGCTGGTCAGCCTGTGTCTTCGAGTCGTGTCAGATTATGGTTACTAGAATTTGCGACTAGGCAATTATGGATGAAAATTATGGATTGTGGATGCAAAACTTGTGCAGCTATGGAACAGCAGCAACAACAGCTGCTCCTGCAGTTCCAACAGCAAATGGACCTTTTGTGCCAGGAAATTCAGCTACTTTCAGATTGATTACAGGTGCAAGATTCATGACCTGCCCCGACTGTGGTCACATCCCAGGTAGAGTCCTGCCCACACACATTTCCGCCATTTAATGATACCAAGGAGGATTGGGACACACATTTACAGTGGCTGAAACAGCACTTCGCCGCATTTCAGATTTCTGATGACACTCTCCAATGGTCACTCTTTCTTTCTTGGGCGTCCCTACAGACATTTTTCTTGCTTAAGAATTTGGCTCCCCTCTGAAACCTGGTTGCACTCACTTTTGAGGAACTGTGTTTGTTGGTGTCAACCTATTATTCACAATGGTTCCACATGGTTTCATCCCACTCAGAGTTCCTCAGTACCACCAGCAAGCGAGCTAATCTTATTGGTCAAGGGTGATGGATTTGCAAGGTCTGAGTCCTGCAAAACCCCGTATGCTGATTCCACAATGCGTAACATAATGGTCCAATTGCCTCCCAATCCAGAAGTTCATGTTGCAGCCCTCAAGCTCAACAGACCTTCTTTAGTTGACATACAGAAAATTGTGCACTCTTTCAAGATCGCATAGGCAGCAAATGAACGTCTTATGGCCCGCCCCAAGATCACTGCGGTTCAATCACCGCCACAGGGTTAGAATTCTTGCCAGCCTTCTTCCCAGTGGCAGTGTCATGATTTGTCACATTTGGACATGTCAATGATGTGTGAGCAGCCAGTCCTGCCATGTCGGCACCAGCAGAGTCTGCCTTCTTGTTCTGACTGTTGTGTGAGACACCAAAGGACAGACTGCCTTGACCATTGGGTGCATTGCACCTGTTGTGGCAAGGATGGACATCTCTGAACTGTCAGCCATCAGGTCATTCGAACCCCACTCCTAACTTGCATCATGGGACGGTGCATGATCTTCAAGCTATTGTTCCCCAGGGCAATCCTTGCACCCCCCAGTTGTTTATTGATATCAAGATTACTCATCAGGAAATTCATTTCCAAGTCGACACGGTAGCAATTGTTTCCCTGGTCAATCTCCCAACACACTCTCATCTAAGTTACCTGGCAATGGCCCTGCCTTCTCGCAAGTTGGTTGCATTTGGTGACAGTTCTATTCCTCCCAGAGGTCAGTTCACCACTACGGCCACATACAAGGTGGTTTACATGACTGCTAAAACTGTATGTTGTCAACATTCCACTGGCAACATTTTTGTCCTGGATGCTTTCTCACTGTTTGGGTTCCTCATCATGGATGAAGTTCAGGTCTTCTCAGACACGGTCCCCTTCCAGGAACTTTGTGACCTTTGTGCCTCTTTCGCATCTCTGTTTGAGCCTGGTGTGGTATGCCACCGGTTTTGAGGCACATTCTTCATTACAGCCAGATGGGATGCCCCATTTCTGTCATGCATGTCTTTCCAGTCTCCTTATGGACAGCCATTAATCTCGACCTCAACCGCCTTCATGACACTGCGGTCATAGAACTGATCAAAACTAGTGAACTAGTGGCTGGTCAACACCCCTGGTCGTAGTCCAGAAGCCAAAGGGTTTCTCCAGCTTTGTAGAGACTTCAAGTCAATGATCAGTGCCCAAGCTCTGGTGGAAACCTATCCCATACCATATCAAGAGAACCTCCTCTCAAAGCTTGTTGGAGGTGAATGTTTTTCTAACGTAGACCTTGCTGATGCTTATTTACAGATTCCACGAGACGAGGAATTGCAACACATTGTTGTCAATAATATGCCATTTGTCTTATACAAATACAAACGTTTGCCTTTTGGGATTCTTCTGCTCCAGTGATCTTCCAGAAATACCTGGAACAGTTAACCACGTCCATCCCAGCTTGTACCAATTGCCTGGATGACTTAATTGCTATGGGTACTATGCATCAAGACTACCCATGTAACCTACATTTCCTCCTTACTACATTGTGTGATACAGGGTTCGACTGCCAGTTTTTCCAGGAACAAGTAGACTAACTGTGGCACTAGCTCACCAAAGACAGGATTCAGCCCACTGACCGTAATATGTCTGCTATTGACTCTCTCTCTCATCCCGAAAACCTCCAGGAGGTGCTGGCTTTTTTGGGGAAAGGAATTATTATTCTAAGTTCCTTCTGCAGGCAGCACACATTATGCATTCTCTCAACTAGTTGCAGAAGAAAGGCGTTCAGTTTCATTGGTCGACAGCCTATGAGCAGGCCTACACAGCTGAAGCGCATGTTACGTTCTCCACCCTGCCTTACCCTCTTTTCCCCATCATGACCCCTTTGTTTTGGCTGTGGACGCTTCACCCTATCGCATTGGTGTAGTGCTGGCACACCATAATGATGATGGCATGGAGCAACCCATTACCTATGTATCCAAAACACTGGCACCCACCCAATGCAATTACTCCCAGATCGAGAAAGAGGCATTGGTGATCATCTTTGCCATGAAGAAATTCCATGGGTACCTATTTGTTACCCTCATTACAGATCATAAACTGCTCATAGCTCTTTTTGGGCCACACTCTCGGCTTCCTGAGCAGACAGCTCAGAAGCTCCAGCATTGGACTCTTTTCCTTAGCTCCTACTATTACACCATCGAGTACAAGCCTACAGCACAACAAGCAAATGTGGATGCCCTCAGCACCAGATCTGGTGTTTGACCAACTGGAGCTCTCATGTCGACATGGAATGACAACACATTGGATGGGGTTTCCCATTACCTCTACTCATGTGGCGGTGGACACGCACCACGATCCTATCTTGCGGCCTGTCCTGCACTCTGTCCTCCATGGGTGGCCCATTTATTTTTCAAAGTCAGCTGTCGCAAGCTCTGGGCTCGCCTCTCTCATCATTTGTCTGTCATCTACAATGCATCATTTGTCTGACATCTACAATGTGCTCCTGCTTTGAACAGTTCTGCAACACTAATGGTATCAAACACCTTTGTAGCCCTCTATTTCACCCCTCCTCCAATGCAAAGCGGAATGGATGGAGCACACATTTAAGTAACAAATGTTGAAGGCCATGGTTGCATCTACCACAGCAGTGGCACTCACGATGTTCTTGAGCACCTACAGTTCCACACCTGTTCATGACTGCAGACCAGGCGAATTCCTTCACGGTCAATAGCCACTTACTCTCCTCCATCTCCTGGCATCCAACCCAAGGAACCCGAGACTTGACACCCTGGATGATACCCTCCTGGTTCATCTGTTTGGACATGTTCCTATGGGGCAAAAACCTCATGGATGCCAGCTGCACTGGTGGCCACCCATGGGTGGTGCCTTATGATGATTGATACACTGAAAGGTTTGGGGCATCAGCACATGAACCAACTCCATCCCTGCCTCCAGCCTACCCTTCCAGCAGTGGATCCCTCTGAGTTGGAGTCCCCACCCTCACACGTCCCCCACCTCATGAGTACTATTTGCACTCCAGGATACTGTCGGCAGCTCATGTAGGCACGGGTATGGAGGGTGAGACATCACCACTGCCTCTGTCTGCTCCGCATTCATCCGCCATACTGCAGATCCCCAGCGCAGTCCCTGACATCCTGTGTTTTCTCTCCTAGCTGGCGGTGTCCACTGATGGCACACACCTGTTCACCTCTCAAAACATTGGTCAGGGTGCTTCAGGCCCTTTGTGCCCATTTTGGTGGGGGGAGATCTGTTATCTTGGTCCAACAATTGGACTGTTCACCAGAAGACATGGATGTGGACGATGGCTGCTAGGCGGTGATTCTATAACCTGTGAGTGCTGCTGTCACCACCACAGCGTTGTGTGCGAGCCACGCCTGTCATGCCAACCTACTGACGCTCATGGGGGCCCTATAAAGACGGCAGTGCAGGGGCTCAGAAGTCAGTTGTATTCCAACTGTGCTCTAGTGTTGTTCATCGTACACATCGTTGTCGGTTCATGATCTTGCTATGTCTAGGCTCTCGATTTGGTTTACTCTTTGGATTTGTATGCTGCCATATCCGTCCTTGGCTGTTGTTGTCACCTTCCTTGTTGTCCATTGCTGTCCTTCTGTGGTTTTAGCAACTCATCATCGACGCCCTCAGCCAGTCGGCCTGCGTCTCACAAGTCATGTCAGATTCCGATTACTAGAAAATGTGTACAGAGAAGGACAGCACAAATGGTCACAGGTTTGTTGTATGCAAAGAAGAGCAGGATGAATGGTCACAGGTTTGTTGATCTGTGGAAGAGTCTCACAGACATGTGGAAAGAGTTGAACAGGCAGACACTTGAAGAGTGAGGTAAACTATCCTGAGAAAACCTGCTTGCAGAATTTCAGGGACTGTATTTTAATGACAACTCTAGGAATATACCAAAACCTCCTACTTATTACTCTCCTGGGGATTGTGAGGACAAAATCAAACTAATTACAGTATGCACAGAGGTGTTTATACAATCATTCTTCCAGCACTCCATATGTAAATGAAATGGGAAAAACTGTTATCTAGAACAGTGGGAAGTACCCTCCGCCATGCATTTCACAGTGATATGCAGAGCATGGGTGCAGATATAAATGGTTCTGGTCTGGAGAGTTAATAATCAACTGAAAGAGCATACTAGATTTTGCATGTAAAACTAGTATATCCCGTTCCAGTCGTGTCACTGGTGTATCCTATCCCTTGAGATGGAGAGCCATCTGTGAAAGCAACCAAGTCACACATCAGTATCATTGGTATTACTATATCACTAGTTAGGTGAAAATTGACAGTCAGCCATTTCTACCCAAATCGGTGACAGTAGGAACTATGACCAAGGTATTATTAACCATCCAGCAGCTGAGAATGTGTCACAGTGCAATATTATCGACTTCAGTGACTGCTTTGCAATGTGTGCCACCTTCCTTGATCATTTTCTCATTCCCTCTTCCCCCATACCCCCCCTCCCCTCCATCTCCAGCGCCTCCTTCCTCCCACCCCCCTCTTGCTAAGCCACCAATTTTTCCTGCCAATATCCCAGCAATACTTCATTCAACTTCAGTACCTTGCGGCATCAATTTTCCTCATCCCTTTCCTAGAATCACCTCCAACCCTGTTCATACATTATTTTGTTTATCTTTGTTCCCCTATCTTGTTACTTCACTAGACTAATTTTGCTCTAGCCTCCAATATATTGTTATATTAGAGGTAGTCAAATGAAGATAAGGCAGATGGAAATAAATTAAATAAACTGTTTAGTATTTCAAAAGTCATTGCAATAGTTAATACATTTATGCCACTGTGAGACAAGACACTTCATGGAAAAATGTTTACAGCTGCCTAAAGAACCATGATGGTGCCCAGGTGTGCACATCTTCATCCGAAACAAATCGACGGCCAGAAATTTTTTCTTCAGGGCTCCAAAAATATGGTATGGAGGATGTGTAAGGGCTTCCCAGAGAAGCTTATGCAGTGTACTTGGAACAGACTTGTCAATATGTGAGCTTGCTTTGCACAAAGAAGTGCATGTATGGGTGCAATCGTGGTTCTGTAGGTAACTGAAAATATGTTTCCATGAAGGCACAGACCATCTTGTCTCTCAGTGGGATAAATGTATAGCAGTTAAGGTGATTAACAGTGAAATAATAAACTGTTTACTTACTTTTTTCCATCTGTTTCATTTTCATTTGACTGCACATTATGTGCTATTATATGAACTGTTTTCTGATTGTTCATGTTATCTTTATCCTACCCCCGCTCCCCCCTCAGAAAAAAAACTTCCTTCAAGTAATCTTAGAGGCTACTTCTAATTGTACCATTAGTGTTTCTTCCTATTCCATTACCATATGGAGCACAGGAAGGATGACTGTGCAAATGGATCTGTGCCTGCAGTAATTAGCCTAATATTGCCTTTTTGGTGTACTTGGGAGCAATATGTACGGGAGAGTAATATAATCATAAATTCTCTTACTAGTTAATAACTGCCATTATGTGAAGACCTGCATGGGATGGTTGGCATCTATCTTCAGACATTTTTAGCATTTCCATGATGCACTCTCATGAATCAAACAAAACCGTGGTTATTTGTGCTGGCTTGCTTAATATACATTCAATTTCCCCCATTAGTCTTATGTTTTATGGACCCTGCATATTTGACCAATACATGGTTATTAAAAATGATTGAAGCGATTTCACAGCTCTACAGTAACTTTATTATTTGAGATATTTTCACAATGCTTTGCACACACATACAAAAACTCAAAAAGTTTTTTAGGCATTCACAAATGTTCGATATGTGCCCCTTTAGTGATTCAGCAGACATCAAGCCGATAATCAAGTTCCTCCCACACTCGGTGCAGCATGTCCCCATCAATGAGTTCGAAAGCATCGCTGATGCGAGCTCGCAGTTCTGGCACGTTTCTTGGTAGAGGAGGTTTAAACACTGAATCTTTCACATAACCCCATAGAAAGAAATCGCATGGGGTTAAGTTGGGAGAGCGTGGAGGCCATGACATGAATTGCTGATCATGATCTCCACCACGACCGATCCATCGGTTTTCCAATCTCCTGTTTAAGAAATGTCGAACATCATGATGGAAGTGTGGTGGAGCACCATCCTGTTGAAAGATGAAGTCGGCGCTGTCAGTCTCCAGTTGTGGCATGAGCCAATTTTCCAGCATGTCCAGATACACGTGTCCTGTAACGTTTTTTTCGCAGAAGAAAAAGGGGCCGTAAACTTTAAACCGCGAGATTGCACAAAACACGTTAACTTTTGATGAATTGCAAATTTGCTGAACAAATGCGCGAGGATTCTCTACCGCCCAGATTCGCACATTGTGTTTGTTCACTTCACCATTAAGAAAAAATGTTGCTTCATCAATGGAAACAAGTTTCGCACTGAACGCATCCTCTTCCATGAGCTGTTGCAACCGCGCCGAAAATTCAAAGCGTTTGACTTTGTCATCGGGTGTCAGGGCTTGTAGCAATTGTAAACGGTAAGGCTTCTGCTTTAGCCTTTTCCGTAAGATTTTCCAAACTGTCGGTTGTGGTACATTTAGCTCCCTGCTTGCTTTATTCATCGACTTCCGTGGGCTACGCGTGAAACTTGCCCGCACGCGTTCAACCGTTTCTTTGCTCACTGCAGGCCGACCCGTTGATTTCCCCTTACAGAGGCATCCAGAAGCTTTAAACTGCGCATACCGTCGCCGAATGGAGTTAGCAGTTGGTGGATCTTTGTTGAACTTCGTCCTGAAGTGTCGTTGCACTGTTATGACTGACTGATGTGAGTGCATTTCAAGCACGACATATGCTTTCTCGGCACCTGTCGCCATTTTGTCTCACTGCGCTCTCGAGCGCTCTGGCGGCAGAAACCTGAAGTGCGGCTTCAGCCGAACAAAACTTTATTAGTTTTTCTACGTATCTGTAGTGTGTCGTGACCATATGTCAATGAATGTAGCTACAGTGAATTTATGAAATCGCTTCAATCATTTGTAATAGCCCTGTACTTTAGAATGGGCTACAGTAGTGTTTAGTAAGCCAACTCCTTTGTAGAGTGGCTTCCTTTTCCTAGTTTTCCACCACTGAACTGAAGTCTGCCACCTGTCTTAACTGTGACTGAGGCTATGTGCCCATTCCTTATGATATTCCCACAAGTTGCTACAGTCAGGTATTTGTATGAGTTGACTGATTCCACTTGTGATGTGTTGATATTGTAATCATAGAATATGACTTCTCTGTTTTGTAAAGAGCTCAGTTTTACATTTCATAACATTTAAAGCAAGTTGCTGTTCTTTTCATCACTCTGAATACTTATGAAAATATGACTTGATATTTGTACCCTTATTTTTTATTTGATAAAACTTTTATAGACAAGTGTTTCATTGTCAAAAAGTCTGAAGTTAGTATTAATATTGACTGCCAGGTCATTCATCCAAGATAACATCCTGCATACTTTCTTGATGAATAAAAATGTGCATTATTACTGTATTTTATGGACTACAACAAGCACTTTTTTGTTCAAAAAATTACCCCCAAAATTCAAATGCATCTTATAAAAATGTCTAGTGTTTGATTTAAAATTCTTGCCACTCATTAAAAGGCCATATATTCAATGGTGCAGGAAACCATCTCTATCTGGTAACAATGAATTCAACCGGCAGCAGCAGTGCACTGATATGACTAACATCAGTAGTTGCAGGGATTCACTAGCTTGCTAACACTGTCTCCTCCTGCCCCACCAACGTAAACCCAGAACACTATCTAGCCTATGATGCATCATTGCAGTCTACACCGCCAGTGAACCTGAATTGGAAAGTGATTTGTGTTGTTGATAACAATACGATATTTTTGTTAGTAGCTGGTTTTGTGATGGAAAAAAATAAAAGGAGATGCTGAGTTGCAGATAGGCACAACAAACAGACTGTCACAAATAAGGTTTCGGCCAGCAAGGCCTTTGTCAAAAATAGATGACTCTCTCTCTCTCTCTCTCTCTCTCTCTCTCTCTCTCTCTGTTTGTCTCTCTCTCTCTCTCTCTCTCTCTCTCTCTCTCTCTCTCTCTCTCTCTGTCTCTCTCTGTTTGTGTCTCTCTCTCTCTCTCTCTCTCTCTCTTTCTTTTCACAATACTGTGAGTAGCAACTTTCCTTTTCATACTATTGTTACATTCCATCATGGATTTTCCATTCTTTAAAAAAATAAAAGGTATTCATATGATGCGTGAAAGTAATAGCATATGCAGAAGAACATGGAAATAGAGGAGCTGAGCAGCGTTTTGGCCCTCCACAAACAAAAAAAGCCATCTGCGACTGATGGGCTATTAAAGAAGAACTGAAAAAAATGAGGAAAACTAAATATGTAGACAGAGGACTGAATGCAAAATGGCTAAAACTAGATAATGACATACTGAAATGGATTCAAGGACACTGTCAAAATGGCACTGGAATTAATACAAAAATGATTCAAATACTTGCTTTTAAGCTAGTGCTACAATGGAACTTAACAGACTAAGGGAAGAGTTGGTTGTTGCTACAGGTTTAGGAAGTGTCATGAACTTCGCATGCAAACCAAAACCAAAATATATCAGAAAATGCCACAAGACTATGCAGAGAAAATGTTATCTTTTCATTGCTTTATTATTCAACACCGAAAGAAAACCAGTGTGGAAGTAAGACAAATAGCAAATACGATGAACCTCCTCTGACATTTGATGAGCCAAGTAACAGAACTATTGAAAGGTGCTGAAACTGTAACTATAAAAACAAGTGGACATGAAAAACAGCACTACATTGTTTACAAATTTCCAGTATGTTGGAATAGCTGTGTTGTCAGCAACTTGTGTTAAGTTGAATGAAAAACCCGTCCGAAGTTGCAAATTTCACTTCTTTTTATTCACTGGATGACTAGTTTTGGACCAAAAAAATGGTATATCTGAAAATGTAAAAACCATGTCAAAATTGCAAATGAATGGTTACAGTGCACACAGGTAACTTGAAAATGGGTCTTGACCAGAAACTAGTCTTTGAGTGGAAAAAAGTGAAATTTGCAACTTTGTACTGGTTTTTCAATGTACTGCATTACACTGTTGTCCTTTCATGTTGTGCTGATGGTATTAAACTTAATCCATTGATGATTTCAAGTGCAAAACAATACCAAAACCTGAAATAGTGCCAGGTGTTGTTCACATGCATGACAAGGGTTGGATGGATGAAGCTGGTATGAAATTATGGATTAACAGAATTTGAGTGAGAAGGAGAGTTCTCTTATTATGTTAGATCAGTTTAGTAGTCATTTGAAAAATTCCGTGAAAGAGAAACTGAGACAGGGAAATACAGATCTTGCTGTGATTCTGGAAGGACTTACTTCACAATTGCAACCTCTTGATGTATCGATAAATAAACCATTTAGTGTTTATGAGTGAGGAATGGAACAAATGGATGAGGGATGAAACACAATATGAATTCAAACCAAAGGGAGCCTTAAAACTACCTACAATCAAACAAGTGGATAAAACAGTCATAGTCTAGAGTGAGAGAAGCTGTTACTGTTAAATCTTTAAAGAATTGTGGCATGAGTAATGCTGTCGATGGCAGTGAACGATGTCTTATATATGAAGAGTACAATGATGACAATGAAGAGAGAAAGAAGAAGAAAGTTCAGATTACGATTTTTGGGATTCTGAAGGTCAGTGAGGTTTTAACTAAAATTTCTTTTTTTATTCTGGCTTTTCAAGATGATGATAAAAATGGTAAAATGTCACTTTTTAAAAAAATTGGTTAAAAATTAAAATGCATCTTGTAGTCTGTAGTGTCTTATGGTCTGTAAAATATGTTACTTACGTTATACAAATTGACTTACTGAAAGTAAAGTACTGAAAAATTTAATCAACCCATAATGCAGACATAAATGTAATCATGTAATACTGTGATATGTTAAACAGCAGTTTTTTTGTGTTCACACAGTCCCATTTAATACTAAAATATACTTAGCCTTATGTTGAGCTCATTTGCTGCAATAATGTGGATCAATAAAGATACACATTTTTTATTCTTACATAAATGTTCTAGATATTTATTGACGACAACTTTTATGTTCTCATGTAATAATTACAGATAAGGGCAAAGCTTATGGATCATTTAGGATAATGTTTGAGAATGGTGTTATTAATAATTTTTTGGACAAATTCTGTTGTTTATAGAACACATTTCCTCATTGATAATGGCACCTGCCACTTTTATGGACAACTGCCTTTAGTCTGTAATAAAGATTGCACTTTGCTGATCCAGCTCTTGAAGAGCAAAGCAAATATGGCTTGCTAATTGATGCACAAATGCTGAGGCAGTGCTGATAATCTATACTGTCAGATAGGGGCTGGAGTGATACTATCTCCCCTTCTCTTGTGGTCAGATAATGCCATATTCTCATGATGTCAGTTCTATATTTCAAAATTAGGTTATGTGCATATAAAAAACTTCATCATCTCCATCTGTTTCAGAAAATCAGGTTAGTATGAAATTAAACACAAATACTCATAAACATGTGTTGTGTATATGGTATTTCAATTTAATGCAATCAACAAAAGAAAACCTTCAGTGTTTTCAAATTGAAGATAAAACATTTACAATAGGGCATGCATAAAAATATGTATATAAACTGTTAATTCACGGAAAATAAATATAGTTGAATGGAAAGCAGTAGTGAGACATTAGTTAAGGATATATAAGTAGAAAGTTTGTAGTGAACATGATGAGGAAACTATCTCAAAATTTATTTTGTTTTCTAAATTATAACTGTCTATACTGGTATAGATTTATATAAATGCAGATCATTTGGTGATACAAGTTTGTATTGGGCATCTGAAATGTATGACTTTTACGTAGTATGCTGTCAGTAATATACTGAGATAATAAGATATGTTGAAAAGACCAATTTCTCAATGGTTTTCAAAATCACATTTACTGAAAAGAAAGAAATAAATCACATTTACTGAAAAGAAAGAAATAAAGTGAATATTACATTGTACGCAAATTTTGTACTTCAAGAAATTATATCATATGAAATAAATGAATAGAGTAAAGCATCATTCAAAAATGTAATATTTAATCTTTTCAAATGTAGATATTATGAAATGTTGGAAATTCTTTTTGGTATTTGCTAGTTTCTTTGTTTTCATGAACTGAAATTACCTAAAGCAACTTTGAAATGGGTGCCCATTAAATGGCATAAGGTAGGCTGTTGGCGATCCAAAGCAGTTCAGTAATAATACGGCATATTTTATTAGCTATTTTGTCTAAGGCTTATTAGACTTTTTGGAAAATGGAACAAATGAGTTCTAATAACCAAACTATTTCTTCTAAAAATTATCCAGTTATCTAAAATTCAAGGTTTGAAGATCCCTGTTAACTGTATGTCACATAGAAATGTTCATTGTAAACTAATCTCTCTCTCTTCTGCACATATATAACTGTTATTCTTAATTAAATATCAGCGCTATCATGTAGATGTTAATAGTATAAAATGAATAAAAACTCTTCACTATAACCGGAAAAGTAGTACCAAACCATTCTTCAAAGTAGTATTTTTCTTGTTAATTTTGTTATGTTAAAATTCACCCATTTTAAATACAAATAGAATATACAGCTTTAGTGCTGTTTTGTTTTAATATTGTGTACATTATCAGTTTCTGGTAACTGCTTCACTTTGTTGATGTATATCTTGATGCATCCTACACTATTGAAGGTTCTAGTTCATGACAAAATTAGCAAATCATGAAGAATACATGAGTGGTAAAATGTATCTCACAGTCTCCACAAATTTACAGAATGGGGTATAAATAGGGAATCATGCTTTATGACTAATATTTTGCACAGAGTCATAAAAATGAGCTGTATATTCTGTAAGTTGCAGCACCATACCCCTGCCTGTTGTATCCTGTGAAACCTTATCTATGGTACATAGTTTAGGTATTTTTGAAGCCCATCCAATATTTCACTCATAACGTAAATCATACTTCTTACAGTGAAAAAAGGATTAAGATTAGTGTTTCTGCTTGACACAGACTATCTGTATTACGCCCACTTCTTCATTTAGTTGAATAACTACACATTTTAAAGAATATTACAAGGTGTACAACTTTGCTTCTGCCGTTTTTTCCCCAACATTTGAGGCTTTAATGAAACAAATTGGTTACACATGTATCATTCAAAGCATTTTCCATCACTGGCCGCTACTTTCTCCCATCTTTCGGGCAGTGTATGAATCGCGCATCGAAAAAATTGTTCCTCTTTTGAAGCGATCCACAAATCAATATAATTTGTCACTTCTTCATGAGATTGGAAGCGTTGGTCAGTCAGGTCATGTGCCATTGATCTAAACATGTGATAGTCAGAGGGAGCAATGTCTGGAGAATACGGCGGGTGGGGTAGGACTTGTGTCCAAGTACATTTTGACCTCTTTTGCAAGGTGAGGTTGAGCGCTGTTGTGCTGCAAAATCACTTTATCATGCTCACTTAGTTTTAACACCTCACAGTACGCGACGCTGAGCTGGTCCCACCAAATGCAGAGCATGATCTTGGAGCCGTGAATCTTTGGTTTAGCCATCGATGTGGAAGCATGGCCGGAATATCTCCATGATTTTTTGCGTTTAGGGTTATCGTAATGAACCCTTTTTTTTTTTGTCCCAGGTCATAATGCGATGCAGAAATCCCTTCTGTTTTTGCCTCTGAAGCAACTGTTCACAAACACACAAACGCCATTCAACGTCTCTTCGGTTTCAGCTCACACGGGACCAAAATTCCTTCTTTCTGAATCATGACCATAGCCTTGAGACGTTTTGAAATGGCTTGGTGTGTCACTCCCACTAATCATGCCAATTCTTCGTGAATTTGATGTGAGTCTTCACTCAGCAATGTGTCCAATTCTGCATCTTCGAAAACATTCTCACTTCCACCACTATGCTGCTCTACGAAGTTAAAATCACCATTCTTGAAGCATTGAAACAACTCACAACATGTTCTTTCACTAATAGTGTCCTTACCATAAGTACGTAAGAGTATTCGATGATACTCAGCTACTGTTTTCTTCATATTGAAACAAAACAGTAACACCTCCTGCAAATGATGAGAATTAGGCTCATAAACTGACATTTTCAATCAACAAATCGACTAATGTTTGAATGATGTTGTGTTGACCGAGGTCAAAGCTAACTGCCTGCTGCTGCGATCTGTTTCTTTCGACCGCTACTTTCCGTTTTCGCCACCTATCACCAAACGGTGGAAGCAAAGTTGTACACCTTGTATATGACATGAATAATTTGTTTTCATGTATCCAAATGTTTTGTACATTCATTGCTTTCTGAGTATTTAAAACTTTTATTTTTTCACACAGGCCTATTTGTTTATGAGCTATTGTTTGTTTCATTTTGTTGAGTAACTGTCACATGAAATAAGTGGATGAACAGGTATGTGGCTATCATAACACAAATGATGACAGTACATCAAGATTAAAGACATTAACTGAACCTACAACTTCAAATATAGAGTCAAACTGCTCTCAGAGGAATACAGACAGTGGCAAACTACTTACTTTTCTACAAGTTAACATATGTTGTATTAGAAATAAGATTTTAGAATTAGACATTTTGTAGCACTGAGCATGTAGATGTTATATGTGTATCTGAGCATCTGAGCACTGGTTAACCCAAGAACAAGTAAATATGTTTGTTCCCCAAGGGTATGTAGTGGGAGACGTGATATGTAGAAAACAGAGAAGGAATGGTGGTGCTGGAATTTTTGTCAAAGAGGAATAAAGTTTTCCAGAATTGATGTATCTATGTACTCCTCAGAACTAGATGGGGAGTTTAGTTGTGTAAAACTAATGAAGGAAAATATACTGGTAGTTGGTCGATATAGGTTGCCAGATGGTGATGTAAATTTGTTTATTGAAAAATGTGAATTAATAGTTAAAAAGAAATTGAAGAGTAAAACAAGAATTGCTCTATGTGGTGATTTCAACATCGAACACATCAGAATATGCAGAGGCCAGTTGCTAGGACATTTCTGAATATGCTAAGGTCATTAGACCTCTATTGTACAAATAATTGTGCCACATGTAAGAATGCCTGCACAGACAATATTGTTGTGATTTTCCATAGGGAAGATTTTACAGTCAGACTTGCATGAAGTGGACTTCCAGATTATGAGCCACTACTCCTTACACTCTGTAAGAGGCAGCCAGTTAAAACTGAAGAATCTAAAGTAGTAATGGTATGAGGACAAAAGGAAGAATATATAAGTATGTTTGTTGATAGATTAGGAAGTGCAGATTGGGACTTTATATATAATTGTCAATCTGGAAAAAGGAAACCTGAAATTACCTTTGATAACTTCTTTCAAAAGTACACAGATTTATGGTAATCTGGCTCACCAATAAAAAAAGAAATTAGATATACAAGTGAAAATCTGAACTGGTTTACAGAAGAGCTAGCAGAAATTAGAGGAAACATGCATGTGCTGTACCAGAAGCATAAGCAAGCCACTAACCAAGGAGCAGAACAGAGTGTGAACATTCATGGGTCATATCTGAAATGCAAAAAATACTACAAAGCTAAACTACTACTGGCAAAAAAGCAAGCAGTGGAAAACTATATAGAAAGGGCTCCCAATAAATGCAAGGCAGCATGGCAAATAATGAAACAAGAGAATACACCAAAATGCACAGAAACAGCTATGCTTGAACCTGAGGAATTAAATCAGTAATTTTTAAACTCAGTTGAAGAAATAAGTAACATTATTAAAGCAACAAATTCATCTACAATGGACCTTGTTGGAACACCACTGCTTGTTAACCTAGTACTTCGATGGAGGGCTGTCACACCTGTTGATGTTAAAAGACAATACATTCAACTGCCAAACCATTAGCTTTTATTTTTAATAAATGTGTAGAATTTGGAGTTTTTCCAGATGCACTTAACGTATCACAAATTGTCCCAGTTTTTAAAAAAGAGTACAAACATCTTCTCCAAAGCTACAGACCAGTCTCCATTGTTCCAATATTCTCAAAGATATTTGAGGCACTGATACACACACAAACAAGCAGCTTCTTTGAAAAACACAATATCCTATGTAGCAATCAGTTTGGTTTTTGCAAAGGGAAAAACACAACAGGGGCCATCTTGAAAATCATTGACCAAACCTTAACAGCTTTTGAAAACAATAGCATGGTTAGATATAGTGGGAATTAGTGAAGTTCAGTGGCAGGAGGAACAAGACTTTTGGTCAGGTGAATACAGGGTTATAAATACAAAACCAAATAGGGGTAATGCAGAAGTAGGTTTAATAATGAATAAAAAAATTGGAGTGCAGGTAAGCTACTACAGACACCATAGTGAATGCGTTATTGTGGCCAAGATAGACACGAAGCCCACACCTACTACAGTAGCACAAGTTTATATGCCAACTAGCTCTGCAGATGATGAAGAAATTGATGAAATGTATGATGAGATAAAAGAAATTATTCAGGTAGTGAAGGGAGACAGAAATTTAATAGTCATGGGTGACTGGAATTCGACAGTAGGAAAAGGAAGAGAAGGAAACGTAGTAGGTGAATATGGATTGGGGCTAAGAAATGAAAGAGGAAGCTGCCTGGTAGAATTTTGCACAGAGCACAACCTAATCATAGCTAACACTTGGTTCAAGAATCATGAAAGTAGGTTGTATACATGGAAGAACCCTGGAGATACTAAAAGGTTTCTGATAGATTATATAATGGTAAGACAGAGATTTAGGAACCAGATTTTAAATTGTAAGACATTTCCAGGGGCAGATGTAGACTCTGACCACAATCTATTGGTTATGAACTGTAGATTAAAACTGAAGAAACTGCAAAAAGGTGGGAATTTAAGGAGATGGGACCTGGATAAACTGAAAGAACCAGAGGTTGTACAGAGTTTCAGGGAGAGCATAAGGGAACAATTGACAGGAATTGGGGGAAGAAATACAGTAGGAGAAGAATGGGTAGCTTTGAGGAATGTAATAGTGAAGGCAGCACAGGATCAAGTAGGTAAAAAGACAAGGGCTAGTAGAAATCCTTGGGTAACAGAAGAGATACTGAATTTAATTGATGAGAGGAGAAAATACAAAAATGCAGTAAATGAAGCAGGCAAAAAGGAATACAAACGTCTCAAAAACGAGATTGACAGGAAGTTCAAAATGGCTAAGCAGGGATGGCTAGAGGACAAATGTAAGGATGTAGAGGCTTATCTCACTAGGGGTATGATAGATACTGCCTACAGGAAAATTAAAGAGACCTTTGGAGAAAAGAGAACCACTTGCATGAATATCAAGAGCTCAGATGGAAACCCAGTTCTAAGCAAAGAAGGGAAAGTGGAAAGGTGGAAGGAGTCTATACAGGGGCGATGTACTTGAGGACAATATTATGGAAATGGAAGAGGATGTAGATGTAGATGAAGATGAAATGGGAGATATGATACTGCATGAAGAGTTTGACAGAACACTGAAAGACCTGAGTCGAAACAAGGCCCCCAGAGTAGACAACATTCCATTAGAACTACTGACAGCCTTGGGAGAGCCAGGCCAAACAAAACTCTACCATCTGGTGAGCAAGATGTATGAGACAGGCGAAATTCCCTCAGACTTCAAGAAGAATATAGTAATTCCAATCCCAGAGAAAGCAGGTGTTGACAGATGTGAAAATTACCGAACTATCAGTTTAATAAGTCACAGCTGCAAAATACTAACACGAATTCTTTACAGACGAATGGAAAAACTGTCAGAAGCTGACCTTGGGGAAGATCATTTTGGATTCCGTAGAAATATTGGAACACATGAGGCAATACTGACCCTACGACTTATCTTAGAAGAAAGATTAAGGAAAGGCAAACCTATGTTTCTATCATTTGTAGACTTAGAGAAAGCTTTTGACAATGTTGACTGGAATACTCTCTTTCAAATTCTGAAGGTGGCAGGAGTAAAACACAGGGAGCTAAAGGCTATTTACAATTTGTACAGAAAGCAGATGGCAGTTATAAGAGTCGAGGGACATGAAAGGGAAGCAGTGGTTGGGAAGGGAGTGAGACAGGGTTGTAGCCTCTCCCCAATGCTATTCAATCTATATATTGAGCAAGCAGTAAAGGAAACAAAAGAAAAGTTCAGAGTAGGTATTAAAATCCATGGAGAAGAAATAAAAACTTTGAGGTTTGCCAATGACATTGTAATTCTGTCAGAGACGGCAAAGGACTTGGAAGAGCAGTTGAACGGAATGGACAGTGTCTTGAAAAGAGGGTATAAGATGAACAACAACAAAAGCAAAACAAGGATAATGGAATGTAGTCGAATTAAATCGGGTAATGCTGAGGGAATTAGATTAGGAAATGAGACACTTAAAGTGGTAAAGGAGTTTTGCTATTTGGGGAGCAAAATAACTGATGATGGTCGAAGTAGAGAGGATATAAAATGTAGACTGGCAATGGCAAGGAAAGCGTTTCTGAAGAAGAGAAATTTATTAACATCGAGTATAGATTTAAGTGTCAGGAAGTCATTTCTGAAAGTATTTGTATGGAGTGTAGCCATGTATGGAAGTGAAACATGAACGATAAATAGTTTAGACAAGAAGAGAATAGAAGATTTTGAAATGTGGTGCTACAGAAGAATGCTGAAGATTAGATGGGTAGATCACATAACTAATGAGGAGGTATTGAATAGAACTGGTGAGGAGAGGAGTTTGTGGCACAACTTGACCAGAAGAAGGGATCGGTTGGTAGGACATGTTCTGAGGTATCAAGGGATCACCAATTTAGTACTGGAGGGCAGCGTGGAGGGTAAAACTCGTAGAGGGAGACCAAGAGATGAATACACTAACCATATTCAGAAGGATGTAGGCTGCAGTAGGTACTGGGAGATGAAGAAGCTTGCACAGGATGGAGTAACATGGAGAGCTGCATCAAATCAGTCTCAGGACTGAAGACAACAACAAAAACAACAACAACAGCATGGTATCACTGGTATTTTGTGACCTAAGCAATGCTTTCAATTGCATTCCTGTTGATGTACTACTGGGGAAACTAGAGTTTTATGCGGTGAAAGGGAGCACTTTAGCTATGATAAATTCTTATTTAAGCAAACGAAAACAATTCGTTTCAGTCAGAAGTGTAAATTCTTGTGTAATGGAAATCAGCACAGGTGTACCACAAGGGTCTATCCTTGGACCCTTTTTCTTCATTGCAGCTATTATTGATTTACCTAAAAACATAGCCCACCCTGTCGTGTGTTATGCTGATGATACAACACTACTTACCACACATCAGAACATTTTAGATCTGAATAAACTAACAAAAGAAACACTTGATAAGGCCCTGGGCTGGTTGGTGCCAATAAGCTCTTGTGCAATCCTGATGAAACCCAACAACTTTAATGGGAACATAAAATGAAGTAGGAAATAAGTCAGCAAAACTCTAAGGTATTCACATTGACTCAGAACTCTATTGGGAGGAACATGTCAATCACGTATGTGAAAAATATCTCGGGTGGCATACCTTATCTTGAAACTAAGGGAGGTAGTGAGCTTGGAGTACCTTAGGGTGACATGCTTTGGGCTATTCCAGTCACATATTTCATATGGTCTGATTATATGGTGGCACTCCCCCCACATCAAGAACATCTTGAAATTACAAAAAAAGTCTTATGTAAAAGAGGTCATAGAGAGCACTGTCGTCCTCTTTTTTCCAGACTCAGAATGCTCACAATTATAAATTTATACATCCATGTGCCCGTACTCTATATTAAAAATAATATTTCAGAATTTATTGCCAGAGGGGCAATACATGAACACAACACCACGGCTAAGGGTAATTTTGACATAGTGCGCCACAGATTAGCAAGAACAGGAAATTCCCACAAAGTAAACCCACTTAAAATGTTCAGTAAACTGCCAATTCATGTTCAGTCTATGGATATATTTTTTTAAAAATTAGGTGGTATAGCTGGCTGTCAGATCATCCATTCTATGACATTAAAGAATTCCTTGAGATGCCTGAGGAGGATATTAGCATTTAAAAGCTGTCCGTAGTTAAACGTATTATTGTGTGCTGTGGTTAATTGTGTGTAATTACATAGTGTATACAATAAACAATATAATACTATACTATATTACATTATGGTATAGCTTATCGCATTAACTTTTAGAAGCTATCCTGGTGTAATTTGGTACACTGCCATTCTTGAAATGTATTCTACAATGTACTGACACTTGTTTATTTTATTATTCTGTATGTACTAGTACATCCTGTATGACGAAGCCAATATTGTTGTAAAATGATCTATGGTGAATAAAATTCTTGATGAGTGGAGAATGTATAAAAGATGTTTACACAACAATTTCACTATTGTTTTCCAATATTGTTTAAACGATATAGATATACATATAAATATGTCTCATTTAGAGAGCTCTCACCAAAGACCTGAAGTAATTAATAACCATCAGTAAAATTTATCTACTTTTGTTATTAATAAGTGGCACATATAATTGTCACCATTATTCCAAATCTACCATTTAAGTGCCACAGTAGAACAGTTCAATTTCAAATCCCAGAGTAATTAATTTTGTTAATAAAATGTGTAACTTTCCTTGTTATAGCATTGGATTGAGGTTACATTATTGTTGTGTTCTTCACATCTGTAAATCAACAGAAATTTGACAGTAAACAAGGAAAGTAGTGGTTCTTTCATTTAAAAATTATAGTTAACAAATAAAATTTTTCAACACAGCTTTTCTGTGATTTAGAATTTCATTTGCAACAATTTGTGTATGTATTATTATTATATACTGTATATTTTTGTGCCTTATTGGCTAAGTGCTGTACTACAAATCCAAAGGTGCAGGGGAATAGTCTTCGACTGGTCATAGGACTTGTCTCTGTCACTTATTGGTTCTTGAATCTTTGAAAGTTATTTATATATGTGGAAAATGCAAAGCTGCACCATAATTTATGGACCACATTAAACTGTAGGTCCCTCTGTAACTGCCAGGGAAGTCAGATCAAAAGCTGGACGAACGGAAAAATCATATTCATCCACCATCATAATGGCTGATAATTCTCTTTTGTATTTAAACCAGAATTGCCACTTATTGTCCCTTCTATTCTTAATAGAGATTTATAAGTCATTTAAGATGTTAACCCCAGGTTACAGTACTCTGTTGTAAGCTTACACTACATGGATATTATTTGTACATCTTCTAAGTCTGGTCGTGTTTGTGTCATAGTTAACATGAAAGTGGTTTATTCTTAGCAATAAATGTCATTAAAGTGATAATCTACTGAATTCAGTATTATTCTCCAACATATGCAGGTAACATCTTTGACCAGAAACAGAGAAGAAGAAGGATGTGCAACACTCTAAATAAAGTTTCTTGTGTCATATATACATGCAAAAGTATCATTATACAACTAGAAACAAATATCTATTCCACAAATGAAATTAACTAAGTACTGCTGAGAGTAGGAATAATGCTATATAGATCACATATCCATCTATATCTAATCTACATCTGTCTGTTTATGGGCCGTCAAGAGGAAACCTTTGTAGCCTACCAAAACCCCAAACATCTTATTTTGTGCAGGTTCATTGATGATATCTTCATCATCTGGACCTACCGCCAAAACATCCTACCCTCATTTTCCCATAACCTCACCCATTCGCTTCACCTGCTCCTCTTCAGCCCAACATTCTACCTTCCTGAATGTTAACCTCCACCTCTTCCATGACTCCACACCCATGAGAATCATCTAATTTTTGGGTATGGAATGAAAACTGAATCTAATCTACTCTAATCTATCCTTACTTTGGTTCATATCAAATCAACCAACTGTCAACGGCAACTACATTTTGACAGCTGTCAACTCTTCAACACCAAAAAATCACTCTCATATAATCTGGTCACCTGTGGACAGCATGTTTGCAGTGCTGAGAAGTTCCTTAACCAGTATGCTCAAGGTCTCACTAAAACTTTTACAGACAGGAACTCTCATCTAAATCTACTCCACAAACAGATTTCCCATGCCATATCCACACACACTCCTAATCCTCACATCACCCACAAGAACCACCAGCAAAGGAGAAAACTCCTTATCATCCTTTATTATCCCAGACTAGAACAACTTAGCCATATTCTTCACAAGGGCTTCAGCTGTCTACGAGGGTGGTTTGAAAAGTTCTCAGAATCACCACTAGAGGTCACCACTAGCACAATGAGTTGTTCATGTGATATTCATTGGACTGTTGCCTGTAAACATATGCCACATCAGCGCTCTTGGAAGAGAGCTGTGGTGGTGACATGGCTCTGTTGTTGTTCCCACGCAGTGATTTGTGAAGATGGAAAAAATCGAGATTTGAGCAGTGAGTAAGTACTTCATAAAGAAAGGTATGAAAGCAAAGGGCATTCATGCTGATGTCCAGAATACACTGGAGGACTCTGCTCTTTCATATTCAACAGTTGCCAAGTGGACAAATGAATTTAAATCTGGTCAGGAGAGGTTAGATGATGATCTGCACAGCGGTCAGCCAAGATGTGTCACTACTTCAGAAGTAATTGCAAAAGTGCATAAAATGTTAAGGATGATCACTGACTGAAAGTACATGAATTGCTCACACTTGCCAGATGTCGTCTGAAAGGGTATATCACATGATAACTGAAGAATTAGAAATGAAAAAATTATCTGAAAGAAGGGTGCCCTGACTCTTGACGCTGGATCAAAAGCGCATGAGAATGGACATACCGGAACAATGTTTGGCCCATTTTAAGAGAAATGAACACCACAGATGAAACTTGGGTACACTACTAGACCGCAGAGACAAAACAACAATCAAAACAGTGGAAACATGCTGATTCTCCGCCACCAAAGAAAGCAAAGACAATTCCTTTGGTGGGAAAGGTCATGGCATCAGTGTTCTGGGATGCGAAGGGGATTCTGTTTTCAGATTATCTCCCCACTGGGCAAACAATTACTGGAGAATACTGTACTAACCTCCAGGACAAATTACAACAAAAGATACGTGAAAAAAGTCCAGGTTTTGCAAGGAAGGAAGTCATCTTCCATCAAGACAATGCGCCTGCACACACGTGCCGTTGCCATGATGAAATTAAACAAACTAATGTATGAATTGTTACCACACCCACCTTATTCACCTGATATGACTCTGCCAGACTCCCATCTCTTCCCAGAACTGAAAATTTTTCTTGGTGGTTAAAGATTCACTTCAAACGAAGTATTGATAGCCAAAGTTAACAACAGTTTTGCAGGCCTGGAGGAAACTCATTTTCAAGATCGAGTCAAGACACTGGAACATCGTTGAACCAAGTGCATTAATCTACAAAGAGATTACATTGAAAAATAAAAAAAAGTTTTTTGTGATGTAAGTTCTTTTTTCTACACCATTCCGAGAACTTTCCAAACCCCCCTTGTATTATGGTGCCCGGAAATGAGGAACATCCCTCCAACACTCTTTTCTACCATAACAAAAGTGATGTTCTGCCCCCTCCCCCTCCCCTGCAATCCTGGTCCATCCCTATGCTCTACCCACTCCCAACCCCTTGCCTCATTGATCATATCCCTGTGCAAGATCCAGGTGCAAGACCTTCCTCATCCACCCAGCCAGCACAGCCTACTCCAGTTTGTCATAGGCTTATCCTGTCTCATCAAAGGCAGGGCCACCTATGAAAGCAGCCATGTCATGTACTGGCTTTGTTGCAATTTCTGTATGTATGTCATTACATGTGGGTGTAGCTATGTGCTCAAATGAATGGCCACATTCAAACTGTGGCCTAATAGAGTGTTGACCAACAGGGGTAGAAAATAATGCTGAGCATAGCATACTTGATTTCAGTGGCCACTTGATAACCTGTGCCATCAGAATCCTCCAGCTCCCCCACCACCCCTATCCTCCATGTAGCTGGTAGTTATCCTGCATCACATCCTTCATTCCTATAATTCTCCTGGCCCTAGTCTCTGTTAACCTCTGGCACCCACACACTCTTCCCCATAGTCTCCTCTTCTCTTCCACTGTTCTGTCACTCCCTTACAATTCATTCCCCCCAGTCATTATCGTGCATTACACAAACTCACTGGTTTCAGTGACTGTGTGTCGCTTTCCTATCCCATGTACCTGCCATCTCCTCCTGTCTCATTCCTATCTCGTACACTGACAGTCTCTCTCCAAACCATCAGTTACCCCATCTCCTTCTTCCCCTCATCCATTACACATTACACAACTCCTCACCCCAGTTTACCTGCCAATATGCAGTCCTGGGATTTGTATCCAGCTGGCACGATGTAGCTGCACAAGTGTGTGGGCATGCTTATGTATGTGTACGATAGCTCCATAAAGGATTGATCTGAAAGCTAGTGAAGTTTTCAGCCTTCTTTGTGTGCCAGTCAACAAGTATGTGCTTCTATTACTTAGTGAGCTGTCACATATACTCCCAAATTATCAACTTCTATGTCTATATCCCTACACTACAAACATCTGTGAAATTTGTGGCAGAGGCTACAGAGTGAAATGCTTTATGGAAGTCAAGGAATGCTGAATCTACCTGATTACCTTGATCCATAGCTTTCAGAACATTATGCAAGTAAAGTACCAGTCTTTTAGGAATTAGTGCTGGCTGTCATGGGTGAGATCTTGCTGTTTGAGATACCTCATTATGTTTGAGCCCAACATTTTAATACAAGTTTTGGCCACTGATAACCTTTCCATTGAGTGCCTGTATACCCCAACAACAACAACAACAACAACACAAGTTTTGTTGATCAGTTCTGCTGCCCTTCATATAGAGAAGTGTGACCTACGCTTTCTTCCACCTATTGGGTACAGTTTTTTGTTCAAGAGATCTGCAGTGTGTTATGGTTAAAAGAGAGTTTAACTCAATCACAAATTTGGTATATAATCTGGTAAGTATTCTTCAAATAGGTAATGGGAACGCAGCCAGATGACATCATGAACAACCACGAATATTTCATCAGGATCACACCTTGCCAGTTTCAGGGAATAACCTGTAAGTTAGTTGAACACTGCACTGCGCTAACTGTGGATGATAACCAGAATACAACAATCACAGTGGCCAAAAGCACAAACTCAGATGGGGACCCTGGTACATAGCATGGCAATGTAGGTGCAAGAGCCGTGAGAGGCGTTGGCAGCAGGAGGTGCAACACTGTACATGATTGGCGGCCATAACGTAACTCTGCCATGCTTTTCTTACCAATAGGACTGGAACTGTGAGAACTTTGATGTGGTGAATATCCAGTTGAGGGCATCCACAGCAGACTGTGCCATTGTAGAGTAGCAAATGACAATGTATAGAAAATGAGAGTATGCATCAATGACAAGCAGCCAAAAGGTGTCGAGGAAGGGGGCTTCGAAATCCATGTGGATGTATTCCCTTGGCTGTGTGGGTGCCAGCCACAGTGAGTAACATCACTGCAAGCTGGCCTGGTGAGCTACACACTTGGGACACACAGCAATCAAGTGTTCAATCTTCTGGCTGACATATGGGCAGTAGACGTAGCAGTGAAACAGCATCTTTGTCTATGACACTCTCCGGTGGCCATGATGTAAGACCATAAGATGTTCTGTTGGAGAGAAGGTGGAATGACCACCTGTGGCACAACATGTTGCTTCATCAACAAGATCACACCATTGACATGAGTCAGTCTGTGTCCCAGCACAGAATAATTATGGACAGAGTCTGATGCTTGGGCCAGAGATTATTCATGCCTTTCCCTCTGGATATTCTGCCACACCTGGGTAGAGAATAGGATCTGTGCTGACAGTCTGAGTGACACAAGAACTTGTAATAGCAAAGCTGTCCACTGCCTCCATCTTAACTTGGGAGAAATTTTTGTGTGCTGTGTCGAATGCCTTTGAGGTGGACACTATCAACTACTCTGAACCACCAGAATTGCAATGAGCCAGCGCTGCCCCCAGCCCAAAGTAGGATGTATCAATAGCCAACACAAGTTGATTATGTGGCTGAATGTAGCGAGGCAAGGGGCTGAACGGGACTGTCCTTCAAAGTCATGAATGCTTTGTCATGTGCTGTCATCCAATTGATCAGCACACCTTTTTGCAGGAGCTGGTGAAAAATATGTATAGTAGCCACTTGTGAGTTGAATTTATGGTAATAAGCAACTGAAGAGCATTTTTTTTCAAAAGTGAATAAATTTTCATTTTTCTGGAACTCAAATTTTTGTGGTTACATATCAAGTTGCAATGCATGGTCTACTGAAAGAGTTTGGTAAAAATTTGATATTTTCTGTTATATGTGGCTGAAAACTAAAAGTTTCTGAAAAATTTGATATTTGCTCTCAGGCAGTTAATCCACAAGTCAATAAATGCAAACTGTAGTTTTCTTCTGAGAGACTTGAAGGGCAAATAGCACTGTAGGATGTCGCTGTCAATGAAATGAAATGATTGTATGGCATTGTTGGCCAGAAGGCCTCATCTGGGGAAGTTCGGCCGCTGTATTCCAAGTCCTTTTTAGGTGATGCCACATCGGCGACTTGCAAGTCAATGATGATGAAAATGATAATGAAGGACACACAACATCCAGTTCCCAGCTGGGAATCGAACCCGGGCCCCCTGTGTGGTAGGCAGTCAATGATAATATGAGAGTGTTTTCTGGAATCAAAGAAAAAAGGAAATAAAAACAATTACTATAGGCAACCAATTGCTGCCAGAACCAAAATAGAAATTGGTGATTTATACAATAACATTAATTACTGATTGTCACTCATTATAAGCCTGCTTTGTGAGGGAGAAGTTTGCAATAAAAGAGTAGGTTGTTAGAGTATAAAATGGAGCTTAATACAAGTGATTCAGAAAATGGTATGCATATAACTGAGTCTTCAAATGGTAGGAAGTCCAGGTCAGAAGTGAAGCAACCAAGAAATCCAAGAAGACTGAGAAAATGCAAGGTATTACCTGTTCACATGGACTACCAGACATACCAGTGAACTCAAAAGCCTTACGAAGAAAATAATGCAAAGCAGCTGATCACAGATGTGATGATACCTACTTTTCATCATCATGTAAATAGTTTGAACAAAATTGACCAGGGTAAATTATTACCAAAATACATGGTAATCACATCATCAAAATGCAATAACATCAAGAAAGAAGGAAAAAGGAATAATACTTTTACAGTAAAGTACAACATGTGCACAACATTTCAACCAACATCTGGGGTGTCCAAAGACAGACTGTGAAATTTGGCCATTAAATATCATGTAATAGAGAAGTTATCAGCTGAAAACAACAGGGGGAGACTGCAGCTTTACTAAAGATAAGGAAGTTACACAAGCTGTGGAAACATATCAAAAGTTATAAGTGTAGAGAGAGCCACTGCGAGGAAAAAGTCCAAAAGAGGATATTTTCCATCTGAGCTGAAGACAATCAAAATGGAAAAAGACTACTGAAAAATGAAACATATTCTTTCACCAACTGAATACTATGATATGCTGGAACAAAATCACATCATCAAGATAATAAAGACTGAGTAGTAAAGGATCTCAAATCCACTACTCTAAAAGCCCAATGATCTAAGATTCCTTCACTGCTCAGTGAGATATGGCTTATGAAAAGTCTAAAAAGAAGGCACTGTTGTCAGTATTGGACACTTACAATGGAAGTTCTGTAGAGGTAGAGGTGCAGAAAGCCAGAACTGATGATATGTCATAACTTATGAGGCATTTTAACATACCAGAAAGAGCAGAAGAGTTTTCGAAAGATATTGTTGATAGTGATCAATAGATTTCCAGTTTAGTATTGTTGTAGCCAGTATTTTGTATTATATTTCAATAACATTTGTTGCTATTTTGCACTTTTTCTTATCAAATACTTATGGAAGAGTATGATACTATAGTGTTATATTATAGTAGATTGGTGTATTTCTATGAAAAATGAACAAAAAAGTAGCTTTCT
The DNA here is from genome assembly GCF_021461385.2 of Schistocerca piceifrons. Taxonomy (NCBI): domain Eukaryota; kingdom Metazoa; phylum Arthropoda; class Insecta; order Orthoptera; family Acrididae; genus Schistocerca; species Schistocerca piceifrons. The sequence continues at coordinate 679,521,941 of NC_060139.1, forward strand.
TTGTAATTAATATTAAGGATAAAAAAGAAACAGAAGAAACACTTTTAAAGTGTATATAAAGGAAAGTTTTAACTTCCATCTTTGCATTTATTGATCTTTGAAAAACTTGGAAACTTTGTCCCTCTCCTCTGATATAAAAAATGAAAATTTTAGAAAACTCTAACACATAATCAGAATTATGCCTACAAAATCAATGTAAATTTTAAATTATTCCCTTTTGTAATTAATATTTTGGTATAATATTTCAAATATGTATTTCCTCAGAAATTTCCTCTTTTGCATTTATCAGCTTCTGAAAAAAAACTCTCATCATCTTTGCCCAGGAAAGCCTGAACCTCCTTCAATTTAGTAAATTGAGGAAGAGTATCAGTGGCAGTGACATCTGTATCACTATTGGTAAATATGTGCCTGAGGTATTCAACAGAAGTTTGAAAGAAGTGAGATTTATCCAGATTAGACTTGAGACCTATGTCCTGCGGAGTTTGGAACAGAAGCCAAAGGGTGCCGCAGATGCTCTGTGGCCATAATTTTGTCCAAATAGTTCATACAGCAGGGGACATGTTATGTGAGTTGCTCCAAGAAACACTGATAAAGAGCTGAAGCACCTGCCATCTCAAAAACCAAATGTTTATACTTGTAGAGACGGTAAGGGGCTTTCACGGTAAGCAGCTGCTGATATTCATCATTAAGTGGGAGCTGCTTATATTTCTCTGATAAATCCAACCTGGAAAAGTACTGTTCTTCTGCCAGTTTTGTCATCAATTCATCCAGATGATGGATGGGGTACATGCTGTTCACAGCCTGTGCACTAATCGTCAACTTAAAATTATCAAAAAACTGGAGCTGTCCAGATAGTTTCTTGATGATTACATGTGGTGTAGTTCATTTGCTGGATGAAATACAGCCAATCACAGCCAAAGCCATAAACCAGTTGAGTTCCTTCTTAACTTGATAACGAAGTGACATTGGCACTAGCCTATCCCGAACAAAACAAGGCTGCGCCTTTGGTTTAATGGTAATAAGGGCAGCAAAATGCTTAGCCCAGCCAATCTCAGGTGAAAAGATGTCCAAAAAATTCTTGCAAAGTTCACCAAGTTCCTTGCAAGGTACTTGGTCAGAACTGGTTAAGCGATTCGGCAACTGTGACTCTAAATGCTGTGAAAGCATCCAAGCCAAACAAGTTCTCCATGAAAGCAGTATCCATCACAAGAAAAGTTAACAGGTGGACTATCACCTTGTATGTAAATTGTCTGAGATTAGTGATTTGTTGTTTGTTGTAATTTACAGCTTGATGTGAAGCTGGAGACAATGACGGTGCACTACAGAGAAGATATACATGATAAGTAATTAGAGACATTGTGGCATCTGTATGTACTTGCAACTGAAGTGGCTTCCCAGTGAGACATACATTGATGATCAATTTGTTATAAGCTGTCACAGGGTTGTCACATGTAGAGTTGAAGATATTAATGTCCATCAGTTGAAGGGCCAAGTATGGGACGCAAGTGGACATGCTTGACATGCGGCCACAATGTATGCTTTCTTCCAATGGTGGTGGTAGGAGGACCAATGCTTGGGACAGTTGGGCTTCTCATGTTCAACAAAACAAATGGGGAATGATTGAAGTGATTTGTGGGCAACAGCCCACCATAGATGTGTTCATGTGGTAGGTGGTTTACACACAAGCTGTACCACTGCAATTTCTGCCTCCAAGGATATGCCTGAACCCAAGTTCCTGCCATTGGCCAAGTTGACAGTGGCCACGTCTGCTCAGGAATCCAACTGGTGGCTTGCCATACAAGAAACTTTGAATGATGAAACAGGTGACACATTTTGTCAAATGAGAGGAAAAAGGGTTCCTGAAGTGAGGTCCACTTTCTTAACAACTGATACAAGAACGGGAAGGGGGGGAGTGAAATCCATGAGAGAAAAAGAACCTTAATGTTCTAAGCATCTGTTACCTTGAAGACATTTAAGTGGTGCTGTAAACACACCTCGTATGCCTCCCAGTGCTCTGCACACTCATCATAGGTGTGGAAGGGAGGTTGATGGGCTGGCAAATGTTGGGGCTGTGCCAGTAGTCTGGTCAACACCCTGTGCAACATGACACTGTATTCCTGCTGTTTAATTCCAAATGACACTGGCTTTGCTGCTGCAGCAAACTTTGAAGAACCGTCTCCAAAGACATGCTGATCATCATTATCAAACTGCCAAGAAATACACTTGAAAAGTCCATTCACACTCATCACCATTCACATTGTAATTCCACTCACAAATAAGAACATGCACAAAGTTCTAAATTTTTTAATGTGAACACAAGTACAGAGTAGAAGTCAGGCCAAGTTTATGATACAAACCACATTTTATCCTGAGAGGGGAGTCCAGTTACTACCAGCAAATACAGTAGCAAATGAAGAGAGTCTGCTCTGCTCTGGGAATATATGATGTTAGTCTGTTGCAAGCCATCAGTGGCACCTAAAGGCCATGGGACAATGCAGTCTTCTGATGTGTGATTGGGCTGCTACCTGATGGCTGGCCCTGTGCCACCTGCTGCTGGTGCAGGCAGGCAAACTGAATCACGATGGATTATGACTGCAGCTGGCAAAATGTTGTAGTAGCCACAGCACTGGTGCCAGTATAAGACAAGTGTTAACACATTGGTTACCATAGCTACATCATCCAATCATGGGTTACCAAGACACATACTAGCAATCTTCAATTATATCTGGTGTAGGGTGAAGAAAAGCATAATTGCTCCTATTCTGAAACCAGGTAAAATCCACATAAAATAGACTGCCATAGACCTATCAGTCTCTCAAACAGTGTGTGTATGTTACATATATGAATGGTGAATTGGTGGCCATGTTGGATCCTTGAGATAAAGGGCGTTTTGTCCAACAGCCAGTATAGATTTTTGGAGGGCCGATACACAGCTGACCACTTTATTTGGCTGGAGTCTATTACAAGGACAGCTTATGCCCACTGCCAGTACCTCAATGATGTCTTCTTTGACTTGAGGAAGGCTTATGATACCTCACTCCATTATAACACCCATAGAGGCCCCCTCCCAGTTTTTATCTGGAATTTTTTGTCCCTCCTGTTGTTTTGTGTCCAAGTTTGGACATCCCGTAGTATGCTCCATATACAGACGAATGCTGTCCCAGAGGGGTGTGTGCTAGGTGTGACTTTTTTTTCTGATAGTGATTCATGGAACTGCAGAGGCTGTGGAGCTATGATCTCATCATCACTATAGGTAGACAACTTTTATATTTACTACAGTTCTTCAACGACGAAGGCTGCTGAATGCCAGCTGCAAGGTGCCACAACAAAAGCACAATACTGAGCTCTCACCCATGGCTTCCAGTTTCTTTTGTTAATAAGTGTTGGTGTGGTACGTCATTACCTTGATCCATGGCTTTCAAAATATCATGTGAGAAAAGTGTGAATTAGATTTCTCATGATTTTTGTTTTCAGAATCCATGCTGGTTATTGTGGATGAGCTAAGTCTGTTTGAGATACCTCATTATGGTTGAGCTAGCAGTGTATTGTGAGATTCGGCTACAAATGGATGTCAGTGATACAGGATGGTAGTTTTGTGATATTTGGCAACAAATAGCTGTCAGTGATACAGGATGGTAGTTTTGTTGATCACTTATGCTACCATTGTTGGAGATGGTTATGACTTTTGCTTTCTTCCAACCATTAGGTAAAGTCTTTTGTTTTTGGAATGTGTATTATATTATAGTTAAAAGAGGGAATAACTCAGCCAGAAATTCTGTATAGAATGTGAGAGGAAATCTAGCAGTTCTTAGAACCTTGTTAAGCTTCAGCAATTTCAATTATATGCCCCTGCAACTGACATAATATGTTGCATTCATCTTTGAAGTGGTGCAAGAATTACACTCTATAGCAACAAATGACTTAAAAATAAACAAGTAAATATAGAATCATTAAATTATATGATGTTGCTTGAACTGCCTTTGTAATCAATCAATCATGCAATGAAATAGCCCGAGGCAATATGTGCAGGTTGTCGGAGGCAGCCGTAGACTCCAGACAATACACAGGGGCATCCAACAACTGACTCATAGCCCAACAACTGTCACAGACAGTTGCCAAGTGGTCTAACTGATGACATACCTCACACATGGCATCCACGAGCAGACAATCTAGTTAAAAATGCAACAAATGACTATTGGGGAAGGGCCACTGGGGCTCACCTGATGAGTGGAAGGATGATGACTCCAAGGATTCAAAAACCACTGCAGGTGGGAGTTACAATCCATTACGACCTTATGACTGGCATGACCCTTCTGGGAAAATGAGGAAGCACTGCAACACCACTGCACCATAATTATCAACAGCGTCAACACACAGCAACTCAGTGGGAGGCGAGGCTGCCTGGGGTACCCTGCAGAGCATAGAGGACTGTTACCATGCATACCTAATTGAGCCACTTGCCAATTACCATAGAGGATGTTACTTGCAGCCACTGTCAGCTATGTGATTCTGCAGTTTAGGCAATTTCTGCTAAGGAAGGGTCGGATGATGTCAATGCCTGACTATGAACCTCAGGATCAGGCACTAACTGTGTCCAGTCAGCGAGTCTTCATAATAGGTAGCACATGTGGGGCACACAAAATAACACTTGTATGAGAGGCCCTGCAAATCCAGGTAACATACAACTGCCCAAGGCACTTGTGGTGTTGGCTAAACACCAACTGTGCCACTACTACATGAGTTTAGTGTCTGAAATACTGTGTCAACAACTGACAAAGCTCATCAAAGGGGTGTTTCTTGGGCTCAAAGAAGGTATTCAAATTTTGGACAACTTTGCACAAACCCACGCTGCTGAACAACAGCAAGCTGTCCTAACCAACAGGATCGACAATACACCTTACCTGGCTGGGCACCAAGAAGCAGTGCAGGTAATTCTCCCATGTTTTCACAGACTCAATGAAACCAGCTAATGGTGGTGGAGAAGAAAACTGCAAAAAAAGGTACATAGACCATTGCCAGCAGGGCAAGGGCATGAAGCAGATCTGTATTCTGCTGCTGCTGGTGTTCCTTCTGTAGGTGCAACCATTCCTGCCAGCACTGCAGAAATGCCTGGTTTGTGGTGGCCCAAAATTAACACTAGGTAAGGGAAACAAAAGCAATGTTGTTGCACTACATCATCAGCATGGGCACTTCATGTGCCAATGATGATTCAAAAATAACTTGGGAACAGAACCTCATGAGAGGAATTAAACCTAGCCATTGGAGTCAATCTATGGGAAGCAGAGTCCAAAACCTTGTAGAGACATGCACATGAATAATCAGCATGCCATGATTGGGGTGGCTAATGATGAGCACTCAGCAACAACACTTGGCATGAAGTAGAAGGTGAGGTCTGCAGAGTTTGAACTCAGCATGAGCACCTGCCTCATTGGTTTACTGCCACCCACAGGTAAATACGTCTGTAAGTTGGTCTGTCTGACTTACATGTAGCATATGCCCTCCATGGCAGATTTCCACACTATTCCACTGCGCAACCCACACCAGGTATACTAAAACATTAATATAAAGGAAGGGTTGGTAAGTTATACTTATTCATTACCATATTATAATCTAAAACAAAATAAAAATTCACTTTTCTTATATTCTTGTTTGTCCTTCTGCTATGAATGTGGCATGGTGCTTCCCTTTAATTTTTTTAAGAAACCAAGGCAGGTTTTTTTTCTATTGGACCATGATTCTAATCCTTACAGTATGTAGGAGATTGTTATTATCATAAGGTTATTAATGGCATTTTTCAAGCCTTTAATATTTTGGTGCATGATATTAGATTTACTCTCCAATTTATTTATTTTTGAAATTTTAGTCTCTTTCTGTGCTGCCTGTCCAGACAAATATGTTAAGAAAAATAAAGGAACCCTTTAGACCAAGTAGTCAAAGGAATTTTATTATGCAAGATCATGCAACCCCCCCCCCCCTCGCCCTCCCTCCACCTCTGGTGTATGGTCACCCCTCCCCACTGTCCCACCACCACCATCCTTATTCTCTTAGCTGAAAAGGTTTGCTAACCTCTCTTTCCCCTTTCTATTAAAATCTCCTAATATTATCAACTGCAACAGATCTAGTGCAAGCTTTCTAGGAAGCTTGCAGTAGCCCTCACAGTTTCCAGTTATCTTGCTTTGCAGCTTTGTGAAGTCCAAGTTGATTCACTGTAGTACAGTTCTGGCTACATAGACAGTTACACTGCTGAAAGAGGACATCACCATCAGGGAAGACATCAACATGAAAGGATGGAAGTGATTTGCAGCTGTCAGCATTTCTTTGATTACTACCACAGGTCCCATGCGAGCACAGGAGAATGTCTCCCATTGCATAATAATGTTCCCACAAGCCTGCATCCATGGGGCGCTGCACGTATCGAGCCACCGTTCACCTCAATGACAGTGTTAATGGAGATGACCAGCGATGTAGTGTAGAAAAAATGTGACTCACCTGAAGAGCTAACACAATTACATTGATTGACAGTTAAATCCCAATGGTCCCATGCCCACTGCAGTTTTAATTGATGACGTCGTTGGATCAACATGTGAACACATTGGGGTAGTCTGCTGTGGAGCTCCATGTTCACCAACATATAATGAATGATGTACTTTGAAAACACTTGGGCTTTTACCAACATTGTGCTCTTTTGGCAGAGATGCCACAGATCACTGTCTATCCTACTTTACAAAGCAGACAAGCCTCTGAACACAACATTTTGTGGAGAGTCATGGACGTCCAACCACTTAGCACCTAGTGGTGGTTTCACTGTCCTTCTACCTCTTTCTGTAGATGCTCAACAGTAGCAAATGAACATTCAACCACCTTTGCCACTTTTGAGATACTCATTCACAGGCTCTGCATAATAATAATATACCCTTTGTCAAAGTCACTTACCTTAATGGATTTTGCCCAGATCAGAAATTATAAAACAGAAATGAATGGTAAATGATAAATATATTCAGTAATCACAAAACAAACACGAGGCTGCTTGGAGAATTATAAAAGCAGAACTAGGTACTACTAACAGAACTACTTGTGATACTACCAGTATCAGACTCAATGAAGTGAATAATTTCTTTATTAATCCTAGTAATGAAGGACACCCAAATCAACAAAATGCCTACTATAATCAGGCACTGATAAATATTTAGAAAAAAACAAAGTTATTCATATTGCACAACAAACCTGCAACATCCTTATTCAAGTGCAGACAAACTGCTGTCTTTGATGTTGAAGTAGCAATAGCAAAACTCAGCAGCTCAAAATCAGAATACTTGTATGGTTTGTCAGATTTTGTTAAAAAGATAGCAGACATTATACTACAAACACCCTGTTTACTAACAAGCTGAATTTTTATGAGTTTGTTCTTTTCCAGCCTGCTTGAAGATAACAGTAGTTATCCCTCTACAAAAAAGGAGACAAGTCATGTGTTGATAACTACTGTTCTGTTTCTCTTATACCAACATTTTTGAGCAAATTTACAAACATTTCACCTGCAATGTAACGCTGACAAACTATCAGTATGACACCAGGAAAAATTCAGCTACACTGAAAACTGTTGAATTTGTTGTTTCGACAGTATTCAATGCCTCTGAAGCAAAATATTCTTTTTGTGCCCTACTGATTGACCTCAGCAAGACATTTGAATCTATGAGTCATCAGATTCTAACAGATGGACTGAGGTGCTGTCTCATTTGAGATTCAGAACTAACCCTTATAGAATTGTATCTTGACAACAGGAAGCAAAACATACAATTAAATGGTATGAGCTCTGGAATCCTAGATGTTTCAAGAGGCATTTCTCAAGGTTTTGTACTGTGACTCTTATTGTTTATAATCCATATTAATGACCTACCCAGTATTATGCCATGTAAATCTGTTCTGTATGCTGATGACACCATTTTCATTGAAACTGGAAATGACATAGAAGATCTAAGATCTAAAGGAACAAAGCAAAGCCAACCTAAGAATTTCTAGTAACTAGTTTAAAGGCATTTAATTCACTGAACTGTAAACCAAAATAAAACATAAAATATAATATTTTGTTTATGCAATACTACAAATGACTTTATGTCGGTTAAACTTCTTGGTGTGCACTCGGATTCCAAATTAACTTGAAATTTCCACACAGATTCTGTGTGCACTAAATTATCAAGAGTCATACACCTTTAACATAAACTTAGAGCATTAGTGAGTGAAAACATGATCCTCAGCTCCTATAATGCATTTTTCGTAGCCGCATAACACGCTGCATACTGCTTTCGGGCAGCTCCACTGGGGTAAAAAGAGTTTTTAATCTGGCAGAAAAAGGTTGTCAGATGTGTAGGAGGTACTTTCAAAAACAATATATCTTGTAGGCTGATTTTCAAGAAACTGGGTGTCATAACAGTCCCATTATTATTTATTACTCAATTGCTTAGAAAATCAAGAGAGCTACACGTTAAGGTAATTATTTCATTGTCATAATACACATCACAAAGAAAAGACTGACCAACCCTTTATGAGGCTAAGCAAGACTCAAAATAGCTATACATACCTTGGAGTAAAACTGTTCAATGCACTGCCACACTATCTCATGGCAAACATTTAGAAATGTTCTACAAAACTCGCTTAAGAAGAAAGCTTTCTATGATACAGAGGAGTTTTCTGATAGTGCGAAAGAGGATGCAAAATTTTAACTTATACTCATTGTATGTGTGCAAATTTATATGATTTCATTATTTTATTTATTATTATATGTACCATTATGTGTTATTCAGTTTGTACAAACTATTAACATCAATAGTGTGCAAAATGATCGAACATGAAATAAATAAATGTAGAGACATTAGCAGCAATTAACTGCAAAACAAGGAATGTTGTTTGGACAGAACATAGTGTAAACTTTTCCATTCAAACATATGATGCTTGTTAAATAAGAGAGGTGAAGTTCTCATCTCACCACAGGAAATTTTAAGATCTAAATGTTTCTCTACAAATGTGTTAAGCATCTCAGAATGTCATCAGGAAGTCACAGAAATTCAGCACATTTATCAACATGGATCTTACTATAGGTTTAATATAAGAAGAAGGGGCATGCGTATATACACTAAAACTGGAATAAGCTGTGAGGTTGTAAAGTAAATGAGTAATGCTTTGAACAGCTCTCTGAGTTTGGTAATAGACTTAGAAATTTACAAGATACTGATTTTGTTTGTGTACTGGATTCAACAGGAAAATTTTAAACATTGTTTAGCACATAACAAGGATTTGTATGAGAGTTATCTGAAATAACTGGGAGGCTATAGAAAGTCAAGATTTCAATACTGATTTTGAGTCAAACAAAAGTGATTGATGGCATTGTATGTAACTGATGTTTAGCTTCAGTTTGTTTCCCACAGTAACATTACCAACAAGAATGGAAGGACATAGCACAATAGAGGTTGATAATTTATTGCTGAATCCAACTGTCTTCATGAAATGTGTGTGAGAGCCATGATAATTGGTTCATTTGACAATGTTTATTAAATGGCAGCAATGAAACAGCACTGTTTTTCTTGTTAGGCTAAGAAGGGAAAGATACAGTTTCACACAATGATAACTGCTGATTCACTCATGCAATACAGAGAGAATTTACTGGATGAACAGTGGGAATGTGAAGGGATAATGAAAATGAGACACAAGTTCTTGCAAATTAAAACTCAAAATTTTTGAAACACTATGTTTATCAGTAATAAAATATACTAATGTTACAGTTTAATGAAATGTATTGGCTATCTATAATGTCCTTAACTGATAGAGTATGGTTCATATAAGATTTGCACATATTATTTTGGTGTCAGGCAGGTAAAATGCAGACATGCGACAATAGTTTGTACACTCATATTTTTAGCAGTTTTCTATGCTGGCTGTTAACATGAGGAACAGCATTGTGGAGCAAAGGTAGAATACTGCTGACAGCTTTTAAAATCTAGAGACATCTTGTATTTTAAGTTGTATGGAGAATAGTGGCAAATGGCAAAGCAGGTTTGAGATTTGATGACAAATGGCTCAGGGTACATTTGCTACTAATCAATATCCATTACATACTATGACTCTACTCCAAATTTATATTGAATCAATACATTTGTCTGTGTGCTGTAGTGGGGCAGGGCAGGATGCAAGTTCAATTTGCAAAAATTAAAAGATTGTAACTTTTTCTGGTGGCACTGGTGGCGCAATGGGTGGGGGGTGGGGGGTGGGGGTAAACCTGCACTCTACCGGCTATTTGCACATAGACCCGTGACTTTGCCAGTATATGAACCACTGAATGTGCTCTGTACAAAGGTACAGAAATGCTGTATGAAGTTGCATAAATTCTTTGTCTAAAGTAGTAAGATAATAACTAGAGCTGACAATGAGCACTGGCTTGCTTTTCATATCTGCTATTGTCCTAACATATATGTACACACGTAAACAATCCTAGAAATAATTTCCATAGTTATATGTGGTAATAGATTAGTAATAATCATAATCATTGGCTAGTATGCTTTACAGATTTCACCTCTGCAGCTGTGTGGCCAGCTAGGCTGACTGTCATGCAGAGGAGCAGGGTTCAATTCCCCATACTGCCAGGAGTTTTTCCTTGGTGTGAGGACTATAGGAGGTGCACTAACACCTGTGAGGTCAAATGAGGAGCTGCTTGACTGATTACTAGCTGTTGCAATATCAAGAAACCTGACAACGACCAGGAGAAAACATATTCTTATTGACAAACTACCCTACAGGAGTAAAACTAAACCCATTATTGGCAAGAAAGTATATTGACTCCTGCAACATAAAGAGCTAATTCCACATCTGTTAACCTACTACACGTTACTTTCCAAAGGCTTTAAAGATCAGCTCAAAAGTAATAATGTTTGTTGATTACTTGAACATACTGAAGAAGGGTCAAAAGTGAACTAAGCCAGATACAACCTAGGCAACAGATGAAGAGATGTACATATGCTGGAAAGCATATAGTTTAAGTCTTAATTTTATGAAAACTCTTATTATACAGTTATAGGTAAATAAAAATGATTTGTATTGACCAGAGATTGACATTGCTGGTCAGATACTTGATAAAACAATGGATTTCTTGTTTTGTAGTTCCCAACTGGATGAACAAACTGAGACATGGTCAGCACATTTATGAACTGAAGACAGGAAAATTGGTATTTTTTTGCGATATTTTGCCCCTTGCCATCCCACTGAAATATTTTCTGGCATACAACAATCAAAAGTTGATACATTATTTTCTTCAGTAAAAGCAAGCAATAAAATATTTTTCTGACATTGATTAAAAAAATCTTACAGTTCTTATACTTGCTTACCAGCAGATGACAAACGTTTATATGAATTGTGACTTATTCAATAACAATGCAGGAGAGAGAAACAATTGCCATTGATACTTTGTGATTTGTCAGTGGCTCTGATTTTGAAGTTGATGTTGATTTCTAAACATATTGTGTAACTCTTATGCAAGTGTGTGGTGTAGTGTATTGTATATTGTTTTGTATATTTTACAACTTCTTATTTTCCAGAAGAAATGTGTCTACCTGTTATTGATCATCGACCTTCTGATCAATGTGATAACTACAGCAGTACTCACAAAGGGATTAAAAATATCTCAGAATGTACTACAAATATATCATGGGAACATTGGGAGAATGGACAGATGGGTGTGGATAAAGGAGAAGTAAGTTTTCATTAGTTACATATTCAGATTTTTCAGATTGATTCAAAAATTTCTCAATCATGCAATACTGTTATTTGGGTGGTTATGTTTTATTTTTTTTTTTTTACAGATAATTTGCATGATTTCAATCAGAATGGAATGGGTCAATTTATAGGCTGCATATATATATATATATATATATATATATATATATATATATATATATATATATATATATATATATATATATATATATATCTCTCTGTGTGTGTGTGTGTGTGTGTGTGTGTATTGCAGGTCACCAAAACACCAAAATACTAAAATAGCTTATATTTAATAAAGGTGGTAAAACTGAACATTTTTATGAGTCACTGAAAACTAAAGTAACAAGTGTGCTGGACTGGCGAATTTAGTGTACTACAATATAAGGATGTAGACAATGTGACATACAGAAGTTTGGATGGGTCCAGGGTGCATGCATGAATAGCCAAAGTGGTTAAGGAAGTCACTCACAACAAGTGGGAAATCCTTGTTTTCATATGCTGCTATTGTGTAGTAAAGCTATACCTAACATAGCTAATGTCAGGGAATTTGTAGTCAGTTAATTAATTTAAAAAATTGTAATGTTGTAAAGCACTATATCTAACTCTGGTGTTTAAAAATCTTTGGTGCCATAGATATAAAGGAAATGCCACTATACATACACCCATTAAACTCCATTTGTCCAGTGAAAGAAAATTTATTATTATAATATTTTTTACGTATTGCATTATATATTTATCATCTCATCACTGCTTCATAATGATATTGTACAAGCCAATACATAAATAAACAAACTGTGCCAATTTTAAATTATTATGTAGATAATTAATGAAGTAATAAACTTTATCCTTCTTCTCAGCTTCCTTTGCGAACCTTGAACTGTTCATTATAATTCATCTTTGAAGGAAAAGACACCAATTTTTATATAATACTTTGTTTGCAGTTAGGTAATATCATTTGTTACCTGTGATATTTCCTGGATGAGCATCATTTCTATCTCCATGTGAGTGTTGAACAGCTCCAGATGGGCTTTTTAATGTAATTTTATCTAGCCTCTCACCACATTGTGGTTATGTGCTGATACAGTCGTGCTCTCATGTAACATGCACCATCCATATTCAATTGTAGGCCTGTGTCATTGTACTTAAATTCTGCTCCATACGATACTTCAATGGCCCAAGCTTAGTGTCCCACACCTTAAAGATCCAAAAATGACTGTCTTTGTTCATGAGATCATTGGAGAGATGGTTCTAGATTACTTGTGATGTAATACAGTCTCAGAAGGAGGAAGAGCAGATTTATTATTTCTGCTACCTCATACTCAATGTTGTATTGCTTCTACAAGCAGTACTTGTCCTCTGTCTACTGGCATTTGTTGTATCACCATCAAATTTATGACATGTTATAAATCCTTGAGTATCTCTTCACTGCGCATCAATTGATCTAATCTAAACATGGAGAATTGTACAGTAGGAAGGCTGTATGCATGATTGAATGACATTGGCATGCAAAAAGAAAATAATTTTTGACCTCATTATTAGACGCAGCATTCATACTTGATATTTAAATAAAAAGCTAGTCAGGAGTTTGTGACAGATACCAGTCAGTACTATACAATGGCCTCATGCACTAACTGCTCACATCATCTGGGTAGCATATCATTTTATATCATAACTGATGTTGTTTTTATGTTAGGTTTCTAAAGTGGCTTAGTGTATGCTATACATGACCTATTATAAATATTATGTATCTTAGAGCCTTAGCCTGAGAATGGTCCCGTAAACCACATTTGGTAACCAGAATTAAAAATAAAAAAAAATAAAAAAAAAAAAAATATTGCAATCTGGACTGCTTTTTATTAAAATGGAAATAGATATCCTATAGAAACTCACAGTCTATATCTTACTAATTCTGTTGTAATCTTGTGCTGACTTGGTTGTGGGTATTGTCCCCTTTGAGTTGATCTCATTTTCCCTTATGTAAAGGCTTTTTTAGTGGTAAGATCACATGTAATCTTGTAAACGAAGCCCTAGCAGAGCCATGCAAGAAAAACTATCCTGCTGGTAATGCTGTACTGTTGCTAAGGCCTTTGGTTGTGTACATAATATCATTCTACTGGGGCAGCTGAACTTTTATGGTGTTCCAATATAATGGACGCAGTATTGACCCTTAAGTGGGTGTGCCTATGTATAAAGTGTTTCAACCACAAATAACATTGTCTTGTAGGGTTCCATTATTGTTTCCCAACTGCAAGCCCATACCTGTTCCTCCACCAATGTTTCAGCTAACACAGTGATCAGTTGTGTTATCATATGTCCAAGTGAGCAGCAGTAATATAAAATTGCAATCCGTGCAAGAAAATGACCCAGATTCTAAGATAGCAGCACAACCCCACAATGAGGCAGTTGTCTATGAGATAATTAGTAATTGAATAAACATTTTTTCAGGGCTGTGATGCAACTATGCCATCTACTGCTTTGAGGGAGTCATTACTGTAGTGTAATGCTTGTACATGGCAACAGAGTGACATAATGAATGTTTATTTCATTATTGTTTAATTGCACAGTAATTTAGCTCATGTAATATAAGTTTACTTTATCATTGTTTAATTAAACTAAGATTAAACTGTGATTCTGCTCATATGGTGGCATTTCCCCACCATGTTATAGTTCTGGGTGGAGATTTTAATTTGCTGGATATAGACTGGGAAACTCAAACGTTCATAACAGGTGGCAGGGACAAAGAATCCAGTGAAAGTTTTTTAAGTGCTTTATCTGAAAACTACCTTGAGCAGTTAAACAGAGAACCGACTCATGGCAATAACATATTAGACCTTCTGGTGACAAACAGACCCAAACTATTTGAAACAGTTAACGCAGAACAGGGAAACAGCGATCATAAAGCGGTTACTGCATCGATGATTTCAGCCGTAAATAGAAATATTAAAAAAGGCATGAAGATTTTTCTGTTTAGCAAAAGTGACAAAAAGCAGATTACAGAGTACCTGACGGCTCAACACAAAAGTTTTGTCTCAAGTACAGATAGTGTTGAGGATCAGTGGACAAAGTTCAAAACCATCGTACAATATGCGTTAGATGAGTATGTGCCAAGCAAGATCATAAGAGATGGAAAAGAGGCACTGTGGTAGAACAACTGAGTTAGAAAACTGCTGCAGAAGCAAAGGGAACTTCACAGCAAAAATAAACATAGCCAAAGCCTTGCAGACAAACAAAAATTATGCGAAGCGAAATGTAGTGTGAGGAGGGCTATGCGAGAGGCATTCAATGAATTCGAAAGTAAAGTTCTATGTATTGACTTGGCAGAAAATCCTAAGAAATTTTGGTCTTATGTCAAAGTGGTAGGTGGATCAAAACAAAATGTCCAGACACTCTGTGACCAAAATGGTACTGAAACAGAGGATGACAGACTAAAGGCCGAAATACTAAATGTCTTTTTCCAAAACTGTTTCACAGAGGAAGACTGCACTGTAGTTCCTTCTCTAGATTGTCACACAGATGACAAAATGGTAGATATCAAAATAGATGACAGAGGGATAGAGAAACAATTAAAATCGCTCAAAAGAGGAAAGGCCGCTGAACCTGATGGGATACCAGTTCGATTTTACACAGAGTATGAGAAGGAACTTGCCCCCCTTCTTGCAGCGGTGTACCGTAGGTCTCTAGAAGAGCGTAGCATTCCAAAGGATTGGAAAAGGGCACAGGTCATCCCTGTTTTCAAGAAGGGACGTCGAACACATGTGCAGAACTATAGACCTATATGTCTAACGTCGATCAGTTGTAGAATTTTGTAACATGTATTATGTTCGAGTATAATGTTAGCATGGGTTCCGAAAAAGATGATCATGTGAAACCCAGCTCGTGCTATTCATCCTTGAGACTCAGAGGGCCATAGACACGGGTTCACAGGTAGATGCTGTGTTTCTTGACTTTCGCAAGGCTTTCAATACAGTTCCCCACAGTCATTTAATGAATAAAGTAAGAGCATATGGACTATCAGACAAATTGTGTGATTGGATTGAAGAGTTCCTAGATAACAGAATGCAGCATGTCTTTCTCAACGGAGAGAAGTCTTCCGAAGTAAGAGTGATTTCAGGTGTGCCGCAGGGGAGTGTCATAGGACTGTTGCTATTCACAATATACATAAATGACCTTGTGGATGACATTGGAAGTTCACTGAGGCTTTTTGCAGATGATGCTGTGGTGTATCGAGAGGTTGTAACAATGGAAAATTGTACTGAAATGCAGGAGGATCTGCAGCGAATTGACGCATGGTGCAGGGAATGGCAATTGAATCTCATGTAGACAAGTGTAATGTGCTGCGAATACATAGAAAGATAGATCCCTTATCATTTACCTACAAAATAGCAGGTCAGTAACTGGAAGCAGTTAATTCCATAAATTATCTGGGAGTACGCATTAAGAGTGATTTAAAGTGGAATGATCATATAAAGTTGAACGTCGGTAAAGCAGATGCCAGACTGAGATTCATTGGAAGAATCCTAAGGAAATGCAATCCGAAAACAAAGGAAGTAGGTTACAGTACACTTGTTCGCCCACTGCTTGAATACTGCTCAGCAGTGTGGGATCCATACCAGATAGGGTTGATAGAAGAGATAGAGAACATCCAAGGAGAGCAGTGCTCTTCATTACAGGATGATTTAGTAATCGCGAAAGTGTTACAGAGACGATAGATAAACTCCAGTGGAAGACTCTGCAGGAGAGAAGCTCAGTAGCTCGGTATGGGCTTTTGTTAAAGTTTTGAGAACATACCTTCACCGAAGAGTCAAGCAGTATATTGCTCCCTCCTACGTATATCTCGCGAAGAGACCATGAGGATAAAATCAGAGAGATTAGAGCCCACACAGAAGCATACTGACAATCCTTCTTTCCATGAACAATATGAGACTGGAATAGAAGGGAGAACCAATAGAGGTACTCGAGGTACCCTCCGCTATGCACTGTCAGGTGGCTTGCGGAGTATGGATGTAGATGTAGATGGTGTGTACCTTGGTAACATAAAATTACCTACTCCTTACATATGTACAAAGGATGCTGTGCACCAGCTCGTGTTACAAAAATCATAATGCCCACTCAAGAGTTAATTTGATTCTTCTTTGACTCATATGATTGCATGATGTATAACAAGTATACTTCTGAAATAGGAATTTTAAAAACATAAAAACTTTGATATTACATATTTCTTAAACAGTTACCATTTTAATTAGTCTTTGCTCTTAAACACTAATGATTACATGGAACAAATTTTCAGAATTAATTTATTTGGTGATCTTTAACCCTTTAATATTTATTTTCCACTAGAGAGTCTGCAAGCTACTGTAGAAAGGCACCATTGTGTACATCATCCTGCCAGTTTTAGCCAGGTTTGCTAGTAACTTGATACCTGAGTACCAAGGTTCTTTTTCAAGGATTACCAATTTGTGGTCCTTCTTCTGTGTAATGGAAATGATCATATGACATTAGTGGCTGGGAGAAACCAAGTGCAGTTGTTTGGCACCTGATGGAAATCTTTCTATTTGATGCTACTTCAGTGATGTGTCCATCTTTGTGATGAAGATGAGGTGAAATGATTATCATAGCACAAACACCCAGTCACTGAGAGAAGAAACACTCTGACCCAAACAGGAACTCAACCTGGGACCCCAGGATCCAGAGGCATTGATGCAAACACTAGAGACCATGATCTGTGGATTTTCGTTGTGTCATATGTTTGTACATTTGCATTTATTACCCACTCTGACCATCTAGGTTTTTGAAGTAGTTTCTACAAATGACCTCTTTTGGCCTCCCTGTTTCTTTTTGCATAATGATTATTTGAGTTTCCCCACACAGTTACTCCAGACTGCAGGTACAGTTTGAAGAGTCCGTGGCAAACTTTGCATGGAAGGTATTTGTTCACATATTGTGACAGCTGCTTCATAATGACAGAGCTGAGATTTTTAGACAAACAAGGTTAACATACTGTTTCCATTTCAGTTTACTGTCCATAGTAATACCTAAGAATTTAATGGATTCTACTTCCTCCAGCTTTGTTCCAAACACCTTTGTATCCACATGCTTGACTTTTCTTTGTCTTTTAACACTGCATATATGGTCTATTTCAGTTTTATAACCAGTTCATTTTCCATGAGTCATTGTGCTGTGATGTTTGCAGAAATATGTGTTTCTCCTGCAAACCATTTTTGTCTTCATTCGGTACTGGCATGACATGGCATACAACATTTTATTCTCTTTCTCTTCTGTGCCCATATTGTTTACAAAAGGATCAACCAGCGATAGTCTCATTACTGATGCTGTGACATTCTGTATCTGTTTTATTTCTGACTAATGCATGCTGCTGATGAGTAGGGCAGTTTTCCAGGTTTTTTAATACATGCGCTGCCTGACAAAAAATGTAAAGAATCCAAAAGACATGGTCAATTGTCAATGTAACTTCATACATGTGCACAACATCAGCAGGTAAGTAAACAATTAGACCTGCATTTCTCTGTGACAGCTAGAATGGCCACTACTATGCATTACTACTATGCATTAGTGATTGGACAGTGGCCTGAAGTTGGACTGTGTGGGTAGATGAGGGCAAGGACATTTATCGGCAACATTCTAGTTGACCATGTCTGACCACCACAAGGGATGATTGTGATTGGATTGAGGAGTTCCTAGATAACAGGACGCAGAATGTCATTCTCAATGGAGAGAAGTCTTCCGAAGTAAGAGTGATTTCAGGTGTGCCGCAGGGGAGTGTCATAGGACCGTTGCTATTCACAATATACATAAATGACCTTGTGGATGACATCGAAAGTTCACTGAGGCGTTTTGCAGATGATGCTGTGGTGTATCGAGAGGTTGTAACAATGGAAAATTGTACTGAAATGCAGGAGGATCTGCAGCGAATTGACGCATGGTGCAGGGAATGGCAATTGAATCTCAATGTAGACAAGTGTAATGTGCTGCAAATACACAGAAAGATAGATCCTTTATCATTTAACTACAAAATAGCAGGTCAGCAACTGGAAGCAGTTAATACCATAAATTATCTGGGAGTACGCATTAGGAGTGGTTTAAAATGGAATGATCATATAATGTTGATTGTCGGTAAAGCAGATGCCAGACTGAGATTCATTGGAAGAATCCTAAGGAAATGCAATCTGAAAACAAAGGAAGTAGGTTACTGTACGCTTGTTCGCCCACTGCTTGAATACTGCTCAGCAGTGTGGGATCTGTACCTGATAGGGTTGATAGAAGATATAGAGAAGATCCAACGGAGAGCAGCACACTTCGTTACAGGATCATTTAGTAATCGCAAAAGCGTTACGGAGATGATAGATAAACTCCAGTGGAAGACTCTGCAGGAGAGATGCTCAGTAGCTCGGTACGGGCTTTTGTCAAAGTTTCGAGAACATACCTTCACCGAAGAGTCAAGCAGCATATTGCTCCCTCCTACGTATATCTCGCGAAGAGACCATGAGGATAAAATCAGAGAGATTAGAGCCCACACAGAGGCATACCGACAATCCTTCTTTCCACAAACAATACGCGACTGGAATAGAAGGGAGAACCGATAGAGGTACTCAAGGTACCCTCCGCCACTCACCGTCAGGTGGCTTGCGGAGTATGGATGTAGATGTAGATGTAGATGTAGATGTAGTGTTGTTTGTGTTTAGTGTTGTTACTAGCCCTGGTAGGGTGTGTGAAGGACATGAATAGAAGTAGACGTTGAGTGATCATTGTGAAGGACACGGGGATGCAGCGTACTCATGTTAGACAGTGTTATCAGAACCTGACAAAGTTTGAAAGGAGTCTCATTATGAGTCTCCATTTGGCTGGCTGCTCATAACATGAATATCCAGATGTGTGGGGCATTTGGACAGTGGCCTGAAGTTGGACTGTGTGGGTAGATGAGGGCAAGGACATTTATCGGCAACATTCTAGTTGACCATGTCTGACCACCACAAGGGATGATTGTGATTGGATTGAGGAGTTCCTAGATAACAGGACGCAGAATGTCATTCTCAATGGAGAGAAGTCTTCCGAAGTAAGAGTGATTTCAGGTGTGCCACAGGGGAGTGTCATAGGACCGTTGCTATTCACAATATACATAAATGACCTTGTGGATGACATCGAAAGTTCACTGAGGCATTTTGCAGATGATGCTGTGGTGTATCGAGAGGTTGTAACAATGGAAAATTGTACTGAAATGCAGGAGGATCTGCAGCGAATTGACGCATGGTGCAGGGAATGGCAATTGAATCTCAATGTAGACAAGTGTAATGTGCTGCAAATACACAGAAAGATAGATCCTTTATCATTTAACTACAAAATAGCAGGTCAGCAACTGGAAGCAGTTAATACCATAAATTATCTGGGAGTACGCATTAGGAGTGGTTTAAAATGGAATGATCATATAATGTTGATTGTCGGTAAAGCAGATGCCAGACTGAGATTCATTGGAAGAATCCTAAGGAAATGCAATCCGAAAACAAAGGAAGTAGGTTACAGTACGCTTGTTCGCCCACTGCTTGAATACTGCTCAGCAGTGTGGGATCCGTACCAGATAGGGTTGATAGAAGATATAGAGAAGATCCAACGGAGAGCAGCACACTTCGTTACAGGATCATTTAGTAATCGCAAAAGCGTTACGGAGATGATAGATAAACTCCAGTGGAAGACTCTGCAGGAGAGATGCTCAGTAGCTCGGTACGGGCTTTTGTCAAAGTTTCGAGAACATACCTTCACCGAAGAGTCAAGCAGCATATTGCTCCCTCCTACGTATATCTCGCGAAGAGACCATGAGGATAAAATCAGAGAGATTAGAGCCCACACAGAGGCATACCGACAATCCTTCTTTCCACAAACAATACGCGACTGGAATAGAAGGGAGAACCGATAGAGGTACTCAAGGTACCCTCCGCCACTCACCGTCAGGTGGCTTGCGGAGTATGGATGTAGATGTAGATGTAGATGTAGATGTAGTGTTGTTTGTGTTTAGTGTTGTTACTAGCCCTGGTAGGGTGTGTGAAGGACATGAATAGAAGTAGACGTTGAGTGATCATTGTGAAGGACACGGGGATGCAGCGTACTCATGTTAGACAGTGTTATCAGAACCTGACAAAGTTTGAAAGGAGTCTCATTATGAGTCTCCATTTGGCTGGCTGCTCATAACATGAATATCCAGATGTGTGGGGCATTTGGACAGTGGCCTGAAGTTGGACTGTGTGGGTAGATGAGGGCAAGGACATTTATCGGCAACATTCTAGTTGACCATGTCTGACCACCACAAGGGATGATTGTGATTGGATTGAGGAGTTCCTAGATAACAGGACGCAGAATGTCATTCTCAATGGAGAGAAGTCTTCCGAAGTAAGAGTGATTTCAGGTGTGCCACAGGGGAGTGTCATAGGACCGTTGCTATTCACAATATACATAAATGACCTTGTGGATGACATCGAAAGTTCACTGAGGCATTTTGCAGATGATGCTGTGGTGTATCGAGAGGTTGTAACAATGGAAAATTGTACTGAAATGCAGGAGGATCTGCAGCGAATTGACGCATGGTGCAGGGAATGGCAATTGAATCTCAATGTAGACAAGTGTAATGTGCTGCAAATACACAGAAAGATAGATCCTTTATCATTTAACTACAAAATAGCAGGTCAGCAACTGGAAGCAGTTAATACCATAAATTATCTGGGAGTACGCATTAGGAGTGGTTTAAAATGGAATGATCATATAATGTTGATTGTCGGTAAAGCAGATGCCAGACTGAGATTCATTGGAAGAATCCTAAGGAAATGCAATCCGAAAACAAAGGAAGTAGGTTACAGTACGCTTGTTCGCCCACTGCTTGAATACTGCTCAGCAGTGTGGGATCCGTACCAGATAGGGTTGATAGAAGATATAGAGAAGATCCAACGGAGAGCAGCACACTTCGTTACAGGATCATTTAGTAATCGCAAAAGCGTTACGGAGATGATAGATAAACTCCAGTGGAAGACTCTGCAGGAGAGATGCTCAGTAGCTCGGTACGGGCTTTTGTCAAAGTTTCGAGAACATACCTTCACCGAAGAGTCAAGCAGCATATTGCTCCCTCCTACGTATATCTCGCGAAGAGACCATGAGGATAAAATCAGAGAGATTAGAGCCCACACAGAGGCATACTGACAATCCTTCTTTCCACAAACAATACGCGACTGGAATAGAAGGGAGAACCGATAGAGGTACTCAAGGTACCCTCCGCCACTCACCGTCAGGTGGCTTGCGGAGTATGGATGTAGATGTAGATGTAGATGTAGTGTTGTTTGTGTTTAGTGTTGTTACTAGCCCTGGTAGGGTGTGTGAAGGACATGAATAGAAGTAGACGTTGAGTGATCATTGTGAAGGACACGGGGATGCAGCGTACTCATGTTAGACAGTGTTATCAGAACCTGACAAAGTTTGAAAGGAGTCTCATTATGAGTATCCATTTGGCTGGCTGCTCATAACATGAATATCCAGATTTGTGGGGCATTTGGACAGTGGCCTGAAGTTGGACTGTGTGGGTAGATGAGGGCAAGGACATTTATCGGCAACATTCTAGTTGACCATGTCTGACCACCACAAGGGATGATTGTCATATTGTGCACCAAGTGCATTGCAACCACTTCACATCTGTGCCTTGTCACCTGAGAACATGGTCTCCCTGTAACATTCTGTGTCATCCTGCATCATTGGTCAGAGACCAGCTCAGCCAGACAAGGGAATTACTGCCCCATGCATAGGCTGCCATTGATGCCATAACACAAAAACTGTGTTTGGAGTGTTGCCATGATCAGGTAGCATGGACTGGTGATGAGTGGCATCGCATAGTGTCATTGATGAATTACTGTTTTGCAGTGCTGCAGATAACCATCCTCAGCATACATGATAGTGAGTTGGGTAGAAGTCCCATTCTTCCAATGTTTTGGAGAGGCACATTGGTGTTATTCCAGGCATCATAGAGTCAGGAGCCAGTTTGCCTTAAGAAAGGATACACAGGCGTGAATCAGTGAGTGCATCCAGGACAGAGGGAGGTATATTGATTACTGGGCTCATACTGCCAAATTTGACGCTATATTGTAATAACTGAAACAACAAGACATATCTTCTCAATCCATGAAGTTTCCTTTTGTTGCTTTCTCCCCTTCTGTGTGTTTTACTCTTTTTGCCAAGCAGTGTATTTTATAGCACAGTGCTGAGTGACTTGGAAAGCTCTAGAAACATTAAAAATACAACTCTTTTTTGTCTACAGTCTGTGTAATACATTCTGCAAGACTGGGGACTGATATACATACTCATCTAATATCTTATGCACAACAGCTTTTGTAGACTAGATGACCAATAAAAATCTAAACCAGTCCAATCACAGCATTGTTTCAGAATGGATAAATCTATAATATCAGCTGTTTATCTTGTCTTTCTCTGAAATAACTTAGATTCAATCACTAACAATTCAGTCAGAGCACAATTACAGAACATATGCACAGTCCCACAATCAAATCACAGTTAAACCTTTCAGTATATAAAATTACTCAGTTAAAAGATAAATGTCTCAGGTAATTATACTATTAAACAGTAGAAGTTCATAGCTTAATCATTCATGTTTCAGATAGCAAAACTCAATCACGTATGCAGATTCTTAGTAACTAGAGCATCTTGTTCTAACTTTGGGGATGCATGTAGTGTATGTAGAGCCAAAATTTACAAGATAAAATGGGAATTAAATGTATTAATAAAAATAATCAATTTTTGAAAACACAAGGTAATTGGACAGATAAAAAATCTACTCACCAAGAGTGGCAGAAGAACACACATATAAATGGTATTAGGTATGCAAGCTTTTGGAGACAGTGGCTCCTTCTTCTGGCAGGAGGGTTGAAGCGGAAGGAAGAGGTGTGAAGAAAAAGGACTAGCAAGGTTTAGAAAAAGGGGTAGAGTTTGAAAAAGTCACCCAGAAACCAGGGTAAGTGGATAATTATCAGACAGGATGAGAAGGAAAGATTAAGTGCATTACTGATTGTAACTGATTCAATTGTTTTGTTAATTCATCAAGTAACATTCACATTCTAATGGCATATAAGTCAAATGCAATATAAATTTGTTTTGTTTCTGTAATTATAAGTATACTCCTTTATAGCACAATTTCATTTCTATCCTTCAGCAGATCTACTGTACATGAATGTTTGCTGTTTGCATAGGAAATGACGAAGTTCTTTTTATCATGGTAGCATTCGGATTACTGTTCATCTTGTATAACAATAAATGGAAAATAGTATAAATAGTTTTTCCATATTATAATGTAATTATCCAAAAATCAATCATCTAAGTAAATCACATAAAAATGTAATGGTATTTTGTGTAAGACATTTTGTGCACGTAAATGCCTTGGTAACACCCTCTATGCACAATCCATCATTGAGAAAATAATGTATTGAGAAATGAGAAAACCTCTTCTCCGAAATATTTCAAACACTATTCCATTTCACATATAAAGTTACTCACGTAAAACATAATTCTCATCTGTTATAGCTTTCAAAGATTACATATGTGGTCTGAAAAATAATCTCCTCACTTTAAGCAACTTTTACAGTGAAATGTACTTAAGCTAATAGACAAGAGTTATTAAAGCCTCAAATTTTCAGCTTAGTATTATCTTCTTATAGCAACATCCTTTCCCAAAGCTTTCAAACAGTTGTATTCAAATGCTGACCATAGATGTTGAAAATGCCAATTGTAAACACCTATGATTATTCTCAAAAGATTCTATACTGAATTTATGGCTGAGTTAGCCCCTCTTCTAACTATAATCTGCTGTAGATCCCTCAAACAAAAAACTGTGCACAGTTCTTGGAAGAAGGCACAGGTCACTACTAGCTATGAGAAGGGTAGTAGAAGTGATCCACAAAACTACAGTCCAGTATCCGTGACATTGATTTGTTGTATAATTTTAGAACATATTCTGAGCTCAAATGAATGAGGTATCTTGCATGTAATGACCTCCTCAGCGCCAACAGCATGGATTTCAAAAATGTTGATCATGTTAAACCCAACGTGTACTTTCCTCACATGACATACTGAAAGCTTTGGATCTAGGCAATCAGGCAGCTGCTGTATTTCTTGATTTCTGAAAAGCATTTGACTCAGCACACATCGATGCTTATTGTCAAAAGTTCTAACAGCTGTGGATGACAATTTAACTGTGAAGTAAATAAACTAACTTCCACTTCTTTTACGAGATGACTTACTTGACATGGTTGAGCAACTTTCCTTGCTGGTTAGCCTGCTGCTGCAAACTCTCTTTCTCTGTCTTCTTCTCTGAAGTATGTTGCTAGGTACAGGAATCTCTTAAGACTCTTTCTACTTATAAAAATAAGTAGACATACAAAGTTTCATTTGCTTCAGCTAACAACCTATATTTGAACTTCAGACATATTACAAATCTCACTCTTCATATAAATGTATACTGCTTCATAAGCCTCTTGTGTCTCCAAATGTTAGAAACAAACTAATTTACATATAAGAGAAAGTTGGGTTAAACACCATGTCCAGTCTCAACACGAGCCGTAATACACATCTTCCCTTCAACAAGGATAAGACAAAAGTTTTTCTCAAGAGTACCTTCTCATTTGTTCTCGTTATTATAACAATGGTCATAACATAGAAGCTCCATGGTTCTTCCGTAAACTTTCACTAAAACATACATGGATCGCCCGACAAGTACTTGTCATTGCTGTTCAACTGCCGTGTCTACATTCTTCTCACGACTGAATTTCAAACCTGCACACCCAAACATGTGATGTGCAGTAGATAAGATTCTATCATCCCACACTCACATCTAAAATATCGTATGTTTGAGATGGTAGAAGGCTGAGTGGTTCTAGAATTTACACAGAAATTCTCAAAACACTACATATCCCCCCCACCTCAGATTTGCACCTGGGCCCCACAACTGGAACTAATTTTTTTCCAGTGTAAATCGATTCCACATTAATGCATTAGCATATGGCAGATAGTTGAGAGCAACATGTGGCTGTGAAATTTTGTTTCCTGTTGCGGAAACTACTGTAATGCTTAAGACTGCTTATGGGTATGCTGCCTAAGTAAAACCAGAGTCTATGAGTGGTTTTCATGTTTTAAAAAATGGAGAAATTCCAATTGAAGACTAACCCCGTTCAGGATGCCACTCAATGTTAAGAAGTGATGAAAACGTCGACAAAATCAATGCCTTCATTTATGAGGACCAATAATGGAAGGATCATTGTGGTCAATGGAAAATACTTTGAAGGTGATCAAAATTTTGTGTAAAAATATTAAGAAATAAAGATGTTACAATGAATTTCCTATTATTATTATTATTTTATTTTTTTATTTTAGGCGGGGTCCCCCCCCCCCCTCCCCCCCTCCCCAATTATAAATTTGTTTGAATGCACTTGTTTTCACTTGACATTATGCATACACAATGGAAAATGGAAAAGTTGCAATATGCTTTTAACTTTAATTATTTCTTAGTATAGCTGTACACTACATACCCTGCATCTACTACTCAGTTTCGCAAACCTGTAACGCTTTTAGATCACCACTGTAATATCCTTTGTTTTACCACTCTTTTAAACAGATAATCATTTTCATTGCAACTTACATTTTACGTAACACTTCATAATGTAGTAGCAGTATTTATATAAATTTTCACATAAAATTAAGGAAAGGCAACCATTCCCCTACAGTGAATCAACACATGGGCCACAGAAACACATAATGGAAAACAATAATCACACAAGCTTTCGAGCATTAGATCTTTTTCTAGCAATGGTACACACATTCACACACACAACCACAAAGACACCAAAACTTACATTCCCGTGTCTACGACAATGAGTGGCCATGTATATAACAATAATTTTCATGATTGTTATATACATGTTTGCTATTACCTCTCATTGACTTAAGTATTTTCTTTTATTTTAATTTTCTGACATTTTAAATTATTTTCAGTGCTTTTCCTTTTCCTTTTGTTAATGTTTGCATAAACTTTGGGTGAAACATTGGTACAAATAATTTCATTTCTGACATGTGTAACAGTTTGTTGACAAACAACATCCACTACTGCCAACCTGACAGTATTGAATGGAAATGAGCGTATAGCATTGTGGGCTGGGAGTCCCCCATTCGGGAAGTTCAACTGCCGAGGGCAAGTACTTATTGCATTCGATGCCACATAGGACAACTTGTGCGTCGGAGATGGGGATGAAATGATGATGAGGACAACACAACACCCAGTCCATGAGCGGAGAAAATCTCCTGCCCCAGTCAGGGATCAAACTCGGACCGCTTGGCATGGCATTCCACTACGCTGACCACTCAGCTAATGGAGGCGGACAACAACACTGAAAATAAGATTTTTAGTTTTTCTGCCAAAATTAGATTTTCTACTGCACAGATGCTCTCAGTTTCATTTTTCTGATCTAATTCTACATTTACAATATTATTTTCAACAAAGCCAAACTGCGAATCTGATTGTTTGTGCTCTGGTTCTACTGAAAGTTCCTTTTTTAGTTCTTTGACCTGATCCCTAAGGTTTGCTATCTCATTTCTCACATTCTGTATTTCATTGGTCATAATATTGAGTTTAACCCTCAACTGCTACTTAAATCAGTTTTTGATGCCTCAGTTTTACCATATCTCAATTCCACCCCAGCTCTTTCATCTGATTACTCAAATTGTTACTTAGTTTGCCAATTTTTTCACTAAAAACTTTGTAACTTATTCAAAAAAGCCATTGTAAAGCTGGTGTAAAAATGGAGTAATTTCCTCATTTTGCCTTTCATATTTGAATCTTGCATAACAGACCAAAAAAATTGATTGTCAATTTGCACGATCTTACCTCTGCTATCATACAAAGAGAAAAAATTTGAGAATTACAGTACTTATCTTTTCCTGATGTCCGCAATGTCAGTGTTTCAAATAATTATTTCCATTCTTTCCATTTGTCACACTTCTTGGCCATCTACATGTTTTATTTTTGAGCCACAATGATGTTGGCACCATCCACATGCATAATTTTGAATTTTGTTTGAAATTTTGATTTTATGATGAGTAGGTGCCTGAACCTTAAAAATAGGTTAACTCAATTTTGAAGACTGTTTTCAACATATCCTAGCTCCAAATACAATATCAAAATGTAACCAGCATTTGTGACTACATTTCCATTACTGTTTTGCTGATAACTGAAGATTTGACTGAGGTTTGTAATTTAGGTTTCTTGCAATGCCTCCACCTCAAATAATATCTGGGCATAGTTTCGTGTATGTTAAGCAATTTATGTCAAGTTAATCAAAAAATAATGTGCCTGAAATTCTCAATACTTCTTAACTATGTTCATTGCATCATAAGACTGATGTGGGTTCTCATATAGATTCTAACAATAAAAAGTTACATTATATGTTGTTTAAACTTAAGTTAACTGAATTTAAAATTTGCTTTCACAAAACACCAAAGTAACATGGAATGTATATTTATAACAATGTCTTAATTACTTTTGTTAATTACTTTACAAATACATTGTGACTTTTGTTCCTAAAATAAATTCTGTGTCTTTACAGGTGTCTGTATTGTAATTAATATCACTTTTCTAAGTATAAATCCTGCAACTGATAAACTGGGCTTTTGTTTATATATTTTTATTTTTATTTTGTAGAGCAACATCTTTATAAATTAGTTACAATTCATCTTAAATGCTCAAAATTTACCTTAAGTCAACTTGTTCTTATCAATTTAGTAATCCAACAATGTTACAATTCAAGCTTTTGCATATGAGTAACTTAGCATAAACATCGCGTGATAGTATCTCATTCTCTGATATGTTTGGAGTCATACTTTTCTTTAAATATTGCTCTAGTCTGCTACATTACCATATTCTTATTTAGATCATAATGAAATTTTAGTGAGAAAGTTTTTTTACTGTTTAGTATGTGCTAATTATTTTGTCCAGTTGGTAAGTTGTTATGTGGCAGTGTTTATTGATTTATCTAATTCTTTCTTCCTTTCCCCTTATAGTAAAATTGTGGTGTTATCTGCAGAAATAGTACTTTATTGGCACCCATATTTAAGCTTAGATCATTGATACACAAAAGGAACAGAAGTGATTTCATTACTGATCCTTGAGGTACACAGTATTTAATTTGCTTGTACTCTGCTAAACATTCATTTTGATGGCAACATTAGTGTGCTCGATGCTCACAGCATGATTACTGTTACTCAAGCACGAACAGATTCAACTAGACATCAAATATGATACTTTACAGGCTTTGACAGTAGAATCTGATAATCCACATCTACATCTATGTCTGTACTCTGCAAATCACTGTGGCGCACATGGCAGAGGGTACATCCTACTGTACCATTATTAGTGCTTTTCATGTTCCATTCACTTATGGAACATGGGAGAAATGATTGTTTGAAAGCCTCCATGTAAGCTGTAATCAATACAGTCTTGTCCTCAAGATCCCTACTGGGTCCATACCTAGGTTGTAATATATTCCTACAGTCGCCACTTAAAATTGCTTCTTGAAACTTTGTAAGTAGGCTTTCTTGGAGTATCAAACTAGAGAAGTTTCCAGATCTCAAACATCTATGATGTAGTTATGCAGACTGAAGTGATGAATGGAAATTTGCGCCAAGGCTGGGATTCAAATCTGGATCTCCTGTTCATCAGGCGAATGAGCTAACCATCTGCCACCCTGGTACAGGAGCTTCAAACAACTACACAGACTACCCTAGCATTCCTGCACCCTTAATCCAAATGAGACATGAATGGGATTTTGGATTGAGGAGGGAGATATGCTAGGGTAGTCCATGCAGTAGTGCAAAGTGACTGTGCCAGGGTGGCAGAGTGGTTAGCTCATTCACCTGGTGAGCAGGAGATCTATATTTGAGTCTCAGCCTTGGCATGAATTTTGATTCATCACTTCAGTCTGCATGTATACATCATAGATGTTTGAGAGTTGTAAAGGTCTGTGGAACCATATAAATCCATTTTATTAAAGCACTTATGCCTGGGTTTCATTTGATGCTGAGGTACTATTCCAGTATAATTGAAGAATCTCTGCAGTACTGTTTGAGTTTAGGTGGAATCTGGATAAGAGGCATACTGGGGTAGGCTGTGCAGTTGCACAAAGCCACTGTGCCGAGGTGGCATAATGGTTAGAACATCAGCCTACTGAGCAGGAGGTCCGGGTTTCAGTCCCATACTCAGTGTGAATTTTCATTTGTTACTTCAGTCTCTATGAATATTTCTTTGGGTAGTCTATGGCTATCTTCATGCATCTGCCAATTTCATTTCTGCAGCATCTATTAACACTTTCCCAGGGGTTGCACAAACCTGTGACTGTTTGTGCTGTTCTTCTCGGTATACATTTAATGTCCCTTGTTAGTCCTATTTGCTATGGGTCCTACAAATTTGAACAATATTCTAGGATGGGTTGCATGAGTGATGTTTAAGCAGTCTCCTTTGTAGACAAAGCACTTCCTCAGTAATTAAAAAATAAATTGAAGTCTGACACCCACCTTACACCTATGACTGAGCCTATGTGATCATTCCATTTACATCTCTACAAAGTTTTACACCGAATTATTTGTATGAGTGGACTGATTCCAACTGTGACTCACTGATATTATAATAATAGTATACTACATGTTTTTGTTTTGTGAAGTGCACAGTTTTACATTTCTGAATATTTACAGACAGCTGCCACTCTTTACACCATTTTGAAACCTTATCAAGACCTGATTGACTATTTTTCAATTAGAGGAGACCACTCACTGAAAATCAGAAGTGCTGAGTCATCAGTACGCACACCCTTTTTTGAGCTAGAATAATACACACACACACACACACACACACACACACACACACACACACACACAGAGAGAGAGAGAGAGAGAGAGAGAGAGAGAGAGAGAGAGAGAGAGTCACAAAAGCATGATTCACATGCACACACACACACACACACACACACACACACACACACACACACACACACACACACACACACACACACACACACACACCTATACCTATTATTGTTATTCCATCCTTGACATTCCTAGTTTCAGATAAACTATGCAAGTTTCTAATCTTGTTTCTAGGGACTAAAATGCCGTTTGCT
This sequence comes from Schistocerca piceifrons, assembly GCF_021461385.2. NCBI lineage: Eukaryota > Metazoa > Arthropoda > Insecta > Orthoptera > Acrididae > Schistocerca > Schistocerca piceifrons. The sequence goes on from NC_060139.1 coordinate 679,552,912, forward strand.
ATCCCAGCCTTGTATTACGTTTTCTTTCACACTTTGTGTTAGCTATTGGGCATATCATATGAAGACTGCAATAAAAGACATTTACAAAAATATTACTTAATGCACCACAAAATTTTTCCCCATTTTTTTCCATATTTCATTTCTAAGTTTAATTCTAAGAGTGTCAGAAGCTGTTTATTTAAAGTATGCGTTTCACAACTTTTTTTCTTCTCTGAGTTTATTTGATTTAAGCTTGTCTTTATTAAATCATGATATGACAATGGTAGTTCTGTCACGTGACTTTCATATTGAATAATTTTGACTCAGACTACATATAAAATACAGGCAACAAATGTATAACAAGAAATTAACTATATGTCCTCTTTTCAGTTTAATTACAGCGCACATAACTTTCCAAATGAAATTTGGATAGTACGGGAGAACTGGGAAATTGCAGTGAAGATTCTTTTTGTCATCCCAATAGTGATTTTTGGCATTATAGGGAATGTAGCAATCATTAACATTGTTATGAGAAATACATTTCTGCGCTCACCAACTAACATGTTATTGGCAAACATGGCTGCTGCAGATGCTCTTACACTTCTTATTTGCCCACCTATGTTCCTTGTGTCAGATTTATTCCAAAACTATGTTCTTGGTAAAGGTGGCTGTAAAACTGAAGGCTTCTTTTCATGTGAGTATCTCTGTAACATTTTCTTAAAATATACATTTTAGTGAAATATATTTTCATTACTTTTATTCTTTGGCTTCTCAGACTTAATTGTCATTTTTTTAAAATTTGAACCCATTTTCTGATAAGAAACATCACTAAAATTGTAATCTGAATGTTAGCAACACAACTGTAGAATGTGGATCGGTTCTGAGGACTCAAATTGGGCATTTTAATTCCATTTGAAATGAAATTATAAATTCTTACTGTCCATACCTGAGCTCTTCTGGAGCAATGGAGTATAGTATCTCTTCATATAAACCAATCATTTGTTTTGAAACTCCTCAGATACCTCTCAGAACTTCTTAGTTCATTCTATGGCCTCTGAAGATATTTTTGTCAGGTTCCAAGTAACTCTAATACTTGACAATGGCAATTAATAATGGGTTTGGTATTTCACTGTGGCAAAAAATCCTTATACTGCTTGAGATTATATAAGCCACATTAATAATTTTTAGTAATATCACACTATTATGCAGTTTAAGAAATAATTATGACACTTATTATAACAGTTTGACTTGTAAACACTTGATTTATGAGCAATTTATATGCAAATACAGGTGCATTTCTACTAACAGCTGTTTTGAATCTTTGTATTGTGAGTTATGACCGCCTCACAGCAATTACATTGCCACCAGAAGCAAAATTAACTCACAATGCAACAAAAGTTATCATGGCAGTCACCTGGGCATCTGGATTCTTGATAGCACTACCTCTCATAATTTTCAGAAACTATAAGGTAAGAGACGCTTTTCAAAATAATAATGCAAGTTCTGCAACAATAAGGAGATCTTGCTTTTGTAGTATTTTCATATTAATGTGTGATGCGTTTAAGGAACATAGTAACTCTGAAAGTCCTTAACTTACATCTTTGTTTAATGTCAGTACTCATAAATATGAAATGATATGAAATTAACAGCTGGTTGGTTGAATGATTTGAGGGAGGGGACCAAACAGTGGGGCCATTGTGTCCTTTCTTTTTAGTTTATCTGTCATTTTTTATTTGTATGAGAGCTGATTTTTTCTTAGCTATCATATTATGAATAAGACCTAGGCCTTCAGTTACACTGTTAGCAAATAATCACCTTTGCTAGTCTTGGTTACTCAATTACCAGAGCATCTTCTTTGCTTGGGAGGGTTTTATCTAGTCTGATTTCCTATTTGCTATCTTAGCAGGTCCTCTGTTATCATCTTTCTTTATAATCAAACAATGGAAAATCCAGGATGGAATGTAACAATATTATGAAAAGTTGCTACTCACCATATAGTGGAGATGCTGAGTTGCAGATAGGCACAACAAAAAGACTGTCACAAGCTTTCAGCCATTAAGGCCTTTGTCAACAATAGACACACACACACACACAAATGCAACTCACACACACGACTGCAGTCTCAGGCAATTAAAACCACATTGCAAGCAACAACACCAAGGCATGATGGGAGTGGCGATTGGGTGGGGGTAACGAGGAGGCTGGGGCATTGAGGGGGAGGGATAGTATGATGGGGGTGGTGGACAGTGAAGTGCTGTTAGATGGTGGGCAGGGGGGAAGTGGGGAGGGGGGGGGGCAGAGAAGTGAAAAGACTGGGTGTGACAGTGGAATGATGGCTGTGTAATGCTGGAATGAGAACAAGGAAGGGCTGAATTGGTGAGGACAGTAACTAGTGAAGGTTGATGCCAGGAGGGCTACAGGAGCATAGGATGTATTGCAGGGGAAGTTCCCACCTGTACAATCCAGAAATGCTGGTGTTGGTGGGAAGGATCCATATGGCACAGGCTGTGAAGCAGTCATTGAAAAGAAGGATTTCATGTTTGGCAGCGAGTTCAGCAACAGGGTGATCCATTTGTTTCTTGGCCACAGTTTTTTGGAGGCCATTGATGCGGACAGACAGCTTGTTGGTTGTCATGCCCATATAGAATGCAATACAGTGGTTGCAGCTTAGCTTGTAGATCACATGACTGGTTTCACAGGTAGAGCTGCCTTTGATGGGATAGGTGATGTTAGTGACTGGACTGTAGTAGGTGGTGGTGGGAGGACGTATGGGACAGGTATTGTATCTAGGTCTATTACAGGGGTATGGGCCATGAGGTAAGGAGTTGGGAGCAGGGGTTGTGTAAGGATGGATGAGTATATTGTGTAGGTTCAGTGGGTGGTGGAATACCACTGTGGGGGGAGGGTGGAAAGGGTAGTGGGCAGGACATTTCTCATTTCAGGGCACAATGAGAGGTAGTCAAAACCTTGGCAGAGAAAGTAATTCAGTTGCTCCAGTTCTGGGTGGTACTGAGTTACGAGGAGAATGCTCCTCTGTGGCTGGATGGTGGGACTTTGGGAGGTAGTGGGAGACTAGGAAGAGAAGGTGTGGTGTCACTGCCAGACACCACACTTGCTAGGTGGTAGCCTTTAAATCGGCCGTGGTCTGTTAGTATACGTCGGACCTGCGTGTCGCCACTATCAGTGGTTGCAGACCGAGTGCCGCCACATGGCAGGTCTAGAGAGACTCCCTAGCACTCCCCCCAGTTGTACAGCTGACTTTGCTAGCTATGGTTCACTGTCTACATACTCTCTCATTTGCAGAGACGGCCGTTTAGCATAGCCTTCAGCTACATCATTTGCTACGACCTAGCAAGGCGCCATATTCAGTTACTATGTATCCTGGACAGATAATATTGTGAATCATGTACTGTCAAGAGTGACGTTCATCATTAATAGATTAAAGTTAAGTATCAAACTAATTATATCCGCTTTCTGAATTCTAATTCCTTGTCAAGTTCCAGACCTCATGTCAGTATAGTCCTTCCCTCCTCACGCCAGCCTGCGTGAGCTAAAACGCGTGCATTTCTGTCTCCTCTCGTAACATGGTGTTGGCTCTTCTGCCAACACAACAGAAGGCATGGGAGTTTTGTTTTTGTACATGGTTGGGAGGATAATTACAGTCTGTGAAGGCTTCAATGAGAACATTGGTATATTTTGAGAGGGACAGCTCATCACTGCAGATGTGACGACTGTGAGTGGCTAGGCTGTATGGAAAGGACTTCCTAGTATGGAACGGGTGGCAGCTGTCGAAGTGCAGGTATTGCTGGTTGTTTGTAGGTTTGATATGGATGAAGGTACTGATGTAGCCATCTTTGAGGTGGAGGTCAACGTCTAGGAAGGTGGCTTGTTGGGTTGAGTAGGACCAGGTGAAGCAAATGGGGGAGAAGTTGTTGAGGTTCTGGAGGAATGTGGATAGGGTGTTCTTGCCCTCATCAACAAATCTGAACCAGGTGAGGGGTTTAGGATTCTGGGTTTTTGGAAGGATTCCTCCAGATGGCCCATGAATAGGTTGGCATCGGACGGTGCCATGCAGGTGCCCATAGCCGTACCTTGGATTTGTTTGTAGGTAATGCCTTCAAAGGAGAAATAATTGTGGGGGAGGATAAATTTTTCCATGATGACTAGGAAGGAGATTGTTGGTCTGAAATCAGATGGGCGTTGGGAAAGGTAGAGTTCAATAGTGATAAGGCCATGGGTATTAGGAATGTTAGTAAAAGGGAAGTGGCATCAGTAGTTATGAGCAGGCCACCGTGTGGTTTCTTTATAACACAAGAGGAAACAAACATTAGTATCTTCTACGAAATTTCATATGAACTCCTGGATACCTGTAATTTACTGCCACAATATTTCAGCACAGAGTCTTCAGGTCATTTTCATGTGAATACTGATGATGTACACCGAGCTCCCCTATTCAAAACACCACCAACGAGATGCACCCAATAGTCACTGCGCATGTACTGCTTGAGTGAGTGCAATACTCCTGCAAATCAATGCACTATACCATGCTCCCTCTGTGGTAAAAGATTGTCCCACTGGTATCAGACCAACCATCTTCACATAGTAAAACTGCAAACTGATTTAGAGCACAAAATTTTTCTATGACAGAATTCCATAGAGAATCTAACTGGAAACCACTGTCCCAATTGACAGGGGAGTCAGACAGCCGTATTTCCACTGATTAATTGATGGTGGAGCTTGAAAAGTTTTACTTATGAACTACAATTTTTATTTCATTGTATTTCATCAAGTGACCAGCAGAAATGCAGCGCTCAGGGAAAGCAGGCTTGCTAATTTTGAAGGAAGCAAGTATGCCACTGGTGTTCCACATCGTTATTGTGAGCAATGCATGTCATTTGTCCTGTATAATATTTGCTACACTCACATGGAATCCTATAAACACCTTTCTTGTGCAACTCTTAAGTCTTCTTTGATGGATCCCAAAAGCACTGAGATTTTCTGTGGAGGATGAAAGATCACTTTAATCTTATTTCTTCTTAATATTCTGCATGTTTTCATGAAAACAACAAACTCTTCCCTGTTCTTCCGTTTGTTGACCTTTGGTGCTCTCTGTACTTGTTGAGATGAGTGTTCACTGTTCAGGAACATAATTTGTGGGTGTTTCAATTCTGCTTGCAAGTTATCATGATCTGACACGGTATGGCCTTGGTGGATCAAGGTTTTCAGAAAGCCCATTGTTTGTGCCAGATGGTGGCAACTAGTTGCCTGTGATCTTTATGAGTGTACTTTTGAAATACTGAATGTCAGTTCTGTCATTACTCTTATGTTGCACCAAGCCATCCAAAAATGTATGGGGTTCAGATGTTGAAGTAATTCTCAGAGACTGTCTAAACCATGAGTATCATAAACATATCTCCCAAATACAGTTTTAAAACAGTTGAGTTGATTGCTCACTCCTCAAAATCTTCCATAAAAAGGTTGACAAACAGGGGAGACAAAAGATGCCCCAGCGCAACTCTATCAAGCTGTTAAAAAAGTCCACTGTTAAATAACAAGTATGTTTAGAAGAGAGTGTGCTTGAACAATACTGTAATATCAACCTCATACCTTTTGCCAGTGAGATGTAGCAAGTCCACTAGAGGTGCATTTGAAAATGATTTTTCCAAGTACTTGGTATCTTTACTTAGACCCATTGTAGGCAAGCGTCCACATCATACAACAAAATCAACTAATTTTATCGACAGACTCAGCTCACTCAAGCCGGAAAGCAATAACTTATTGATAAGTTTTAATGTTGTTTCACTTTTTACAAATGTGCCTCTAGTGGACCCACTTCCCATTGGCAAAAGGTTTGAGGCTGATTTTACAGCTCTGTTCAGGCACACTCTCTCCTTGACATACTTTTTATTTAAAAATGAGTTTTTTGAACAATTTGATGGTGTTGCTGTGGGTAGTATTTTGTCTCCTCTGGTTGCCAATCTTTTTATGGAAGATTCTGAGGGGCCAGCACTCAACTCAGCTGTTTTAAAACAGTATTTTAGTGATATGTTGATGATATTTTTATAGTTTGGCCTCAATGTTTTGACAGTCTCTTAAAGTTACTTCAACATCTGAACTTCACACACAAAAATATAAAATATACTGCAGAGATGGAGAAGAAAGGTTGTTTGCCATTTTTGATGGCTTGGTAAGAGTGATGATAGACTTGGACATTTCAGAGCACACTTATACAGACCTGTATTGACAGGCTGCTAGTTGTCACCATTCAGCACAAAAAACAGGCTTTCTGTAGATCTTGGTCCACAGAGGCCATACCATCTCAGATGACAATAATCTGCAAACGGATCTGGAGCACCTAAAAACCATGTTCCCGAACCACAGATATTTGTCTCAGCAAGTGCAAAGTGTCCTACAAGCATAAAACAGAACTAAACAACAAAGACGATGAGATCTCCAAATGACAGCTTATCTACCTCATACTCAAAATGTTTCACAAAAATAGGCAGAATATTAAGAAGACATGAGATTAAAGTGAGTTTCCATTCTCCATCAAAAACCTCAGAGCATTTGGGATCTATCAAAGATATCAAGTTCCATAAGGCAAATATTTATAAGATTCTGTGCAAGAATAACACATATTATACGGGATGGTCAGAAACAGTCTCAAAAGCTTGCAGGAAAGGTTATGCTGAGAAGCAATTGTTAAGAAAAAATTCAGTATGTTGTACCATTTCTGAGTTAATTACCATTGAAGTTAGTGAATCAGGTCACTGCAAATGCAAATTCAAGTGCCCGCTAGATGCAATAAGTGTCAGTTGTTCTCATAGTGTAGATGATAGTGCAAAAGAGTGTTCAGCCTTTGGTTCATGTTTGATCATTACTATAGTGCCATCTCCAATTTTTGTATTGTTCTCTTGTTTTAAGAAACCAAATGAAGTTTGGCAACATCATTTCTGGTAGGCTGCTTGAATTTGTATGCACAATGCCCTGACTGGCGAACTTCAATGATTATTAACTTAGGAACAACAGAACACATCAGTTTTCTTTCTTGGATATTATTTTCCAGCGCAACCTACCCAGCAACACTGTTTCAAGCTTTTCATGTTGTTTCTGACCATCCTGGGCAAAAAATGTGAACTGTTCAAGATTGCACTGGGGAACAACAGTGGTCTACTTTCCACCTGCATCCCAGGAAGCCCGCTATGACCGACCATTGTATTTCTACTGGTTATTGAATGAAATACACTGAAACAAAAACTGTAGCCCATGAATCAATCTTTTGAAGTTCTGTTGTTGATGAATAAGTGGAAATAAACTATCTGTTGTTGCATGCTTGTAACAACTCAGAACTACACTTGTGTTCCGTTAGTTGAATACAGGTGCTGATGACCTGCTGTTGAGAACCATATACACACCACCACCCCAATACAACTCCCTTATCATTTGGGATTGTGACATCCAGTTAGATTCTGGACAGAATCCTGTCACAAAAATCTGTCTGCTCTACACTGCAATTTGACTGTGAAGATGGTTGATATGATATATGGTGTTATTTTACCACAGAGGGAGTGTGGCATAGTGTAGTGACTTGCAGGAGAACTGCATCCACTCGAGCAGCACATGTGCAGTGACTGCTGGATACATCACACATATGCCTGGGGGGGGGGGGGGGGGGAGGGGGTCTTCAATAAGGAAGCTCAATGTATTTCATTAGTATTAACCTGAAGTGGTCCAGAAGGCTGTGCCAAAATATCATCGCAGCAAGTTACAGACACCAGCAGTTCAGCCACAATTTAATGAAACTATCTATATGCTGGGAGAGTTTTAAAAGTCCACATCAAATCATAGTATCATTAATTGATTTTTGTCATGGGGAAAAACATCTTATCATTAAAGGTTTTTGGTTTCCCTCTCACTTTCTATTTGACTGTTAACTAGCTTTTTCATTTTTGTAAGATTTTCACTCATTCCACTATGGTTTACTCTTATATTATGAAAAAAAGCAGTACATCACTGACTGTGAGTAATTGTTACTAAGACGGAAGCAATATTGTTTTTGATGATGGTTTCACAGACACTCATGTTGACTGCTCAACTGTATCTACTGTTGACTAACCACAGCATTGTCCTAGATGCCTATTTAAAGATTTAAATGGGTCAGTTTTTATAAAATGTTAAAATACAGATAAATATTTATTTAATAACTATATAAAATACAAGAAAAGTAAGCAATACTTTTACACATATACTAATAAAGTTATAATAATATGGAAGGATATATTGCTACTCTCCATATACAAAGTTGCAGACAGTCACAACAAAAAAGAATGCTAGAAGTATTTCAGTTTCCCAACCAAGTCTTCTTTAGAAGTAGAAAACTCACACATATTCATACAAACACAAATCATACGTACATGGTCACTGTCTCCAGGCACTAAGGCCTAACTGTGACAGTATCTGACATGAGCAGTAATCTAACTAGGATGGATAATGGAGTAAGGAAGGAGTGAGGGGCAAAGAGGTGGGGGGGGGGGGGTATCCGGCTAAGGGTGGGAGAAGTGTGGGGTGTGTGCCGTGTCATGGTGGGGGACAGGATAGGGCTGTCAGGTGCAGCATCAGGAAAATGTTGGGTGGGAGAGGGGGGGGGGGGGCAGAAATTGGAGGGAGAAAGCAATAGGAGAGAAGAAGAGATGAGGAAAGGACTATCTAGGTGTGCTGGTGGGACAGAAGACATGTGTAGTGCTGGAGTGGGAGCAGAGAAGGGAATAGGCAGATGGGGGACAGGGAATAGTGAAGGTTGAGACCAGAGGAGTTACAGGAACGAAGGATATTTTGTATGGAGAATTCCCACCTGCACAGTTCTGAAAACCTGGCACTGGTGGGAAAAATCCGGATGGCACAGGCTATGAAGCAGTCATTAAATTGAAGCACATCATGTTGGGTGGCATGTTCAACAACTAGGTAGTCCAGCTGTGTTTTGGCCGCAGTTTGGCATAGGCCATTCATGTGGACAGGCAGTTTGTTAATTCTCATGCCAACACAGAATGTGCACGGTGGTTGCAGCTGAGATGGTTCATGTCGTATGGCTACTTTAATGGGTGCTCTTCTTTTGATGGGATTGGAGATGCCTGTGACAGGATTGGAGTAAGAGGTAGTGGAAGGCATGTATGTAACAGGTCTTGCATCTAGATCTGTTGCAGGAATGTAAGCCATGAGGCAAGCAGTTGGGAACAGGGTTGGAGTAGGGATGGCCAAGGACATTTCAAGATTGGTTGGACTGTGGAATACCACAGTGGGATGGGTGTGGAGGATTGGGGAGAATATTTCTCATTCTGAGGCACAATGAGAGGTAGTCAAAACCCTGGCAGAGAGTGTGATTCATTTGCATCAGTTCTGGGTCATAGTACGTCACAGCAGGAGTGATTCTTTATGGCCAAAAAGAGAGTATGTGAAGGTTGGTAGGTTAATAATGAGACAAGGCATGCAAGATCTGTTTCTAAAAATGGTTGAGAGGGTAATTTTGGTTTGTGAAGGCCTCAGTGAGACCTTTGGCATATTTTGTGAGGGACTGCTCATCACTACAGATGTGATGACCATGGGTGCCTAGGTGCTTGGAAGTGACGTCAGGGTGTGGAATGGGTGGCAGCTGTCGAAGAGGAGGTATTGTTGATGATCAGTAGGTTTGATGTGGTGGAAGTGCTGATGCAGCCATTCTTGAGATGGAGGTCAGTACCAAGGCAAAGAATCTGTGCATACAGGTACATAACAAGTGCTAGTGATGGTCTGAGGGCATCCTATTCTTGTACGAACACAAGTCTTGCCAGTAGAGGTGCTAGTGCTGAGGTACATGAGTGATCAGTGTCATAAATTCAATAGCTTAAAACAGAACAAGCATAGTCATGAACTAAAATCATACCATTTGGCAAAATGTGAGTCTAACTATAAAACAAAAAATAAAATTCCCATTAGAAATAAAAATTTCGCTTAAAGTCAGAATTAAATGTATAAAAAATGTTATAGAATCTATTAAAAGAAAACCTTTTATAACAAAAAGTAAATAAAACACAACATTATGTGAAGGATAGTTAAAGAGTACTTACTTAACTAAAATTCCCAATGGTCTATAGCACATCAGAAGGCAATCCACTGGTGCCAGCTTGTGACCTCTGTGAAATGTTTTGTTTTCCTGTGGTGGTGACTGTAATGCCACCACTGGCCAGTGTACTTGGTCACACACCAAGTTGCTGCAGTGTGTGGTGCCATTCAGATTAGTAAATTCTTAAACACATCAAAATAGGCATTCAGATTTAACTCATGCAACTTGCAAATAAAACATAGTTTCATTCTTCATTGCCACATTCACTGAAGACACCCACTGATGGCTCATGGACTGTTTCCAGTTACTTGCAATCTAAAACAGTTCCAATCTCCACTGCTGCACACACTAAGGACTCCCACTGATTACACCTGGACTGTGAAGATGCTGCTGTGCCCACTGCACCATCTCGAGACTCCATATTCAACTATGTGCCACTGTACACCTGGAAAACTAAAACAACAGACATTACTAGCACACATTTTACATTTTTCACCTTGACACATGATTTGCTTTTGAAAACAATAAGCTGTAATTATGTACTGAAATACAAGATGCTGTATTTATCCCTTTCACTACTATTCACTACTCTGAGTCCTCTAAGTAATCTTTAATTGTTTAATATACATTATTTCTGAAGAATAAACAGACCAGTTTATTACTTATTATGTTTGTAGCAAGACAATATGCACAATCTCTCTTTGTTGGTTATATTTAATATCCTCTGTATGTTAACAAAAATAACTACACCAATATGTTTTATATTTGTTCTGCAGTAACTTGTTGCCTGTTCATAGTCATTCCATTTGGTCATTTAAAATTATGAAGCAGAATTATCAGACATTTTTTAGCTGAAATATTTGTAACTGCTTATATTTAACAATCAACACAATGCTGTGACCTGGATTCATCATATCTGTACATCAAATTGCAGGTGATGAATGCGTGTCACAGCAATACATTAGCAGTTAAATACAACATACAGTGAGTTAATGGTTACTCATTGTGTACAATGTCAGCCATATTATGTATCTTCAATATATACTCATATTCTGTAGTATGACAACTGGTCTATAAGATCAGAAATGATGATGACATGTAACGTAAACAGGTCAGATATATTTCAACATGCACTTGAGTATGGCTATAGAGCCAAAATCATGATTTTGTGAAATGAATGAAGAATAATTTACACTCAAATGGCAGAAACTTCTTTCAAAAAATTCTACATGACTGTGGTCCCCCTTGAAGGAAAAAAATTAGTACTTTTTTCCTTTCTTCAGAGCAGTTCTTACAGCTTTGCTCTCTGTCTATTGAATTTTTATACTAAATGTCTTTCATAGATGAAGACTTGCTTGTAATTTTAATGGTTGCTTCCATTATACCACGTAGTTATAATTAAACTGAAAGTGTTCTTGAGTGCTGCATAGGTATGTTCATTAACTGGTGCTTTTGTGGAGTATGTTAAAAAAGAAATAGCTCCATTTAATGTCATCAGATGAAAATATGGCGCTGTAAGCAGCCAGAATGTGGTTTGGATCCAGAAAAAGAGGAGGAATGATGAAACACATTTTAAGAATGGTCCTGGGCACATTTATTAGGTTGTGTCACAAGTTGCAACACGTGTTCAGTATGGTCTCCTAATTCAGCGCCACATGCTGCATCCATAACATATCATGGTCAACAGTTGCTCACAGCATATCCAGTGCAACTAGAGTGATATGTCATCATATGCTAGCCTTCGTATCAGGAAGAGTCCAGATACATCCATAGTGCACACAGTCTTTCAGAAATCTGTGCAACCAGAAATCACATGGTTTTAGGTTGGGGGATCTGGATCTCAAAATTGATTAGAAATGAAGCAGTCATCACCAAAGGTTTCTCAGAGCAAATCTTTCACCTGGAAAGCAACATGTAGTGTCACTCTACCCTCCATGAAAATAGTGGTGTGGACACAGTTGCATTTTTGCAAATCTAGAATCAAGTGTTGCACAAGGAGATCCTTATAATGTGCAGATGTCACTACAGACCTAAGAGTCCCGTGAGGTCTCATCTCCTTAAAGAAAAATGGACTGAGAATGAAGGAATTCGTGAATCCACATGGCACAGTCAAATAAGCTGAGTGCAGTGGGTGTTCCTGCACGACATGTGGCAGAGTAGAACCCCATATGTGATAGTTCTGAACATTCATGGCACCCTATAAAGTAAAATGTGCCTCATCCATCCAAAGAATATTTCCTGACCACATGTCTTCTATTTCCATGCATGCGGTGTTGTAGCCTCTTTTCCAAAACTTGGTTATTACTTCAATTTCACATTATGTGACATTCAGTTTTTTACTAATTCATCATCACACATCTTGGAAACCTCACTTTAAGGCCAACAAACATTCAGTGAACACAAAATTAGCATTAGTCCACAAAAACCAATCAATAATAGTTTCTAATTGAAATTTTTTAAGTCCAAGCGCAACTACATTAGTATCCAAAATTAAAGCAACAAATGGAATTTTTGTAAGGCTGCATTATTTTGCCACAGATAAGTACAAACAGGTGATAGTAAAGTATAAATAAAGTAAAGAATACAGAACGTAAACAACTGCAACATGCATAATGGTAGACAAAAATGTTCTTCATTTTTTCCAACTTGATGGATTTACACACACATTCCAACAACTGCTTAATTAGCTCAGTATGGGGTGTGATCACCTCTGGCAGTAACACAGGCCTGACAATGGTGGGACATTCAGTGAATGATGTCATCAATAATACCCATAAATAACACCCATTTTTCCTGCAGAGCTGTTCACAATTCTTGGGGATTGGTTGGTGGATGCTGGCGTGATGTAACCCATATCCATAGTGCATCACAGACATGCTCTGTGGGATTCAAATCAGAAGAGTGAGCAGGCCAAGCCATGCATACAATATCTTCAATTTCTAAGAAAACATCGATCACCTGTGATCTATGACGTCAAGGACTATTGTCAAATGGTTCAAATGGCTCTGAGCACTATGGGACTCAACATCTTAGGTCATCAGTCCCCTAGACTTAGAACTACTTAAACCTAAGGACATCAGACACATCCATGCCCGAGGCAGGATTCGAACCTGCAACCGTAGCAGCAGCGCGGTTCCAGACTGCAGTGCCTAGAACCGCTTAGCCACTGCGGCCGGCAATTATTGTCCATCAGTACAAAGTCTGGGTCCACAGCATCTCACAACAACTGCACAGCAGTTAAAATTTGCAATTTCATGAAGAGCTGTTTGAGTGATCAACATAATCCCTGCCCATACCATTAGGGATCCTCCTCAATTTGGTATCTTTCCACAATGTCTGGGTCCTGAAACCATGTTCCACATTCCCTCCAGATATGAATCTATTGAGAAACACTCTCCAGACCAAATTGGCACTCATCTGTGAAAAGAACATTGGCCCACTGTCTGCCTGTCCAGGTGGCATATTGGCGACTCCACTCTAAACGTTCCCTTGTGAGAAGACGCGTCAGAGGTACACTTGCAGCAAGTCTCCAAAATACAGACCACTCTGCTGAAACATTCTCTATGCTGTTTGCCTTGATACATGATGTCCAGTGGACGCTGTGAGATCAGATGCCAGTTGCAGTGCAGTTCTTACAGTACTAAGGTGGCACCATCATGCCCTTACAGCCAAATAATGGCCCTCTATTTCTGAAGTCACACATGGTTGACCCTGCCCCAGTCTTTGGGATACATTTTTGGTCTCTAAAAACTGTCACCACATCTGAGAAACAACAAAGTGATTCACATTAAGCCATATCAGTTTGCGACTATCCTGCTTCCGTTCTTCCTATGCAAAGAGTCTGGTAGGCATCTTCTCTGTGCCATACTGCACTGTCTGTGGCTGTGTACACATCAAATGTGGATGTGGGACTACCTGACAAATACTACACCATTTGATGGGTGCCCTGATGTCATCACTGTATTGGTCATCTGCTGGCCAGAATGCCATCTTCCATGCAGAACGTGGTCTTACAGACATCTGTTGAGAGTTGGTATGATTATATTGTGACTTAGACACAAGATGGAAAATAGCGGTTCGTTGTTTTAATTCTGGACACCAGTGTACTTCATTGAGGTTGCAAACTATGATTATAATATTAAGCACAGTTCCAAATAAGTCTTATAATGGTGGAAACCACATGGTCATCAAATAGAAGCACTATATAGAAATGTTATACAATTTCATGCAGTGCAGATAACAGGCCCCTTACTCTAATCAAAAAGTAAATGGGAAAGCACAGCAGTCACTATCCCAATACAAGACAATACATTCAAAGTAAACAGCAGAAGTCATGATTCACATCAAAGAGGAAGAATTGTATCATCAAAGCAACTGAAGGGAAAACTGAGAAGTGCCCTCACAAGACATGGGTGATGTTATGCACATCAGTACATCAATATCTTCCACCTGTGCATCCAGTGGCTGTACTGAATCACCAATTGAGACAAAAATGTACATTTATCTCAGACTGCCATGTGCACATCTGTAATGCTTAACAGTCTTGTGTTCCATACATTTAATATCATTTCCTGCTCCCTTATTAGAGTATCAGGTATTGCTATATGTCAGACATTGTACATCACATTGCTGATTGGACAGCGATGTAGGTGCAACTCATATGAATTTGGCTTTATTTTGAACTTTTTTATTGTTGTAATTTCACAATAATATGTCATGGAACATACTTACCATTACAGTAAATATTTAATTTCTTTTCATAATGAGTTTTACTTACATTAAAGAAGCTACTGTAACTACCTGAATTCTGTACCAGCTACTATTCTGAAACAATGTTTACTATCATTCTTGTGATCTGTTTGGCTGAGCTAAGAACACCATTTATGCAGTTTTCCATTATTGTGCCTAATGGTTGTTGTTGAAATGTGCACAGAGCTGATTATAGCAATGTTGTACTTGTGGTGACTAATTCAACAACTGCTAAGTCAACTACCTCCACTGTTTTTGCATTACTTAAGGGCCATCTGTAACTTATGAAATGCTGCAAATTCAATAAGAAGTCCTTTCATTCGATTACAGCTAATGAAGAAATTTTGGCTTCATTGATAAGTCGTTGGCATCTTTTGTGCCAAGTCATGCTGCATCACTCAAAACTGATTTACAAGTAACAATTTGATGCACACAGCTCTGTAAGGCCAGTGTAAGCAGCATAGAAATAAGTGACCATTTACATATTTTTCTCAGTAAATTCACCTATTGATTCTTGTATAACTCTTTTAGTAAGATGTCCCTTCATTGTTACTCCTGTTGAAGGAGAAATGTATTTTCTCCCAAAAATATGTATGAATGTTAACCTTCTTTCCTGTGAGACTTGTTGTTTTTCAGGAACGCCAATGGAAGAACTTCCGTGAGCAGTACTGCACTGAAGACACTACAGTGCTTCCTGTATATTGGTATATCATACTAATATTACTGGTATGGTTTCCACTGAGTGTAACTACAATGTCATACACAACTATATTTTTGAAGGTATGTTCCTTTTCTTGCTTATCCTTAAGTGTATTTAAATAAAACAGGAGTTTACAGTCCATAAGAAATAAAGTGAATGGCCAGAAGTGGAACTGCAGACTATTGATAGCTCATTTGTTTGCATAACAGAACATTGATGTAAGAGATCTGATATAAGAAATGTAGCTCTAAACTTATATAACCTAACATGCAATTATACCATTACAGCAGAGCCACCATGAGAGTTGGTGGATCTTGCTTGTATGTAAAGGAAGGGATTCTGTATAAAGCTGGAAATGATATTATTACATTAAGTGAAGGAAAATTTGTAAAAATGCTAGCTGTAAAGATAAGAAATCCAGACATGTTCTAAAGGATAATTATGCTATGCATTTGCTGTTCTCCCAGTGGTGAGCTCGACATATTCGTTGAAAAAACCAATCTAAGTATTGTACATGGTTTCCATTCCTAAGGGCAAAATGATAGTTTGTGATGATTAAACATCAATGAAATGAACCAAGATGGCTTCTGCAACACATTCTTGAAAATTAGATACAGCTACAGAATATCACTGTTAGCACTGCCACAAAGGTAACTAAGCATTCAGTATCAATTATTGATCATATACTAAGTGGCATAGAGAAAAAAAGTGATAATGCTCCTATAGATAACCATGGTCTTTCCGAGCATTCCATAGCTGTAAAACACAAAACTAAAATACTCAAATACAGAAGGGTTTTCTCTAAGCTAAAAAGAGTTTGAACTATGAAACATGGGAAGACATGCACAAGGAGACTAGCACCAATGGTAAGCTTTGAGAGTTTCTATCAATATTTAAATTCAAATTTGCAGAAATGTTTGCAAAAGTACTAAGAATTGTTAAAGCAGAAAACAAAAATAACTGTATGACCAATGAGATAAGAAAATCCTGTGCAACCTTCAGGCTACTCAGCCGTCTAAAAATAACCAAAATGATCCTGCATTTCAAAACAAATACTACTCATACAGAAAGATATATAGAAAAGTATTATTAGCACTGAAAACGTCCCAAAATGATAAAATTACAGAAAAAGGAGAATACAACATAAAAGTGGCCTGGAATATTATGTAAAAGTTAACATATAATTTCAGTGCAATGTTACCACAATATGTGATCCCAAAAAAACTAGCAAGCTTTGCGGATCAGTACTTCAGCAACATATTTACCAAGAGACAACAGAATTTTGACAAAATGAAATCTGTACAAACACTGACCTATGTTCCAAACACAATGATGCTGTGACCCTCACTGCAGAAGTGCTAACAATTATTGTGCACAGGCATAAATAAATACATACCACCAGTAGCTTTCTAGGGACATCAAAGCATGCAGCAGTCATGCCTTTCTACAAGAAAGGCAATCCAGAAAATATAGCAAGACATGGGACCATTTCATTACTGTCATTGTTTTCAAAAGTAATAGAAACCACCATGAAAAATAGACTGATGAGGTACTTCACGAAGTACAATCTTCTGAGCAAAGAACAGTTTAGTTTCAGGTGTGGTAAAACCACAAGGTCAGCTACAACTACAATTTGTTAAGGAAGCACTAGACAAAGAACGTCAAGTAACTGGCATCTTCTTAAACTTTACCAAAGCCTTTGATACAACAGGCCAGACAATTCTAGATATACTGGTTGTGTGGGGAATAAGGGGCGTAACAAATAAGTAGTCTCAGCAATACAGAAAAAAACAGAGTGCAATGGGTGGAGAACTCTTATACAAACTCCAGTCAAACTATAAAACATCTTTCTAACCCAGTCCTCCAAGGATGTGTACTGGGCCAATATTCTCCTTAAAAGTATTCCCCAGAGTGTGAAACACAGTGAAATAATATTTTTTGCTGATGAAAGTAACATTCTAATCAGTGATGAGTTACCAAGTTTACTAAAAAAAATAACTAAACAAACACTCATGCATGTATGGATATGGTTATAAAAGAACAAATTAACACTTAAAAAAAAAGAAGGTAACACTATTACCTACTTTCCACATCAGCAGAAAACCCAACAGTAACTCTCTAAAAGTGAAAGATGAGCACATAGAATGTGTATCGAGAAAAAAATTTCTATGTTGTTATTTGACATTGTCAGATTGGAAGATATGAAATCTGTTATGTTAAAATATGTGGATAAAAAATGACTAGGTAATTGAAGTGAGGAACACTGTGTCAGGCAGCGCACTCATCAGCTGGGTGGTTTAGCCGTTTCTTGGCCACAGTTTGGCCATTCATATGGACAGACAACTTGTTGGTTTTCCTGCCCATATAGAATGCAGTACAGAGGTTGCAGTTTAGCTTGTAGACCACAAGCCTGCTTCTTTGATGGGATAGATGATCCTTGTGACCAAACTGGACTACCTGTGAAAGCAGTTATGTGAATTACAAGCTAAGCCGCAACCACAGTGCTGATTTCTACATGGGCATGACAACCAACAAGCTGTCTGTTCACATGAATCGCCAATAACAGAGACCAAGAAACAGCTGGATCACTCAGTTGTTGAGCATGCTGCCCAACACAACATTCTTCTCTCAATAACTGTTTCACAGCCTGTGCCATCTGGATCCTTCCTACCAATACTAGTTTTTCTGAAGTGTGCCTTGTATGGGGATAGTGCCATTGGACAGAGCCTGGCAAGAAAATGGTTTTCTTATATTAAGAAGGATCATTTTTACATTAGTGACTCTACACATTCATAGTGACTCTCCACGTTCAGCAAAATGTTTGAGGTTTGATGAAGAGCATTTAAACACATTAATCACAATGATCCACACCAGTGTAATGGCTTGTATGGGTATGTGGCTGCCTCCACTGCTGTCACCCCTCTATTGAACTCCAACAGAAGAATATGTCAGAAATAATCCATTTTCTCCACTTGGCACTCTACAGTATCTCCAACTGACAAAATGACAATATGTAAATTCAAATAGAAACAGTGAACTACAAATAAAAAATGGTAACCAATAAAGAAACCGCTAGCAACTGGAATACCAACATACAAAACAAAAATTATATGAACTTATGCATCAACCTAATACATCCTTTTGAATCTGCATACTGCAGTCATGTCTTGGTATCCCTCTGCAATTTTACCCCCCCCCCCCCCCTCCCCCCGTCCCACACACACACACTTCCCCCCAGTACTAAATTAGTGATCCCTTGATGTCTCATAATGTGTCCTATCAGCCAATCCCTTCTTTTAGTCATGTTATACCACAAATTTCTTTTCTCCACAATTCTGTCCAGTTCCTTCTCATTAGTTACATGATCTACACATCTATTCTTTGGCATTCTTCTGCAGCATCACACTTCAAAAGCCTCTATTCTCTAATGCCACAGACCAGAAAAATGCATTCAGGGAAGATTTCCTAACACTTAAATCTCTATTTGATGTTAACAACAAATTTCTCTCCTTCAGAAATGCTTTTCTTCCCATTGCCAGTCTATGTTTTATATCCGCCCCGCTTTATCCATCATTAGTTATTTTACTGCCCAAATAGCAAAAATCATTTACTATTGTAGGGCCTGATTTCCTAATCTAATTACCTGAGCTTCACCTGATTTAATTTGGCTACATCCCATTACCCTTTATTTGTTTTTGTTGGTGGTCATCTTATATCCTACACTTTAATTCCCTCTCCAAATTTTCCTTTAGTGCTTACTGAATGTAAAGACTGAATAGGCTCACTTCCCTCTTGACCACCATTTCCCTTTCATCTCCCTTGACTCTTACCTGGTTTGTAACTGTAACCCCCATTACTGAAACATTCATCATCTTTCTTGGCTCATTTTCTTTTCACATTCCTCACCCCAAAATTGAGAACTGGTAACAGGGTGAACATTAGTTTCCCAAATGATTCTTCTTGGTTTCTATTCTCCCTTGATTTTGCATTGATACCTCCTAGTGTCTGTTTTTGTAAACAAATTTCCTATCAATATTTTCATTCCTATCTCTCCCACTGCTACTAAAATACCTTCTCACTCCACCCCTAACCCTCCCTCCTCTTGAAAATAATTTCTATAATTACCAAAAACTCTTCTTCCCAGATTCATTCTACTCCAGTTCTAATTTTATCTTCATGTTGATAATTTAGTGCTCTACAATATTGTCTGCCGTTTCTTTCCAAAGCTCTATTCATTTTGTAAATAACCTTCACAGGTTTGCCGCTAGATCACATTGTGCAAATTCCACAATATTTCCAGGGAACAACTGTCCGACAACGTGATCCGGTGGCAAACCCGTGAAGACTATTTACAACACATCCACCGAGAAAGCTTGAAGAGTTACACCATATTCATTTTATCCACATATTTAAGACACTGTTCAATAGAATCATGTGGGCCATAAACTAATCCCCATTGCAATCTTCCTAGTACTCTCTCTTCAATGCAATGATTTGTGTTAATTCATCACATGCCTCTTCCAAGTGCACTAATGTTAGTAGTTAATTCTTACAATAATCTCTCATGCTCTCAAAGCTTTCTCTGTATTTTGGCTCAGTCAAAAATTCACTTTTAATCATTACCTATTCAGATTCTGACCAAAATTTATCCAAAAGCACATTTCAAATTCTACATGAGACAGTTTTTGACTAGAATTTTCATTTTCTCAGGATAGTGCTCCTTCTTCCAAAAACTTTTTAACAAACAGTTTTCAGACTACCTCAATCATCTGGTACAAAACTGTCTCTACGATGCTGAATAAAATATATTGGATGTAAATTACTAGACACTGAAAAACTTTACACTGGTTAATCTGCCCACATGCCACCACTATTACTAAAGAAATTTTTTAGTACCACCCCTTACTGTAATTCTACCAATTTCTTTGGCACATCAGCAAAGTTTCCTTCTAGCATGCTGTTGGGATGTTGTAACTGAATGTTACTATCTATTCAGCTCAAACATCCACGATATCAGAAAACATACTTCCTAGTATAGTTCACTTCAAGGCAGCACTACGTGCATGCTATCAATATCTAAACATACACTGCTGTGGCAAGACAGCACAAGAATAGAAATATGGCAACATAAGGTAAAAGCATACATAATTTATTAGCATTGACTATTTACAATAAATGTACTTAACTTTCTAAGTGATGCATTGCACTGGGGTGTTATTTCTGATGCATTTGAGTGTAAATAACTTTGCTGTCTCTTGGCATTCTATGATTTAGTCACTATGACTGAAAATCCTTTTTAGACTCTTGTGTTTAGCTGTAGTGTTGCTCCATAAATAGCAATTGCTGTTTCAGAACTGTAGTCGCTGCAGAACTTCGTAACTGTTTGTAGAAGAGGTGGAACTGTAATTGCTTCTGAATGGACCTCTTGGAATTGTGCTCTGTTGTGTAATTGCAGGAACTGTGGCAGAGCTATGTTGGGACTGAGGGAGTATCAGCAGGGTGTCATCTTTTGTACCTTTTGGCAGAATGCTCTCCATCTACGCTCATTAGTTGTGGAAGCAAAGTAGTCCAAGGTTAACAGTGCTACCTGTTGCAGCCGGCAACAGTATCAGCTGACGGATATGATGTGTCAGTGATGTGGTGTGAAACAAGCAAATATTCCTGATGAATGAGAGTCATCTGGAGGCAGCTGCTCTGAAATGAGAAGGAGCTTGGCATGATGTGAAGTTATGTACCTTTGTGGTGGTGACCACTCGTAGTGTTGCTGTGAACCATTTGAACGATATAAACAGAACACCTAAAGATTATTTTTATGAACATCTACATCTGTTTTCACTACCTTTTCTGCCATTTAACTTTACATCTATTTGAGATGTATTTTATTTATCGTTACAGCTGAGAAAAATCTAATTGATATTGCAAACTATCTTTTACTTCATTTAATCCCATGCTTAAACTATAATCCTCACTTCCAAATAGCTTCTGCACACCTCCAAAATTTGTTTTTATTAGACTCTTTTGTAAATTCTTTCTTGAAAACACTGATTCTGTTTTATACTTCATCCACCCAAATATCAAAATTTTTTAAACTGCTTTCAACACTAATTCTTTAATTCTCTGAATTCTACCATGAATTCCAAAAGTTATTTTCTTCTCTTCTGGTTAAAAAGTTTCAGTTTTGGCTATTTCACACTCTTTTGTGCCATAACTCCTGAAAACTGATTATTCTTTTGGGATTCCAATGTTTCAATTTTACATGGTTCATTATTAATCACTAATTGTTCATGAAAATACTTCTACATCTACATACTCTGCAAGGTGGAGGGTACCACTACCACTACTAGTCATTTACTTTCTTGTTCCACACACAAACAGAACAAGGGAAAGAAAATGACCATCTCCATGCCTCCATATGCACCCTAATTTATCATATCTTATCTTCATGGCCTTTACGAAAAATGTATGTTGGTAAGAGTAGAATCGCTCTGCTGTCAGCTTCAAATGCCAGTTCTCTAAATTTTCTCAATAGTTTTCCTGAAAAAGAATGTTGCCTTTCCTGTAGGGATCCCCATTTGAGTTCCAAAAGAATCTCAATAATATCTGCATGTTGTTTGAACCCACCGGTAACACATCTAGCAGCCCGCCTCTGAATTGTGTCAATGTCTTCCTTCAGTCAGACGTATTGTGGAGCCCAAATACTTAAGCAGTACTCAAGAACAGGTCACATTAGTGCCATATATGTGGTCTCCATTACAGATGAATCACAGCTTCCCAAAATTCTCCTAATAAACCGAAGTCAACCATTCACCTTCCTTACCACAGTCCTCACATGCTTGTTCCATTTCATATCGCTTTGCAACATCATGCCCAGATGTTTAAATACCACAACTGTGTCAAGCAGGTCACTACTAATGCTGTATTCGAACATTATGAGTTTATTTGTCTTAACTTACATTTAGAGTTAGTTGCCATTCCTGACACCAACTAGAAGTCATCATGTGTCCTCGTACAATCACTCAACTTCAGCACCTTCCCAGACACCACAGTAATCAATCGAAGATTGCTGCCCACCCTGTCAGCCAGATCATTTATGTGTATAGAAGATAACAGCAGTCCTATCACACTTTTCTGTGGCACTCTGGATGATACCCTCGTCTGTGATGAACGCTCATCATTGAGGACAACAAGCTGGGTTGTATTACTATAGAAGTCTTTGAGCCACTAACATATCTTGAAGCCAATTCCATATGCTCATAGCTTTGTTAACAGTCTGCAATGGGACACCACATCAAATGCTTTTCAGAAATCTATAAATATGGAACCTGCCTGTTTCCCTACATCCATACTGTACACTGTATCATGTGAGAAAAGGGCAAGACGAGTTTTGCCCAACCAAAGCCATTTAAAACCTTGCTGATTTGTGGACATAAGCTTTTTGGTGTCTAGGAAATTTATGATGCTTTCTCATCATTTTCTGAATTTCACTGTTAAATCACAGTGGCTCTTTTCTGTCCTTAATCTACTTACTATGCACTTAGTTTTCAGACAACAATTTACAGTCTTTTTAATCTTTTCCATAATTCCTCTGTATCCATCTTACTAGAACTAAGTGATGTTAATTCATCATCTGAGTGAGATGCCAACAGCCACTTGTCTGCTAGAAAGAGCAGACATATGTCTGCTTGTGTCTGTACATGTGCGGATGGATATGTGTGTGTGTGTGTGTGTGTGTGTGTGTGTGTGTGTGTGTGTGTGTGTGTGTGTGCGCGAGTGTATACCTGTCCTTTTTTCCCCCTAAGGTAAGTCTTCCCACTCCCGGGATTGGAATGACTCCTTACCCTCTCCCTTAAAACCCACATCCTTTCGTCTTTCCCTCTCCTTCCCTCTTTCCTGATGAAGCAACCGTGGGTTGCGAAAGCTTGAATTTTGTGTGTGTGTGTTTGTGTTTATTAGTGTGTCTATCAACATACCAACGCTTTCGTTTGGTAAGTTACATCGTCTTTGGCTATGAATTGCTAGGTGCTATGTATCATTGATCATATGGTGTAGCAACATACATTGCACAAGATCGAAATCCATAGTGTTGCCATAAAATTGGAAGCATCACCATTTCCAACGGTACAGTAGAAAGCCTGATTTTCAGACATAAAGTTGGTAAGCATTAACAGTAAAGAAACTTGGAAGCAGGGCTCCCACACATAAAGGAATAAGACAACATTTAATTTAAATGCTGTTACTTCACATCTAGTAGCGACATCAAGAGAACCAAAAGACAAAGTGTGTACAATTAATGTGAAACGAGAACTCACAAGTAAACCTACCCAAGTGATACACTTTGATTTAGATCATCTTTGAAAGTGAAACACATCCTCAAAAAAGTTAAAAAAGTTGAGTTTAGTATTGTTCTGAATTAATACTGTTGAAATGGTAACAGATATTTTTTAAAAAAACTTTGAATAAGCATCCTATGGTTTTTAAGGTATGTTACAATGGTGCACCCAGATCTGTTAAAAAAGTATTCTTTAAAAAAAGATCCTCTCCGCTCCCCACTACTTTCATTTCAACATTTGGGTAATACCAAAAAGTGTAGCATCATTAATACCAAATTCAGCCTCATATGATGAAGTGGTATTTCAAAGGCACATTTGTCAGAAATAAGCTAAAATATCGCTATATTGCTGTACATGCACCTGATATGCATCCGCTTCAATGGCATTCTTTTTAAATGTGGTGTATCTTTTATTTTATTTTTTCCCAGTTATAACATTTTCAGATTTACTTATGTTTAGTTTGAAGTTGATTGTACATGGTTCTTGTATCATTATTGTAAATCTGTACAGTAATGAGGAAGTGCAGAATTGTATGGGTCAAACCAGTGCTGGATGCACTTTGATTTTGCACACCAAGCACATTGGAGAATTGCAATTTCGTGACAGGAGTTACAAATAGGATCACAGTTTTTACAGCAATAGTGAACAGGTGACTCACATTTAGGTGGTGTCTGTTCTACGTAACTATTCATGTACTGTTTATATTTAAAAAGGTTGGCAAACCTGGAAGAAGAAAACTGATTGTGAATGAAAGTTTGAATTTTTAGAATATTGTTTCTTAATTGCAAGTTAACATTGTAATTATATAATTTCATCTGAAAATATTTTCAAGAAAATTTCCCACGGGCAAAATTTATTTATGTCCAGTGGCTGAATCTTATTTATTTATTTATTTTTATTTGGTGCTGTGACATCTTGTGTGGATATAGAGTGAGTATACCAGTTATTCTGAGAGGAATTTTTTAAATATTAACCTCTTTGCCATGTTTATCAATTGTGCTAAAAATATTTATTTTGTTTTGCCTGGTCCATGAATCTAAATACTAGAGATTTTTCATTTGTAGTAGGTATATAAATCTCTTCAAACCATTTCCTTAGAAGCTCCATTCTCCATTTACCATACATAGAAGTCAACACAAGGATATTATCTGTGTTGTATATATCTTTTTCAACTTTTGGTCTGAACTTGCCATATTTTTCTTTCAGAACCAAGAGCAAAGGGGACATCAAATTTCTGCTTGCACCTGTATTGTATTCCTTTGTGTTAAGGATTCAGGGATTTTGCAAGAATTTCAACTTTGGATGCTCCCCTATAGGATAATGTTCACACTACATGCATTTCCAAATTGAAACCTTACTGGTCAGAATTATACATATTGACCTCTCCAATCAATAGTTTTCCATTTCACAGTCTCCACAACTTGATAAGCTCCACATCATGTGTTGGTACTGATTTATGCATGGCAATTTGAAATTTATCTAACAAATACCTGGAAATATGTAATAACTTTTCATTTGTCATCCCACCTGCAGCAATTTGTGCTTGCCATTTGCAAAGATCTTTTCTCTTTTTGACTTTTATGTATCTATGTTTTATAGTTTCATATTTGTTTTTACCAGAGTGCCAAAATGTAATGGCTTTTTGTTTATAATCAAGATCAATGTCATGTTTTGCTTTTTTATCATCTTTTACTGTTTCTTCATAATGTTCTTCAATTAGGTTAGGATCTGAAATTACACTTTCAGCTTCAAAACATAAACTAGTATGACTTCCCATAAATATATGTGTCAATAGCAGCTTCAATCAAATTTTCTGTGATGGAAAAGTAATTTCTCCTTTAGCGATAATAGTTTCCACATTATATTGTGGCTGATCAACCTTTGTACATAACAAATGCAAAATATTTTTTGGGTTCACAGACATTTTCCCTATATACTGTACTGTTTCTCCTGTATGGACTTGGGTTTAAAAAAAAATTGTAACTAAATATTATGATAAATTTTATAAATAATCGACAAGCATGCCAAAGAAGAAGAGATAGAACTACAATGGACATGTTATTCCATGGACTCTTGTGCTTCTATGCATGAACTATCTTTCCTTTGTCTGTCACTTATCTTATCTGCTTGGATTTGGACCTAAGAGGACGTTCTTGTGTAAAGCTCATCTTGCTGTACCAGGTTATAATGTAAGTTGTACTTAAAACCCGAAAAATATAATGGTTATTTTGTCAAAAGAATTTGTGTCGGTTGTCAATCAATTGATAGTCTGATACCTTTATTGTCTTAAGTAGATATGGTCCTTAACAAAGAATTTTCATTGTTAGGCGCCATCTTAGAAAAATCTTTAACATTTTTCTTTTAGCTCAACTACAGACGTGCCGTTGGTTAGGACAATTAACTTTACTTCAGATCCCATGAGACCAGATGCAGCTACTAATAATTTAACAATTTTATTTACAGATTTTCTTTATATAATGAGATAACATCCCAGGCAGAAAAGGTCTGGTCACAGGATTCCAGTTCCATTATAGGATTTCATTTGTAGATGCTACTCTTGTTATCTTATATTGGGGAATCGAGATGAAACCACGATAAGTTACATATTACAGTAGTGTTCATTGAACAGACTTGGCAAATGTTCTCTGGTGCAATAGGCACATCCGTAGTGTTGGGAAATAAGAAAAGGACAATTAATTATCGATGATTATGTAACTACCCTGAGAACTGAGCTAGTTACTGAGTGCTTATACAAGTCGGGCTAAATTAAACAACATATTACACTGTTAATAATATTCCTACATTAGTTACTTCTCTTTTATGCTGAGCCATTGCATTAATGTGTGTTTCTTTTTTGTATAAGTCATGGCTCATATTTTATTTTATTACATTATACTAATAGTCACAAAACAAATAAAAATTTTTATTTTATTACATTACAATACATAATTGTGTGTGTGTGTGAATAGACTGTATGTCCAACACTTGTCACACCGGCAGTACAATGAGTAATGAGAACTAAGCATCCCAGCCTGCAGAGCTTCCCTCACACCACTTGTTTGTTATTCCACTGCCCATGCACCTGTGTAAGATTGATTGGCCAAGAGAAAGAGATGGAAATCATCTCTGCCATCCCACTCTTGTCATGAAATCACATTTGTCTGAGTGCTTAGTGCGTAAAATCAAAGAGCATTCAGCATTTTTTTTTTTTTTTTAGTCAGACAATTCTGCATTTCCTCGTTTTCCTCGTTACTGTACAGTTTTACAATAATATTACATCAATAATGCACAAACAATTTCAAATGAACCTAAGTTAAATCTGAAAGGGTTACAACTTGGAAAAAGGAGTACACCAAATGTAAAAAGAAATATAAAACAACATATTTTATATTTTGTAAAATATATAGAACAGTATATGTATAACATACACTTATTCATCTGGGAATGACCTATTAAACAACCCAACATGGCATGTGGAATTGAAGGGAAGACTTATCACGTGTGTGCACACCAATATAGAGATATTTTAGCCTATTTTTGACAAATGCATCTTTGGAATGCCACTGCATCCTTTAGTATTAACAATGCTTTACATTTTGCTACTACTCAAATGTTGAAATGAAAAACAAAATAGTGTAGGGGGGAGGGCAAGGGATTGCAAAAATAATGGCTTTTGACAAATTTGGGTGCACCATTATAAAGTACATTAAAAACCACAGAACTTTTATTTGAAGCTTTTTTTGTATCTGTTTCCATTTAATGATATTCATTCAGAAATATTAAACTCAGTTTTTAGCAAGGGGTCGCATCACATCCTTAATGGCCGTATGGGCACATATAAAAAAAATGTGTGTGTTTTATTTTGGTCTACTCTACAACATATTCAAAGCCAATCAAAATCAAATTGTGTGCCTTGGGTAGCTTGACTTGTCAGAACTGTAAAAGCGAAAGCCACTGAAACTGAAAAAATTCTTTCCCTCACATGCATAGAAGTTTCAACAATGCTTAAACATGTCAAGCCAGTAAGAGCTGCAGGTTTTGATGATATCCATCGTGCGTTCATAATAAAGTGTGGCAAATACACAAAAGTATGGATGTCTCATTTCTCCATGGACATTATGCAAAATGACAATATACCACAAGAATTTAAACATTCAGAGGTAACTGCTATGCTAAATCTGAGCAACCCCCCCCCCCCCCCCCCCCTCATAAACTAATAGCCCTGCTATCTGTGACCTAAAGCTACTAGGGCAACATATCAATAATAGGATTAGTTCCAGTAAGATGGGCACTGAGGTTATGGGTGAAGTTTAAACAGATTGTAAATCATGCTCCGAACAAGTGTATAGTTAGTAAGTGGCTTAAAAGCAGAAAGAACCACCACAGTTTAACAACAAATTTCAGAATATGCTGTGGAAGCAAAGGCTGTCACACTCTTGCCTCAAAAGAGAATGCACAAATGATGACAGGCAGAGGTTACTAGAGATTTGTGTATCTGTGAAAATATCTATGCACAAAGCTTACAAAAATTGCCACCATCATACCTTAGCAAAAGATCTGGCCAAGAACCAAAGAAAATTCTGGTCTTATGTAAAAGCACTAAGCAGGTTTAAGGCTTCCATCCATACACTGATGCCCCATCTGGAGTGGTGGTTGAAGACAGTGAAATGAAAGTAAGAGAGTTAAATGTTGTGTTTAAGAAATAATTTATGTGGGAGAATCATATAAACATACTGTCATTTGACAGTCATGCAGACTCCCTTATGGATGACATAGTAATAAGCATCCCTGGTGTAGAGGAACAGCTGAAAGAGTTGAAGACAAATAAGTCATCAGGTAAGGATAGAATCTCAATTTGCTTTTACGCGGAGTACTCAATGGCATTGGCCTCTTACTTAGTTTGCATTTATCATGACTCTCTCACTCAGCAAAGAGTCTAAGTGACTGGATAAAAGCACAGGCGATTCCAGTATATAAAAAGGTTAAAAGAGCAGACCCACAGAGTTACAGACCTATATCCTTAACATCAGTTTGCTTCAGAATTCTTGAATATATTTTGAGTTCATATATAATAAATTTTGTAGAGACTCAGAAGCTTATATCCATAAATCAGCACTGTTTTAGAAAGCATCAGTCTTGCAAAACTCTGCTCCTTTCTCAGATAATACATTGTAAACTATGGACAAAGGGCAATAGGCAGAGTCCAAATTTCTAGATTTCTGAATAGCATTTGACGCAATGCCTTACTGCAAACTGTTAATGAAGGTATGAGTATACGGGATAGGTGCCCAGATATAGAGTGGCTCAGATGCTTCTTAAGTAATAGAACCCGTTGTTGCCCTCGATAATGTGTCTACATCAGAGGCTTGGGTATCATCTGGAGTTCCCCTGAGAAGCCTGACATGACTGCTGTTATTTTCTATACACATAAATGATCTGGCATGCCTGGTGGGCAGCAATCTGCAGTTTTTTTGCTAATGATGTTGTGATGTACAGGAAGGTGTCAACGTTGAGCCACTGCAGGAGGCTACAAGGTGATTTAGACAAAAATTCTAGTTGGTGTGATGAATGACAGCTAGCTATAAATATAGAAGAATGTAAGTTAATGTAGATGAGTGGGAAAAACAAACCCTTAGTGTTTGAATGCAGCCTGCTTGACACAGGCAAATCATTTAAATATCTGAGTATGAT
The DNA here is from genome assembly GCF_021461385.2 of Schistocerca piceifrons. NCBI lineage: Eukaryota > Metazoa > Arthropoda > Insecta > Orthoptera > Acrididae > Schistocerca > Schistocerca piceifrons. The sequence goes on from NC_060139.1 coordinate 679,582,457, forward strand.
GCTGCAAAGCAGTACAAAATGGAATGATCATGTGAGGATTAAGGTAGGGAAGGCAAATGGTTGACTTTGATTTATTGGGAAAATTTTTGGAAAGTGTGGTTAATCTGTAAAGCAGACCACATATAGGACACTGGTGCAACCTACTTTTGATTATTACTTGAGTGTTTGGAATCCATACCAGGTTAGATTAAAAGAAGATGTAAAGCAATTCAGAAGTGGGCTGCTAGATTTGTCACTGACAGATTCAAACAACATGCAGATATTATGGAAATGCTTTGGGAACTCAAATGGTATTCCCTGAAGAGAAGGAGATGTTCTTTATGAGGACCACTATTGAGAAAATTTGGAGAACCAACTTTTGAAGCTGACTGCTGAACAATTCTACTCCGACCAATATACATTTTACATAAGGACCATGAACATAATATATGAGAAATTAGGGCTCAAATGGAGGCATATAGATAGTCATTTTTCCTTCACTTTGTTTGCAAGTGGAGCAAGAGAAGAAACAATTACTTGTGTTGTGGCTTACAGAGTATGCATGTAAAATTCTTTAATTGTATATCTAAAAACAAAGATTTTGAGACTTACCAAACAAAAGCGCTGGCAGGTCGATAGACACACAAACAAACACAAACATACACACAAAATACAAGCTTTCGCAACAAACAGTTGCTTCATCAGGAAAGTGGGAAGGAGAGGGAAAGACGAAAGGATGTGGGTTTTAAGGGAGAGGGTAAGGAGTCATTCCAATCCTGGGAGTGGAAAGACTTACCTCAGGGGGAAAAAAGGACAGGTATACACTCGCACACACACACACAGATCCATCCGCACACACACAGTCACAAGCAGACATTTGTAAAGGCAAAGAGTTTGGGCAGAGATGTCAGTTGAGGCGGAAGTAAAGAGGCAAAGATGTTGTTGAAAGACAGGTGAGGTATGAGTGGTGGCAACTTGAAATTAGCAGAGGTTGAGGCCTGGTGGATAACGAGAAGAGAGGATATACTGAAGGGCAAGTTCCCATCTCCGGAGTTCTGACAGGTTGGTGTTAGTGGGAAGTATCCAGATAACCCGGACGGTGTAACACTGTGGCAAGATGTGCTGGCCGTGCACCAAGGCATGTTTAGCCACAGGGTGATCCTCATTACCAACAAACACTGTCTGCCTGTGTCCATTCATGCAAATGGACAGTTTGTTGCTGGTCATTCCCACATAGAAAGCTTCACAGTGTAGGCAGGTCAGTTGGTAAATCACGTGGGTGCTTTCACGTGTGGCTCTGCCTTTGATCGTGTACACCTTCCGGGTTACAGGACTGGAGTAGGTGGTGGTGGGAGGGTGCATGGGACAGGTTTTACACCGGGGGCGGATGCAAGGGTAGGAGCCAGAGGGTAGGGAAGGTGGTTTGGGGATTTCATAGGGATGAACTAAGAGGTTATGAAGGTTAGTTGGATGGCAGAAAGACACTCTTGGTCGAGTGGGGAGGATGTCATGAAGGATGGATCTCATTTCAGGGCAGGATTTGAGGAAGTCGTATCCCTGCTGGAGAGCCACATTCAGAGTCTGATTCAGTCCCGGAAAGTATCCTGTCACAATTGGGGCACTTTTGGGGTTCTTCTGTGGGAGGTTCTGGGTTTGAAGGGATGAGGAAGTGGCTCTGGTTATTTGCTTCTGTACCAGGTCTGGAGGGTAGTTGCGGGATGCGAAAGCTATTTTCAGGTTGTTGGTGTAATGGTTCAGGGATTCCGGAGTGGAGCAGATTCATTTGCCATGAAGACCTAGGCTGTAGGGAAGGGACTGTTTGATGTGGAATGTGTGGCAGGTGTCATAATGGAGGTACTGTTGCTTGTTGGTAGGTTTGATGTGGACGGACGTGTGAAGCTGGCCATTGGACAGATGGAGGTCAACGTCCCACTTCCAGCTCCACTCCCTCCAAAACCTCAAAATTCCAATCAACACAATCTGGAACCACAACACCCTAATTCAGTAGTTAACCTTTCCTCCAAACCTCTCTCCCAATCCGAAACCTCAGTCCTATCCAAAGGCCTCACCTTCAGCCCCACTCCCAGATTCAACCAAACAGCCCTTGTCAAATATTTACTGTCCTACACTCGTACTCTCTGCTGGAAATATCACTTTGCCACGAAGAAAAATGATCCTAATCCTACTCCTAATGATCCAACTCCCCAAGACACTATCCAAATTGAACCCTGCCTGTAACAGTTCCGTCCTCCATCACAGCGGGACCCACCTCCTCTTCCTCAAAATCACCCCCTCGAAACCTTCCAGGAATTTCTGACTTCCATCCTTGCCTCTCAATCCTTCATAAAAAACCTTAATCCTACTCCCAACATCACCACTGCTGAAGCCCAAGTTATCTGTGATCTGAAGACTGAGCGTTCCATCGTCATTCTTCCGGCGGACAAGGGTTCCACGACAGTGGTACTTGATCGTCGGGAGTATGTGGCTGAGGGTCTGCGTCAGCTTTCAGACAACACCACATACAAAGTTTGCCAAGGTAATCCCATTCCTGATGTCCAGGCGGAGCTTCAAGGAATCCTCAGAACCATAGGCCCCCTACGAAACCTTTCACCTGACTCCATCAACCTCCTGACCCCACCAACACCCCGCACCCCTACCTTCTACCTTCTTCCTAAAATTCACAAACCCAATCATCCCAGCCGCCCCATTGTAGCTGGTTACCAAGCCCCCACAGAACGTATCTCTGCCTACGTAGATCAACACCTTCAACCCATTACATGCAGTCTCCCATCCTTCATCAAGGACATCAACCACTTTCTCAAATGCCTGGAATCTTTACCCAGTCTGTTACCCCCGGAAACCATCCTTGTAACCATTGATGCCACTTCCTTATACACAAATATTCCGCATGTCCAGGGTCTCGCTGTGATGGAGCACTTCCTTTCACGCCGATCACCTGCCACCCTACCTAAAACCTCTTTCCTCATTACCTTAGCCAGCTTCATCCTGACCCACCACTTCTTCACTTTTGAAGGCCAGACATACCAACAATTAAAGGGAACAGCCATGGGTACCAGGATGGCCCCCTCGTACGCCAACCTATTCATGGGTCACTTAGAGGAAGCCTTCTTGGTTACCCAGGCCTGCAAACCCAAAGTTTGGTACAGATTTATTGATGACATCTTCATGATCTGGACTCACAGTGAAGAAGAACTCCAAAATTTCCACTCCAACCTCAACTGCTTTGGTTCCATCAGATTCACCTGGTCCTACTCTAAATCCCATGCCACTTTCCTTGACGTTGACCTCCATCTGTCCAATGGCCAGCTTCACACGTCCGTCCACATCAAATCCACATCAAACCTACCAACAAGCAACAGTACCTCCATTATGACAGCTGTCACACATTCCACATCAAACAGTCCCTTCCCTACAGCCTAGGTCTTCGTGGCAAATGAATCTGCTCCAGTCTGGAATCCCTGAACCATTACACCAACAACCTGAAAACAGCTTTCGCATCCCGCAACTACCCTCCCGACCTGGTACAGAAGCAAATAACTAGAGCCACTTCCTCATCCCTTCAAACCCAGAACCTCCCACAGAAGAACCCCAAAAGTGCCCCAATTGTGACAGGATACTTTCCGGGACTGGATCAGACTCTGAATGTGGCTCTCCAGCAGGGATATGACTTCCTCAAATCCTGCCCTGAAATGAGATCCATCCTTCATGAAATCCTCCCCACTCGATCAAGAGTGTCTTTCTGCCATCCACCTAACCTTCGTAACCTCTTAGTTCATCCCTATGAAATGCCCAAACCACCTTCCCTACCCTCTGGCTCCTACCCTTGCAACCACCCCCGGTGTAAAACCTGTCCCATGCACCCTCCCACCACCACCTACTCCAGTCCTGTAAGCCGGAAGGTGTACACGATCAAAGGCAGAGCCACATGTGAAAGCACCCACGTGATTTACCAACTGACCTGCCTACACTGTGAAGCTTTCTATGTGGGAATGACCAGCAACAAACTGTCCATTTGCATGAATGGACACAGGCAGACAGTGTTTGTTGGTAATGAGGATCACCCTGTGGCTAAACATGCCTTGGTGCACGGCCAGCACATCTTGCCACAGTGTTACACCGTCCGGGTTATCTGGATACTTCCCACTAACACCAACCTGTCAGAACTCCGGAGATGGGAACTTGCCCTTCAGTATATCCTCTCTTCTCGTTATCCACCAGGCCTCAACCTCTGCTAATTTCAAGTTGCCACCACTCATACCTCACCTGTCTTTCAACAATATCTTTGCCTCTTTACTTCCGCCTCAACTGACATCTCTGCCCAAACTCTTTGCCTTTACAAATGTCTGCTTGTGTCTGTGTATGTGCGGATGGATATGTGTGTGTGTGCGAGTGTATACCTGTCCTTTTTTCCCCCTGAGGTAAGTCTTTCCACTCCCGGGATTGGAATGACTCCTTACCCTCTCCCTTAAAACCCACATCCTTTCGTCTTTCCCTCTCCTTCCCTCTTTCCTGATGAAGCAACTGTTTGTTGCAAAAGCTTGAATTTTGTGTGTATGTTTGTGTTTGTTTGTGTGTCTATCGACCTGCTAGCGCTTTTGTTTGGTAAGTCTCAAAATCTTTGTTTTTAGATATATTTCCCCTCGTGGAATGTTTCCCTCTATTATATTCATATCATAAATTATTTAATTGGATAGATAGGATGTATGTAGATGTAGATATAGATGTAATCTCAGTTGAAAAAACAGGCTTCTGGCCAGAGCAGTGCTGCACACATCAAGTTATGTCAGTTACTACCTACACTGAAGCAATATTTCAAAGAAAACTTAAAACTGCAGTTCTGTTCATTGACCTCCCTGAGGTTTATGATATAGTGTGGAGAGAAGATGCGATACACGAGCTTCTTCACATAATTCCCTGCAAACCAACAGCTCAGCTAATCAACATACACGAATTGACTGACTGTTCCAAATAGCATGTGACCCAACTTCATTTCCCCAAGAAAATTACAGAATAGTCTACTGCAGGAATCATTCCTTGGCCCACTACTCTTCAGTCTGTATACTGCACAGATGCCAAAAACAAAATCAAAGAAGTTTGCTTATACTGATGAGTGAGTACTTGCAACAAGGTGTAGCTCAATAGAATCATCAGAAGAAATCCCTATAGTGGATGTAGACATAGTGGGAAAGTATTTTTGCTAATGTAAACCAGTCAAATGGCACCCAATTGGAGGTTTCCTGCTTCCACCTAAATAATGGACTCATTGAAGAAACATCAATATATAGTTCAGAAACATTACACTTACTAACAATAAAACACCAAAATACCTCAGTGTAACCATTGATATGACTGTATCTTTTACAGAGCATGTAACAAAAACAGCTAAATAGTTGAAAACAAGAAACAACTTCATCTAAAACTATGTTATAGAACCTGGGGAGTATTAGCACCCACCCTGCACTCTTCTGCTGTAGGTCTTGTCTTGACGTCCAGCTAAATAACATCCAGAGAATGATTGCTGGTGTTATCGAATCAACTCTTATACAGTAGCTACCCGTACTAAGCCACATTGCACCCATCTCAACTATGACATACAGATGTTCCCACAATGAGTGTAAAAAGCTCGTTGATAATATAAATCTACCAGTCCATGAAGATATTGGTGACGCAAACACTAACTGACTGTGCTGTATGTAACTACCAACCAAAATATCAGAGGTCATTGTAGAAGATGTGTTCAATCTTACAAATGCATGGACTCAAGAATGGACCGGACAACAAAATAATAATACACCATATGTCACCCAAAAATTGCTAGCATTTGACTTGTCTTGCAAACCATAGTCATAAACAAAACTAGAACCAAACATGGCAGCTGTGCCTTTTTTCTTTTTTTCATTTTTCTTTTTTTCCTTTTTTCTCCCAAAAATGGAGTAAGCATCAATTCCCACTTGTGATTGTGAATATCCGTAGCCCACCAGGCACAGCAGAAAAGAATGTACCACAGGATTATGTGACAGTAGGCAGGAAGACTTCCTGCTGGCAACTCCATAGTTGACAGATTATATAAATACCCCAGATGTTTGTCTGTAAGGTTTTGTTTTATATATGTTATACTACACATTCTAAGTAATTTTTTTTAAGGATCAAAAAGCCATATGATGAATAGTGTTGGGAGGAGTGGTGGCAGAATCAAGTGAGATTTCTGTGAAACTGCTCTCAGAAAAATGTTGAAAAGCTACCCAGGGAGAACAGCGGAATCTTATACCAGTTCTTCCTCACTCTACTACGTTTGTTAAGCATGATCAGTTTTGATGTACTGTATGAACAAACAAATTATTTGCATTGTAAAGTTTTTGAATGGAATAGTTAACATTTGTTCTCTTTTACAGCTTGATTACTATGAGAAAAAACTGCAGAGAACACATCAAAAAGTATTTGTCAGCTACAAAACAAAAGTAGCTCGAACTATGTTCATTATTTTAGTAGTCTTTGTGATATGCAGAGGTCCTTACACTGCTCTTATATTTGAAAGATATGTCTGGCAAGCACTAAGTCAAATGAATCAAGTAAGTATGAATTTGAATGGTTTTTTCTAATTTTTTAGTAGAAGTAGTACCAAGCTTCCAGATTTTTAGGAATAAAGTACTGCTTTCATTATTATATGATTAGTGGGAACTTTTAGAAACAATTAATGAATGTTAGACTATGGCATCATAGGTCTCGGGTTTAATCCCTGCTCAGTCCTGTGTTTTAATCTGTCACTTATCACTTCTTTCATCTGTAGCAATGTTAACATGAAAAATACTGATTTACCCAATGGCTCAGAATCCATATTAAACTGTAGGTCCTCCTATAACCAGTTGGAGGCAGACAAGGTGTACCACCTCTAATAGGACCATGCCTAGTAAAGTGCTGTGCTCATCAAACCAATCTTTGGGTTGATGGCAGCTTTACTTAAATTTAGTGCTGTTACCATTTTATGCATCTCAACTTGAAGAGTAATGTTCAATGTGTGAAATGCGTCAAAGATCAACATGGTTTGAGTGAGACAGCTACAAAATGAAGTTGTGCTTCTAACATGGAAATTAAGTAGCACTTGGTTGTATTTGCCATAGTGGCATGGAGCAATAGTAAGTAGTCAGAATATAGTACATAGTATTCATCTACATCTGCATCTATATCTACATCTACATTCATAGAGTCTCACATGTACATAATATGTATTAATGTGCATGTGAGGCTCTATAATAAATACTATACTAAAGAGTGATTATCTGTGATGATGCATTGCCATAAACAAGAATATATGCAGTAAATGGTAGTAAAACACAAATTATCATTTTTGATTAAACCCACTGTTAATGAAAAGCTGCAGCATTTGTGTACATATTCCAGCTTTTGAGTATATGTAAGAATAATATGAAGAAGGAATGAAGGATAATATCAGTTTGTAGGAGTAGTAAGAAAGAAGCAGTAATTAAAAATTCCAATCTAACTGCAGATAAATTACAGGTAGTGTTAAAAGCAATATGTGCCTTTACTGTTAACATTTATATTTCACAAACTGTCAGCAGAAATATGGTGGAAGGTAACATAATAATAATGATAATAATGATTAATAATAATAATAATTCCATGTTGTTCAGTAGCCTGGTGCAAGTCTTTCAGTTGGATGCCACTTTGGTGATTTGTGTGTCCCTAACCTACCCCAGTAATACTACTGGGTTAAGGGAATCATCGGTTTAATTGTGGAATTCAAATTGATTGTCACTCCTGGTGAATCTTCACATCACTGAGAGGTGAAGGCTATATTAAAGGGAGACTGAACTATTTTGAGGTATGGGCTGGGATTGAATACTGTGACCTTTTCGGTTTCCAGTCATGCACTTCATCACACACAGGCAAAACGGGGAAGGTACATGATGCCCAATACTAAACATTTTCCCACCCCCTGTTCCAAACTGCAGTAGAAAAGAAGATTGTGTGTACACTTTCATTTGTGGGTGTATGGGGTAAAATATATTGTTCAGCTTCTCCATGAAGACATAGATCCAACCGATTCTACTGTTGCTTCCTTGCTCTGTATTCCAGTAGTTTATCAAGCAGCTCTATGATGCTCTCCTGCTTAATAAAACTTTTAAGAAACCACAAAGTTCTTTGAGGCTAATTATCCTTGGTAATGATCCCAGAACATTGAAAGTATTTGAGAATATCTTGAGTGGACTTACATAAGTAATTTCTTTTGTAAGTGAACCATGCCTTTTGTGGATTTTGATGGTGGTCACCATCTGGAGATTGCTTCTGTTACTATTATGTACACATGGGTATTCCATCTAAGTTTGTTGAATGTGATCGATAATTGTATAATCATTGTACCTTATTCTTCTTATGTACCATATCTTCTGTTCTCAGATATTGTCATATTTATTTGTTATTTACATCCATTAAATAATATTTGCTGATTTCAAGCAATTGGCCCTCTTTTAACTGAACTTTTTTAAATTGTGTTACATACCTCTGTATATACTAATATCTGTGAAAAATCCAACACCAAGGAGGATATCTATGAATGAAATTAATTTTGCACCACAGATTAGGTACAGGAATATAAAGAAATAATTATTAATACATCTAAAAACAAAGATGATGTAAGTTACCAAACGAAAGCATTGGTATATTGATAGAGACACTAAGAAACACAAACACACACACAAAATTCAAGCTTTCGCAACCCACGGTTGCTTCATCAGGAAAGAGGGAAGGAGAGGGAAAGACGAAAGGATGTGGATTTTAAGGGTGAGGGTAAGGAGTCATTCCAATCCTGGGAGCGGAAAGACTTACCTTAGGGTGAGAAAGGGACAGGTATACACTCACACACACACACACACACATATCCATCCGCACATCCTTTACATATGTCTGCTTGTGTCTGTATATGTGCAGATGGATATGTGTGTGTGTGTGCGAGTGTATACCTGTCCCTTTTTCCCCCTAAGGTAAGTCTTTCCGCTCCCGGGTGTGGAATGACTCCTTACCCTCTCCCTTAAAACCCACATCCTTTCGTCTTTCCCTCTCCTTCCCTCTTTCCTGATGAAACAACCATGGGTTGCGAAAGCTTGAATTTTGTGTGTGTGTTTCTGTTTGTTAGTGTCTCTATCGACGTACCAAAGCTTTCGTTTGGTAAGTTACATCATCTTTGTTTTTAGATATATTTTTCCCATATGGAATGTTTCCCTCTATTATATTCATATCATTGAAATAATTATTAATATACAACCATACATGGTGTCTCATTTTTAGGGCTGAATGTAGTAGAAACTGCCTTATGTTGCAATCAGTGCCTCTAAATATTGTGGTTCGGTGTCAAAGTCAGCTCAGAATGTTACTGAATAATCATCTATCCTATGGTTTACATGCAAGTCCGAAAAGTGTCATCAGTGATTACTGGAGGATTTTGATTAACTATTTCCCAGACGTTTCTTATAGGTGATATGTGAGGTAAATTTACAGACCAGGAGGTACCAACTGTTCTTCAGAGATGACTTGCACGTTCAACACCTTATGTAACCAGGCACTGTTCTGCTGAAGTATTGCAACTGTAGTTGCCTGAAAGAGGTGTTTGGGTATTAAAAACTGGTGTAGCGGATGCTACTCAAATTACCCTTAATATGTTAGAGCCAAGCCTTATAATATAAAATGTTTTTTTGTTGACTATTTTAAATATGTAACACATAAATTTTATCATAATGAATGTTCTGGAGTGTACAATACAGATGTAACTGCTTTGTAACTGAATTGCTTATTTCTAAAGGGTGTCAACTCATGAATGACAAATTATTCAGGAGGAAGAAAAACATTTCACAGTCTTGTTTACTAATAATTTAATGACAATTTTTTTTCTATTATGTAAAAAAGTTCATTTTCTGAAACTTCCCAGCAGATTAAAACTGTGCGCCAAACCAAGACTTGAAGCTGGTGGGACCATGGCCTTTCATGTGCAGGTGTTATATAAATGAGCAAGCCAAGCATGACTCATGAACCATCCTCACAGGTTTACTTCCACCAGTACCTGATCTCCTACCTTCGAAATTTCACAGAAGTTCTCCTGTGAAAGTTGTAAGACTAGCCCTCCTGGAAGAAAGGATATTGTGGAGATGTGGCTTAGCTATAGCCTGAAGGATGTTTCCAGAACATATTTTTCACTCTGCAGCAGAGTCTGCACTGATATGAAACTTCCTAACTTGTTAAAACTGTGTACTGGACTGAGACTTAAAATTAGGACCTTTGCCTTTCACCCATATTGCCCACTTTTGTAACATCTAAGCTACAGTCAGATAAGAGTCCACATTAATGGGGAAATGGTTGTAGATTTTGTAAAATATGCTGCTGTATGCTTTTTTTTTGAGTCATCAGTCTTCTGAATAGTTTGACATGACCGGATGAATTCTTATCCCAAGCTGACCTCAACTCAAAGTAGCACTTGCGCCATACAACCTAAATTATTTGTTACATGAAATGTATTTGCATTTGCAAATATGGAGAACAATCAGCTATGTAACAGATTAATGACAGTGACAATTTGTGGCATACTGGGACTCAAACCTAGATTTCCCACTTATTGGTAGTGGCTTCCTCATCATTAGGCTATCTGAGCATGCATCACAGCCAGACTCAAACTTTCATATCTCATCAACTATGTGTGTCTACAACCTGCACTTGTGCATCCATTATGTATATTCTCATACAGGGGAGACATTTTAATTGAAAGTTGCTTGCCTGGTGTTGATGGATAAATATGATATTGCAGTGTCTGTGTTGTTCAGAAATATGATGCAATGTTCCTTTGGAGATGCATGCATACTAGATGTATTACAATCTTTGTGTTCTTCCACACCTTTTACCCTACACAGCTTCCTCTACTGCCATGGAGATTATTCCCTGATATCATAACATGTGTCATATCAGCCTGTGCCTTCTTCTTATCTATGTTTTCCAAATGTTCCTTTCTCCACTGATTCTGTTCTCCTCTGTTCCTGTTTTACCACTATCTGTGATTCACTGCCATACAATGCTGCACATGATTCACATTTTCAGAAATTTCTTTCTCAAATTAAGGCCTATGTTTGATAAAACTTTTCTTGGCCAGGAATGCCGTACTTGGTGTGCTAGTCTGCTTTTTATGTTCACTTGCTTTGTTTTGCTTACAAGGCAGCAGAATTCCTTAACTTAGTCGACTTTGTGACCACCAATTTTGATGTTAAGGTTCTTGTTATTCTCATTTATGCTGCTTCTCATTACTTTTGTCTTTTTCCACTTTATTCTGAATCTATATTCTGTCCTCATTAGACTTATTTCCATCCAACATATCCTGTAACTTTTCTTCATAGTCACTGAGGATAGCAATGCCATTGGCAAAAGTTGTCAGTCATATCCTGTCACCAGGAGTTTTAATCTCATTCTTGGACCTTTCTTTTCTTTCTGTCATTGCTTCTTCAATGTACAGCTTGAACAGTAAGGGAAAAAGACTGCAATTTGAGCACTTCATTCTTGGTCTTCCAATCTTATTGTTCTCTCTTTGTTCATTACGTATTGTATATTACACATCTCTCCCTATATCATACTCCCATTTTTCTCACAGTTTCAACATCTTATGGCATTTTATACAGATGAGTGCTTCTGCTAGCTCTGGATATCCAATGAACACATATTGATTTTTCTTGAGTCTTGCTGTCATTATCAAGTGTAATGTCAGAACAGCTGATCTGGTGCCTTTACCTCTGCTAACCCATAACTGATCATCTAACAGACTCTCAGTTTTCTTTTCTATTTTTCTTGTCAGTAGCTTTGATGCTTGAACTGTTAAGCTGATTGTGTGATAGTTCTCAACTTATCTGTCTTTGATCTCTTCAGAATTGTGTGGATGATATTTTTCCAAAGTCTGATAATATGTCGCCAATCTCATACATTCTACACACAAGACTGAATAGACGTTTGGTTGCCAGTTTCCCCAATGATTTTACAAATTCTGATGGAATATTGTCTACTACGTCTGCCTTACTTGATCTCAAGTCTTCCAGAACCCTTTTAAATTCAGACTCTAGTACTCAATCCTTTATGTCTTCCATATTAACATCAGTGATCTTCTTTCGTGTTGTCAGACAATTCCTCCTCCTCACAGAGGCATTCAGTGTACTCATTCTACTATTTTGTTATCTCCTTCATGTTTAACAGTGGAATTCCCATTGTGCTCTTAATTTTACCACAATTGCTTCTAATTTCATTGAGGAGTGTGTAGATTTTTCTATATGCCGAGTCAGTCCTCCATACAGTCATTTATTTTTTGATTTCTTCATATCTTTACTCCAGCCATATCACCTTAAATCCCTGCACTTCCGTTTATTTAATTCTTTGTATTGCTTTATCATTCTCTTTCCCTGAACAATTTTATACTTCCTTCATGTGTCAACCAAATGAAGTATTTTTCTGTTAGTCAAGGTTTCTTCACAGTTACCTTCCTTGTATCTTTGTTTGACCATTCAGCATATGTGATTGCCCTTTTTAGAGATGTACACCCCTCTACAACTGAACGACATTCTCTGGTGTTCCTTACCGTAGTATCCACATCCTTACTGAAGTTCAAATGTATCTTGTCATTCCCAAGTACTTCAGTATCTCAGTGCATTCCCCACTGATTCTTCTGGATGATTCTCTTAAACTTATGTCTACTCTGCATAATTACTAAATTGTGATCAGAGTCTATACATGCTCCTGGCTATGCCTTAGAATCTAGTATCTGATTTCAGATTTTCTGTTTGATCATGATGTAATCCAGCTGGAACTTCCTGTGTCTCCAGGTCTTTTCCAAGTATACCTCCTTTTCCTTTGATTATTGAACAGAATATTCATTACTGCCATCTGAAATTTATTGCAGAACTCAGTTAGTCTTCCTTCACTCTCATTCCTACTGCCAAGCCCACATTCTCCTGTAACCTTTTTTTCTATTCCTTCCCATACAATGGCATTCCAATCCCTTGTGGGTGTTAGATTTTCATCTCCTTTTACATACTGAATTACTCATTCAGTATCCTCATACTTTTGCTATCTCTTCATCTTCTGCTTCCAATATTGGCATGTACACGTGAACTATTGTTGTTGGCATTGGTTTGTTGTCAAATGTGATGACAACAACCCTATCACTGAACTGTTCACAGTAGCTCATTCCCTGCCCTACTTTCGTATTCATAATGAATCCTAATCAAATTATACCATTTTGTGCTGCTGTTGATATTACTCTATATTCATCTGACAAGAAAGACTTATCTTCTTTTCATTTCACTTCACTGACCTACACTACATCTAGACTGAGCCTTTGCATTTCCCCTTCAGATTTTCTAACTTTCCTACTATGTTCAAACTTCTGACATTCCAAGCTCCATCTTGTAGATTATTATCCTGTTGTTGGTTATTCCATCATTTTCTCATTGTCTGCTCCCTCTTTTGCAGTCTCTTCCTGAAGATCCAAATGGGGGACTAATCTGGAATCTTTCACCAATGGAGGGATCATCATGATAATTTTTAAATTACAAGACACATGTCCAGTGGATACCCATTATATTTCTTTAATGCAGTTGTTTCCATTGCTTTCTGTATTCTCATGTCCTTGATAATTGCTGATTCTTCCACCTGTTAGTGGCATTTCCCACTCCAATGGCAAGACAGTGAACCTCTGACCACTACTCTGGACGCTTTGACAAGGCTTCTGGCAGAGCAAGGGTGACTTCTTATGCTGCAAGTCTTCAACTGCCATTACTGATGATATTTTATTCAAAATTTAAGCAGTGGCAGGGTTTGGACCCTTGACCCAGGGCATTTTGATTACTAGTTAAAGATGGTACCCCTAGACCATGACCACAGACAGAACAGTAGCATTCTTAAAGTTGTACGAGTGCGGTTGCGACATCCATATGCATCCTCAGTGTAATGGTATAGCAAAGAGCACACTCCATTAGCATCTTTCTTGTCTTGGCCCTTGCAATAACAACAAAACATACCTTCATTTTTTCATGTTGTATATCTCAAAATTAAAAACACGTGGCATACTATAAAATGATCATTTTACTGTTTTTTCATCATTGTTTGAAATTTTTCAACTTTGAGCTGCTTGTCTTAATATTGTCTGTGGAATATTTAATAAAAGTTTACAACAAAAATCACCAATTATTGCAGCATGATTCCAGGTCTGCAACACATCATTTTCTAAAGTGTGACACCTATTGGAGTTGTTCCCCATTAGAAACAATTGCAGACTTAAATCTGCTCTCTACAAGTGGCAAGACAATGTGATGCCCCATTTTATTATTGAAGAATGCATCCATCTCTCAAAAAACCAGAACAGACAAAACCTGCATTTTCAATTTTTGAGGAGTTTGTTAACAAGCAGTTCAATTAAAATAAGCATCAGATATAACTTTTATAGCTTAAGTTCATAAGAGGAGTTTACACATGTTACTCTTTGCTTGGGTGCTGTCTTTGGTATCAGTTGTGCACTGGAAATGGACTTATAATTCAAAGCCTAGATTGCACAGAAATGAAATTTTATCAACAAAGCATGAAAGTATTAACTAATCAATTAAAATCATTGCTGTATCTTCTGCTTTTATGGTAATCCCTATACAACAATATTTGTATCATCAGTGTATGACAGTTCACAACAGATCTCTGTTGTTGTTGTTGTTTCATTTTCTGTTTTTGTATTGTACATTGCCTTTAATTTTGTTATAGGGGAACAGAGATATTACTTCTATTACAGTATTCATTTGTTTCTCAGTGGAATGCTCAGCTATTATTTTGCAATTTATAGTTTTTATATATGCTTAATATGAATAACATACTTGACCTGGTGTGCTTGAAAAAAAAAATATTTTGAGATTTGTTTTAAATGTTTGTGCATCACTGGTTCTTACAGGTGACAGAGAGTTTTCACGAGTTCTGGTTTGCAGCAAAATATTTTCTGTATGTCAATGCTGCTATCAATCCACTGATATACGGATTCACAAATGAAAGCTTCCGCCGGGCATTCCGCACGTTACCGGTGTCCAGATGGGTTTTTGGTAACAGTAATATCTTAATGTCTCCTTTACGGGAGGAAAAACAACGGCACTCCCCAACTCCAGCTCCCAAAGAAACTAAGCACAAAACAAAGAAGAAGAAAAGCAAGAAAGAAGAATATGAACAGCGGCAATGGTTTGTTGAACCAAAACGTTTACACTTAAGTACACTCACTACACAGTTATATATGTGACTTAGTCCATCCCTCAATCACTATGATCAACTGTTTCTATTTTTTTTTCAGATAAGCAATTATGGAAAATCCAGAATATAAGATAATGTGTATAAAAGAGCTAATTGCTATATTGCTATAGAGGAGATGCTGAGGTGCAGACAGACATAAGGACAGGAAATTGCTTTAATTTCAAACCCACACACACACACACACACACACACACACACACACACACACACACACACAGAGAGAGAGAGAGAGAGAGAGAGAGAGAGAGATCCAAAAGCTGAATGTTCTTTTCTTCACTACTATCAGCTGCACAGTATCTCCTCTGTTTTTAAGTAGCAATCTGTCCTATCGTACATATAAAATATTAAAAAAAGTTATGTATCATTGTCAGTAACAACCAGGTTGCTCTGGAAGAGATTCATTTGTCTTATGTGTAATGAAAGAAAAATGATAAAAGCTGTCAATACAATTGCTCTTCCATATGACACCTCAGTGTAATAATCATTATGAATGTTATTTGGAGATTTAACACAGAAAATGGAGTTCAGATACATACATTTGATATTTAATCCTATCATGAAATTACTGTTTTGAGTAACTGATGTGGAACTATAAAGTAGAACTTCTGTGACACCCACTTACACTACATGTTCAGAATCTAAATTGATAAATTCTCTTATCGATGACACAAAACAATCTTTTTTTTTAAATGCTGGAATTTATTTACAGATCAATTATTTGTCAAGTGTAAAAGGATACTGTTTTAATGTAATGCCATGTGTTTGTTGTCCAATGCTGTTACATATAGTGACAACACACAAACTAAACAATTCTTAATAAAGATGTAAGGTTATTTGCTATAAAATAAATAATTGAAACATTTCAGTCTTTAAAAGTGAAATAAATTATTGCAACAGGAATCAGTTTTGAACACTTTCAATTTTGTTTCATTTTATTAATGCAGAAAGTAATTTGCATTTGTCTCTACAACATTTGGAATACATTTTTAACCAATTATCCATGAATTTCAAAAATAGTTTTTAAACTGCAAATCATTTCCGGAGGCAGATATAGATTCTGACGTTTTATTGGTTATAAAATGCAGTTTGAAACTGTAGAAGTTGTTAGAATGAAGGAGCTGCGGCCTAGATACGGTGAAAGAAGCACAGATTGTCAACAGTTTCAGAAGGAGTATTAGGCAACAGTTGCCTGAAATTGGGGAAAAGTATAGAAAGAAGACAAGTGGATAGTTTTGAGAGATGAAATAGTAGTGGCAGCAGAGCATCAGATAAGCAAAAAGAAAAGGCAAGTAGAAATCATTGGTTACCACATGAGATATTGAGTGTAGTTGACAAAAGTAGAAAATATAAAATTTCAGAAAATGAAATAGGCAAAATACAATACAGACATCTAAAAACTGAGAGTGACAGGAAGTGTAAAATGACAAAGCACAAATGGCTAGAGGAGAAAAGAAAGGCCATAAAAGCATGTATGACCTTGGGATAGATAGATGCCACCTGCAGAAAAATTAAAGAGGATTTCAAAGAAAAGAAAAAAAAAGCAGCTGTTTGAATATCTGAAAGATGAGAGGAGCATATATCTTGGCTGTACAAGGGAAATGAAATTGAAGATGATGTTATAGAAAGGGAAGATGGAGCTAATGAATCATCCGTTCAATAATTTATGGTTACAAGATACTGACATGAATTATTTATAAAAGAATGAAAAACTGGTAGAAGACAAAATCAGTGAAAATCAGTTAGTGTTCTGGAGAAATGTAGGACCGTGTGAAACAATATTGACCCTGCATGTTGTCTTAGAAGGTGGATTGAAGAAAGGCAAATCTACTTTTCTAGCATTTGTAGATTGAGAAAACTCTTTGACAACATTGGCAGGAATACATTCTTTGAAATTTTAAAGGTGATGAATGCATAATGCACATAGGATAAATAGAGGGAGAAAATGGTTATTTACAACTTATATAGAAACCAGGCTGCAGTTACAGTATTTGCAGGACATGAGATGGAAGCAGTGGCTGAGAAAAGTGTAAGACACGGTTGTAGCCTATCTTCCATTTTATTTAAACTGAGTACTGAGCAAGCTATAAAGGAAACCAAGGAGAAATTTGAAAAGGGAATTAATGTCCAGAGAGAAAAAAGTTAAAACTTTGATGTGTGCTAACAACAAATTAATTCTATCAGAGACAGCAAAGGACTTGGATGAGCAGCTAAGTAGAATGGATAGTGTAATAAAAAGTTGTTCTAACATAAACATCAATAGAAGTGAAACTACAGTAATGAAATGTAGCTGAATTAAATCATTTGATGCTGAGGGAATTAGATTAAGAAATGAGACACTAAAAGAAGTAGAAGAGTTTTCCTATTTGGGCAGCAAACTACTGACCATGGCCAAAGTGAAGTATAAAAGTGCACCATGAAGGAATTATCCAAATGGGGCAGAAACTGGTTGATGCACTGATCATGTACAGACAAACAAATGATTACAATTTCAAGAAAATTGGATGATTTGTTCAAAAGATAGAGATTCAAAAATTGAGCAAGTCAACTCAGTGACATGATGGTCTACCCTTGGCCCAAGTGCAAGCCGTTTTTCAGTTTTTTTAATGTCCTCCTGAGAGATAGCATGCCAAATTATTTTCAATTGGTACGTTAGATTGTCAAAATCCCAAACTGGTTGGAGGGCCCTGTCCATAGTGCTACAAACATTCTCAAATGGTGAGAGATCTGGAGATCTTGCTGGCCAGGCTAGGGTTTGACAAGCATGAAGGCAAGTAGTAGAAATGCTCACTATGTATGGATGGGGATTATCTTGCTAAAATGTAAGCCCAAGTTGATTTACCAGGAAGGGTAACACAACAGGGTGTAGAATATCGTCTATGCACTGCTGAACTGTAAGGGTGCTGTGGATGACAACAAAAGAAGTTCTGCTATGAAATGAAATGGCACCTCAGAACATCACTCGTGGCTGTCAGGCCATAGGGCAGGTGACAGTTAGGTTGGTATCCCACCACTGTCCAGAGTGTCTCCAGACACATCTTCTCTGGTCACAGGGGCTCAGTTTGAAGTGTGATGCATCAGTGGAGATAATTCTACTCCAGTATAAGAGATTCCAGACCAAATGTGCCTGACACCATTGGAAATGGGCTTGTTGGTGTACAGAGCTCAATGGTAGTCAGCATGACATGCACTGTGAGCTCATCCCCCTTTCTGTGAGCACCTTATTAATGATCTTTATGATGACTGAAGCCACAGTTGCATGTTGGATAGCTGATAATGGTGAATCTGGGGCTTTGATTGTCTATTTGATGACTGTTTGGTCCTCATGTTCTGTCATCTCTCTAGGTCGACCGCTTCCTTCTTGACACTGTGTTCACCCATTCCTGTCAACATCATTGTGTGGACATCATTCTCATTCAAATGATGAGCAATTTACCAACTACTCCAACTGCCTTCTTTGAGCCCAACCACACATCCTCTCTTAAAAACTGACACTTGTGTATATTGTTCAGACACCTGTCTGTGAGGCATAGTTACTGTCTGACTGAATACAAGGAATGAAATTTGTAAAGACTTTATGGCCCAGTATTGACATTTTCCTGTTTACTATCCTTGGCAGATGCATGGTGAGAATGTGCTGCACCATCTTGCATTCATCCATCGCTGCCAAAATTTACAGTTTTGCAATTTCCTTCAATACTAGTACAAATATCAATTTGTGGCCAGTTTGCATATCTTCTTCATGGTGTATTGCTCTTTTGTGTTAAAATGTATAAATTAAAGTGTTAGGCAGTCTTCTCTGTAGGTATTTGTCTGGAGTGTAGTGATATATGGAAGTCAAAACATGAATAATAAGTATTTCAGGCAAGAAGAAAATAGAAGCTTTTGGGATGTGCTGTAACAATGTTGAAAATTAGATAGGTAGACTGAATAACTAATGAGGAGGTACTGAATCTCACTGAGGAGAAAGAAATTTATGGCATTATTCCACTTAAAGAATGGGGTTGGTTAGCGAGACACATACTGTAACAAACGAATCATCAGTTTGTGAATGGAAGAATTTTTTGTGTGTGTGTGTGTGTGTGTGTGTGTGTGTGTGTGTGTGTGTGTGTGTGTGTGTGTGTGTGTGTGTGTGTGTGTTGGTGGTGGGGTTAAGCATTCTAGAGGGAGAAAATGGCCAGAATTCAGTAAGCAGGGCCAAATGTATGTAGGTTGCAGTAGCTATGGAGAGATGGAGAAGCTTACACAGGGTAGACCAGCATGGAGAACTGCATCAAAGCATCATCAGACTGAATACAAAAACAACAACAACAACAACAACAACAAGAACTTGAGCAAAAATTACCTTACAAGGTCAAGTTACTTTAATTTGAAATCTGTCAATATTATAGAGAAAAACCATTACCATCAAGACATGAAAACCCTGCAGGGAGCAGGGTCAAAACATATTGACCATTATGCCACAGAAAGCAATTTACGAAGGTAGTGCTAATGTTTGCAAGATCTTGACGTTAGGACTGGACACTGGAATGTATCCTAATTAGACCCCACAAGCATCACTAAAATGTATTAAGGGTTCACTCTCCCATTCTTGGTAAAGCAGTCTGCTCTCACATAATACCATATTTTCATTTTCTATTGCTTCCAATACTTTGCCCCATTCTATAAAAGCATGAGATAAATTTTTAGATGATATGTTATTATTAATATATCACATTCCTGTTGCATTATAATCTTACCTGTGTTACATGTAATTGTGTTCGTACTATGAGGCATGATACTACAGTTTGATTTTAACCTAGTTAATCCTCACAGTTGACTGATTTGATTAAAAAGAATGACTTCATGAACACCAGATATTCTAGAAATTTTTTGTTTATAGTAAAGTGATAGTACAGTTTGCTTCTGTGGATATCTGAAAGTTGATTTTTAAGACAACTGGTTTTGGAAGTATGCTATAATGTATCAGTGAAGCTTCTCACTATTAAGAAAACTAGATTTTTTGTTTTAATACTATAAAAAGGAACCAGGAGATCCACTTGTTTCTCAGCCACAGTTTGTCAGTGGCTATTCGTGCAGACAGACCGCTTGTTGGTTGTCATGCCCACATAGAACATATCACAGTGGTTGCAACCTAGCTTTTAGATCACATGACTGGTGGACCACCCGGTTGCTGAGCACGCTGCCCTACATGACATCCTTCATTTCAATGGCTGCTACGCAGCCTGTGCCATATGGATACTTCTCACCAACACCAGCTATTCTGAACTGGGCAGGTGGGAAATTTCCCTGTGATATATCCTACGTTCCCACAAGCCTCCTGGCCTCAACCTTCAGAAGTCGTTGTCCTCACTCATCCAACCCCTTTCCTGTCCACATTCCAACACTAAACAGCCCTCATTCCACCATTGCACCCTGTCTTTTTACTTCTCCCCTTTTCCACTAACCTGCCGCCCCCCCTCCCCCCAGCCCACCGTCTTGCGTGTGTGTGTGTGTGTGTGTGTGTGTGTGTGTGTGTGTGTGTGTGTGTATCTTTTTGATGAAGGGCTTACTGGCTGAAAGCTTTTTTTGCAACAGTCTTTTTGTTGTGCCTATCTGTGACTCAGCATGTCTGCTATATGGTGAGTGGCAACTTTTCATTTCATAATATTGTTACATTCCATCCTGGATTTTCCATTCTAGATTTTTTGTTTTCTTGATGTTACAAAGTGTTACATCCTAAAACTATTAAACACACTGAGGCTATTGTAACAGATGTACTGTTTACTTGAATGGCTTGTAAAAATAGTTTTGTAAATATGAAAACATGACAGGTAAAGGAATGTATTCATAACAACTGGCGAAGAGTTCTCGGGCTTCCAGCCGGGTGGCGGTGTCTTCAAACAGCGACGTTTCGACGAGTGACATACTCATCATCTTCTGGCCAGAAGATGATGAGTATGTCACTCGTCGAAACGTCACTGTTTGAAGACACCGCCACCCGGCTGGAAGCCCAAGAACTCTTCGCCAGCTGTATACGCCGGGAAAGCATACACTCACATATTCATAACAACATTTTTATTAAATCATACAATAAATTTTCTTTGTACTTTTCAATTAATGCTTCAAAATTGATTGTAGATTTGAAAGTATACTTAACTTATAAGATATTGTATATAGTAGGTTCCATCCATACTACATTATTCTTTTTGATATATTGTATATAAAAAGATATACAAATAAAGCAACACTTCATGAAACTATCATCACAGACAGAACATTTTATTGCATAAATATTATTGCCTATCCTAGTTTCTAAGTTATTAAATAAATAAAATTGGATTTCAGTCATCATTTAACTCTGTAGCGAGGGCTTCCAATTTTTCTTCAAGTAATTTTGTCATGTCAGGCTCTGACTGGAGAATTTTTGTTGCATCTTGCAACAGAGTCATTGCTTCTCCCATGATTTCCTAAGAGCAATAAAACAGAAGTCAGGTTACAGTGTTACCAAACTACAAATGAAAAGTAAACACATATGCAAAACATTAAACTGGAATTAATTTTCATACAGTCATTAATGGAACATTGTCAGATTGGCACCATGTCAAACATACCTTTTCAGCAAGTCAAGACAAAACATAAAGCAGCATAAATTACAGGAATGTGTCAAAGTTAATTCAGAGGAGGATCAATATTGAGTCAGGAGGGACAAACAAAACTTCTGAGGGGCTGAGGATTTTTGTGGAAATGCTAACAACAGTGTTGCTGGGCTTATTTTGACTCTGTATTTAGTGGGATGTTGAAAGGGAGTCTAGGGGCTGTAGCAAGGGGAAGAGATCAACTAGGCAGGTCTGGGGACCATGAGGGGTTGACAAGGAGGAACACTGTGGGTAGGCTAGTAGGCAGCAGGTGCAGAATCCCTTGCACTCCAGCATCTAGAGGAGCATTTCAGGCATCACCTCCACAAGTTAAGCAGCCTGCTAATTTCCTACTGCTGCCTTGGGGCACCACTACCCTACACTGCAGTCCTGTTGGTACTGTAATCCAGATGCAGTATGATGGCTGACAGATGGTGTAATGGCCACATTGTTGCAATGTAATAAAATGGAGTGGAGTAATATGGAGTAGCAAATTTATTGTGCATTTCACAATAGACATAGAGTCACCAATGTAGGAAGAGTCGGCCACAGTACAGTAGGAACTATTTCCAGTCATACACAACAGGTGTAGCATAATGTACACTTTATTCTCAAGAACAACTTTACATACGTCTCCAATGAATACTAGTATAGAATGAACTGTATTTCCTCTCACTCTGTCCAAACATCACCCACACTGCACCATCCAGAGACACTCAAGTCTCACACAGAGGTTGATATCACTACATGTTGATGGGATATTCTGTATAGGACCTTGTCTTGCTCAGCTTCTACAAAAGTTTTCTTATTCTCATATACTGATACATTATTGCCATTAATATCAACAGTATCACAGAATAACCTTTGATCATTCATCTAATCTCTGTATTCTCTTATTCATCATGTTCCATAGAGACTATCATGATGATGAACTTTTAAAGATGTGGAATGAGACAACATATACATCATCAAAGTGAAACAGCTGTTAAGAACTATAGTAATGGCAAACCATCATTAAACTACTACAAACTATATGTGCTTACTCAAACTAAATTTAAACTTGCAAACTTAAAAGGAATGCTGCTACTTGGAAAAGGTAAACCTATCACTGCTGATAATCTCCTATTAAAAGCCTAAAATCTTTAATGAAAAACAGCAACAGAGGTGCGATCAAAGCAGAGTGCTGTCACTGAACTGGAAAACCAGACCATCATAGATATTCATAGGCACTTGCAGAATGTTTGTGCAGATCTGGCAGTGAAGGAAAACACAGTGAGTCATTGGGTGAGGCACCCATCATCATCACAACAAGATCATGCAATCCTGTCTGATTTCTCATGTGTGGACGGCTGCAAACAGCTGTGACTCATGCAGTGTTGGAACATGCAGATACTCTCATTTGAGGTGATCAATAGAATCAAAATCAAACACCTTGCTGCTCAATTGGATGTCCCTGTTGGTAGTGCCGACAGCCTCATCCACAAGTTGGGGTGCTCAAAGGTGTGGGCCTATTAGGTTCCTCCCCACCTAACGGAAGATCATAAAGAGCAATGTGGTGCCATTTGTGCAGAGTTGCTTGTGCGTTAAAAGTCTGATTGTGACAATTTTTTGTTAAGCATCATCACAGGTCACTGAAACATGGGTTCATCAATTTGAACCAAAAATAAAATGGTAATTCATGGAGTAGTGTCACAACACCTCTCCTCCAAAGAAAAAGTTCAAAGCTGCACCCTCAGTTGGTAAAGTCATGGTGACTGTCTTCTGGGACTCTGAAGTGTATTGTGCTATCCTTAGGAAATTGAAGAAATGGCTCCAGCATGTTCATCACCACAAAAATTCTAATTAACTTCTTCTTCTCTGTGACAAAGCAAGGCCTCACACAAGTCTGTGCACTGAAGAGCAGCTCACAAAACTTCATTGAACTGTTCTTCCTCATCTGCCCACAGCCCAGATCTTGCACCTTCCAACTTCCAACTTGCATCTGTTTGGCACAATAAAGGATGTGCTCCACATGAGGCAGTATTTGGATGACAGGGAGGTTACTGATGCCGCAAGACATTGGCTCTGATGTCGACCAGTAGAGTGGTACCATGTGGGCATACAGGCTCTCCATGTAATGTGGCATAAGCCTGTCACATTGAATGGAGATTATATTGAAAAATATGGTTTTGTGGTCAAAAGAGTGGGGAATAATATGGTGTACTGGAATCCTGAATAAAACCAGCCTGCTTTCTGAAAAAAGAAAAATATGTTTTGCTTTACTTGCTGAACAATCCTCATAGATAATCAGATAATTTGTAGAGGAAGTGGCTATGGAGGCATGGGCTTAGCTTCTCTTGTTGCAGCCCTTGAGGAAGAATGGGCTGCTCTTCCTCTATTAAAGGCAAAGGGTGGACACATCCCATAGAATGTCCACTGTTGATCAGATAGCATATAGTCATTGTGTACATCATTATACAACTAAAACTGATTTTTGATTTGGGACATCAGTCTTATGACTGGTTTGATGTAACCAGCCATGACTTCCTCTTCTGTGTCAAATTTTTCATCTCAGAGTAGCACATCCACCAAAATTCCTCATTATTTGCTGGATGTGTTCCAATCTCTACTCGTCCCTTACAGATTTTGCCCTCTATGTCAAACATGTTAGGACTGATGGCCTCAGAAGTTAAGTCCCATAGTGCTCAGAGCCATTTGAAGCATTTTTTTTTTTCAAACATGTTTCATCATCCTGTTCTTTCTTGTCAGTATCTTCTACATGTAGCTATCCTCACCAATTCTGAAGAAAATAACCTCATTTCTTACCTTGTTAATTCACCTATTTTGCAGCAACCTTTCATATTATCACATCTCAAGCACTTCAGACTGGCTGGCCTTGGCATCTGTTTGAGAAGAATGCCTTGTGGCCAAAAGCTTCCATGTTTAGTAGTCTTTTTGTTGTGCCTGTCTGTGACTCTGCATCTTTGCTATATGGTGAGTAGCAATCAGTCCTTTTCCAATATTGAAGCTGTATAAAAAAGGGGTTTCAAGAGCTATGTTGATTTTGGGTTGCTCAGGTAAAGTGTAGCCCAGGGTCAGTATACCACCAGATGAATATGAGAAACATTCCAAAACTGTCCTCCAATTTGTAAGTGCTATCAACTTTTAGCCACCTAACACTGCACAAAGGTAATCCTTGTCATATCAGTTTCTCACAATATTGTGCAGCATACCAATTGGAATGGGAGAGTTCATAGTTCTGTGACTGCATGTGGCAAGGCATTCACACAGACTTTGAAAAGGTCCATATTCTGAAAAATGCATTTTCTTAACTTTGAAATTTCATACCTTTTTCCCTCTACTTTTGTGCAGAGAATGGTATTTTTTCCCTCGAGAATAAGTACAAATGTAAACACCTACAATATAACATGGCTGTGTTCTTTTGAGTATACTACAATAGCTGCTGTGTAAAACTGAATGCAAATCAACAATGCATCATAGGTTTCTTTTTCCACAGATCAATGGTAAAGTACTGTTGTGCATAAAGGTGAGGGAGTGTCCTTTGGGAATTTAGGAAAGATCACTGGAATGTATACTGCTGCTACATTTATGTGTTGGGAATTTGTGATGGAATCCTTGTGCCATGGAGAGAGAGAGAGAGAGAGAGAGAGAGAGAGAGAGAGAGAGAGAGACAGAGGTTCCTTCCTGCAGCTCAGTGAGGCCTGAATGAGGAAGATCATTTTGCATAAACGGAGTGACAATGGTCAATTCTAAATCTGCAGTTTAGTGGGGTTGCAGACATTGATTGCTAGAAATATAAGAGAATTCAGTAATGAATATAAAATCTATAGCCAGATTCCAGGAGGAGGTATGTGGTCCCTCTTGTCCCCCTTACAGACACCTATGGTCTTAACCCTCTCCACCTTGCCAGATGGCCTCCCCACCACTGGCCACAACATCTCCTCTAGAGGCACACGACTGACTCTCCCTTTGGACCCTTGGCCAATGACCTTGCAGTTCAGCAGCCATAAAGGAACAAACTAGACATGAGCCCAACACTTTGCCTGAAGGTAACAAGGGAAATTTGTTGAAATGTTGTGAAAATGCAATAAGATGATGTCACAACTGCAGATAACCTGAGAAGATTTCATCTCTCAGAGTAAGCTTACTTAATTCAAACAAGGCCATTCTGCAGATGAAGCTGATATGTGACTTAATATGTACCAACAGACCAAACCAAAATTTCATTGCTGTCAAATGTACTTGCTGTGCCAGATTGAGAGCTTTATACCTTGACCTCATATTCCCTCAATTACCATATTAAGTCTGAGTGAATTCTGTTACATTTTACTCACAAAGAAAAGTCACTAATAGTTAAGGATACTGAACATTGGTTGTCCATGTCATAGTACAGTGTTTCAAATATTCCTCCAGAGAGGGAGAAATAATTTTATTAATACAGTCTCCAACAGCTTGAAATTAAGGGTATTTGCAACAGTGTCAGTACTTTCAACTTGTTTGTGGATTCAATTTTGTTGTACATCTCTTACTAAGCACTAGGGCCTCTGACTTTGTTTTTTGTACAGAAAATCTATTCGTAGTGGTGAATATGAACCACCTTTTTCTGTATATTGGAATGATGACAATGAAGCTTTGTGCCAGACTGGAACTCGAACCTCGATTTCCCACTTCAGATGAGCAGTTACCTTAACTGCTTCGGCCATTCAAGAACAAATTCCAGCCAGACCAAAACCTCCATATGTCATCATCCATGTGTCACAACTTGCATTCATACAATGAGGAATGAAGCAATGTTCCTTTGGACATGCACGTATGTACAAAAGATCATTTCTTTGTACTTCTTCATAACAAGGCACTGCTGTTTCATATTTATTCACCAATTCCAGGCCCCTAACTGTCAACAAATACAGCCTTCCCGGACAGGAATATACATAACATACAAATGCAGGTCATGACATGTCAATGGCAACATATCTGGTCTGGGCAGGATTCATGCTTGGATGGCCAAGTATGTATGTATGTATGTATGTATGTATGTATGTATGTAAAGCAGTTAAGGTGACCGCTCTTGTAAAGCAGGCAATCTGGGTTTGAGTCCTGGTCTGACACAAAGTTTCACTGCCCTCGTTCCAACTTACAGCTGTATATTGTGTCTATTGATGGCTATAGTCACTGCAGGGTCTTTGAACGTGCATACTTGTCCAAAGGAACATTGCTTTGTACTTCTTAATAACACGGGCACTAATGTTTTGCATTACTTTTTTGTGTACAAAGGTGTCCTTCATTACCTGTACTAATTTTGCAATAATACAATATTAGCTTGCATCTGTATAGATGTCCCTGTGCATTCATTCAGCCATTTAATCATTCACAGATTATGCTCTGTAAATCATGTGAAATAAGTCAAGTTATGCAGAGTGTTCAGGCTCCTTCTGTAAAGTATACTAACCACAAATTATGACTAGGGATAATTTACTCACACTAATTATTATGAGAAATAGAAATGCCTTTACTTTGAAAAATGCCACTGCTCTGGCTCTTAAACTACTCAGATGCTGTTTTAGGTGATATTTAAAATAAGCAATTTATGTTACTTACAACAGAATATTATTCGCTGTCTACATACTGGCAAGGTCAAGATCTGTTTAATGCAACCATTACAGCTCATCAGAATTTACAGGCCTGAATCCCAATGTTCTGATAAATAGTAAAATGAGTGGCTAATAAAGTATTCTTCTACTTTGTTATTGAATTTTTGGAGATTTTTCAGTCTCTTGCCCGATCTCTATCAGCAACTTCCTATTAACTTTTGCACCAGAACATAAAACTCACATTCCAAACTCTAGATTGGGATGCTTAGAAATTATTTTTAACTCTAGTATTGTGGGTGTGAAATACATAGTTCATCTAAGGGGAGTTAGAACGGAATTTTTTTTCACATTTTCAGATTTTTATTTTGTTATAAAATTTGCAATTTTCTGAATGAAATGACATATATATTACTTATAAACTCATATAGGAAGTATTTTATTTTATTTTTTAAAATATAATCTACACCAGTTGAAAATGTTAAAGTTTTTACGTGCATTACTTCAAGATCTAATAAAATTGGTAATTTTTTTTTATATAGAAGGCTGTGGATTGTTGTGTTATAAAGGTCATGTCCAGAAGAGGATGGTCACCAGGTTGAACAAGTTGAAATAAAGTTTGAGAGACAAGAAACTTTCTGATGGTAAAATCATAAGAGGCAGGCTGACAGACAAAATGATAGACGAACTACAGCAGTGTTATGGGATGGCCATTAGAAATAATACTGGGAATTTATTGAAAATGAAGCAGGCAGTATGGGCTACCTTCTTCCACAGACTGTCAAATGATGAAAAACCGGTATACCAATTAATGGTGCAATTACTGCAATACCCAGCACTCAAACAGGAAGCCATAAACATTCCATCCCAGCAGCAGTCATGAATATCATAAAACCTATTTACAGAGACCTGGCAAATCCTGAATTACTGAAGAAGTGTCTGCATGGTCAAACTCAAAATCCCAATGAGTCGTTCAATAATCTTATATGGACTCACTTACCAAAAAATGTTTTTGTTGGAATGAAGACACTAAAGTGAGGGGTCAGTGATGCTGTTATTGCTTTTAGTGATGGAAACACTGGTAGGGGGAAAGTGCTACAGCATATGGGAATTAATCCTGGAGAAACTGCATTAGAGAACTTCAACAGATGGACAAGATTTGCATTGATAAAGCAGATTATGCAGCACAGTTGGCCACTAAGGAGCCCAGAAACAAGAAAAGAAGAAAAAACTTGGAAAAAGATCAAGATAATGATATACAGTATGGTGCAGGGTGTTTCTGAGTGACTAAAAATAAAAAATTAAGCATATGTTAATGAGTTACAGTGTTTTGAAACTTTAGAAGCCATTCCTGAAAATTTACATTTTCTGTTGCATTTTTCCCCTAAATCTCAGAAACCACTTCGAGTAGAATATTCAAATTTTCAGGTAGTAATAACATACATATCCTGAGTCTACGGAACTTAAAAAAGATCATAATGTTATGTATAATTGAAATTATTTAGGATAATATACAAAAAAGTACACAACATTTCAACCATGTAATCAAAAAATTGTATTTCCAAAAGGAGTGGCTGAAGCGTAATGATTGTAGTTCAGTAGACCCAGAACATAAAGTTTAATGTCCTGTAAAAGTTTCATGTCAATGGCTACAGTGGTTCCTGAAATATAGGGAAGCCAAGTCACTAAATTTAACATTGTTGGGATAGGGTGTTCCAACTCCCCTTAAATTAACTCCTGTTATTAACCAGAATTACCATCAGGGAGAACGTTTGTTGAAAGACATGTGCAAGAACTCTTAACTCTCTGAAGAGACTTTTGCAAGATGTTTGGTTATTTGCTTTACAGAATATTCTTGGCACACACTTCTATATGGTAAATGCCTAATTGATCTTAAATGCATTGTCCCAGAAGATTATGCAAATCATCCCATCAGCAGGTGAACATAGTGAGACACATTTCTAACAAAGGAAACTCCCCATCACTCCCCCCCTCCCCCCACCCCCTCCCCAGATTTAGTGGTAAAATGGCCCAGTGGATAGCCCACCAAAAACTGAACACAGATCAAGCAAGAAAACAGGAAGAGGGTCTACTGAACCATGAAAAAGAAGAAGAAGAAGAAGAAAAAGAAGAGGAGAGACAGTAAACTGTCAAAGCTCAAGATGTGCAACATCGTGCGAGTTGCAAGAATCATGGTGTTGTGGTTGTGTGATCATGGTGATGGACTACACAGCAGGAGATCTGTGTTCAAATATCCCTCGTGCCCCCTTTCTCCCCCCCCCCCCTCCCCATCATAAAATTATCTTCCACACTCCATCTCACAAAATTATGAACTTTCAGTTTGGTCATTGATGTATTTTTTCTCCTCCTGTAGTCTTGGCAATTGGCGTATTATACAACATCATGATCACATAACCACGATGCCATTGCAATTTAAACTCGATGAATGTTGCACATTGTGAACTTGAACTGTTCACTGTTTCGATTTTGGTTCTTTTTGCAGGGTTCAGTACACTTTCTTCCTGTTTTCATGCATGATCTGTGATCAGTTTTTGAAGGATAATGCACTGGATCATTTTACCGCTAAATCTGAGAGGGGTGAGATAGGGAGTTTCCCTTATAAGAACAAAGTAGCCACAACTGAGCTTATTGGCTAACTTATTCAGGTGCTGGTGCCACATCAAATCATTGTCTATGTGTGTGCCTAGGAATTAGACACACGGAGTCTCATCCAGAATGTATTGATTGATCTCTATTTATGGTACCTGCAAGTCAGTTTTAATGATTTAGTTTCTGATATGTACATGTGTATCATAAGGATAATTTAACTACTGATATTTCATTTTTCTTTTAAGTTTCAGATTTTGTAAGACTCCCTTTGTCTGTATGGATTATACTGTATGAGTGCCCTTTGATACATGTGCTGCTTCTAAGCTGAAAACAATTTCTTTTTCAGTATTAATTCCAAGTGTATTCAAACATATTGCCCTAAAGAAAGCATTGGTAATTTCTGGGACTGAATAAATGCTCTTGCCTGATGCAATGAGACTGAGACTATGCTATGTGTGGTCTGAGTAATTGTATATGGTGTCCGAGAAGTTCCTGTACCCCTCTTTCCTTTATACAATTGGGGAAACAGTTGTTTCATTGTTATCCCTGCTTTAAAGCCTATTCAAAGCATTATAGTCAGTACTGTATTATTTTCAATATTGCATTGTTTCAGTTTTTTTTGTGTGTGTGTGTGTGTGTGTGTGTGTGTGTGTGTGTGTGTGTGTGTGTGTGTGTGTGTGTGTGTGTGAGTGTTTGTGTGTGTTTCTTGAGGGGGGGGGGGGGGGGAAGAGGAGGAGGGGTGTACTAATTTCCGCAGATAATGGAGAAAATGATGAAAACAATAAGTGGATTTAGAGATTGTTATGGTAAAGTTCTGCTTCATAAAGCAACTCTGCTTGATTGGGAGAAACTTGCATTTACTTCAGACAGGGTCAGAGGCAGTCATATGGCATTTTTTCACTTTGACAGTTACACTAATATATGTTAATGTGTTATGTATACTGGCACAGTGGTAAAATCAACACTAGGGTTGCGTGTTTTCCATTTTACATATGGACTTTACATGTGGGGTATTTCTGTCTGTAGTTATTATTGTTGTGTGTAACTCTCGTTGTGGTTGCTATCATGTACTGCTCCCTCCTGCACCACCACCTACACAGAAAAATTATTACCTTCAAGAAATTTACAGTGGCTATGGACCTGCACATAGATAATGTGGAAACTCATCAAGTAAGTGTAACAATGTTTCTACTTAAAAAACAAAAACTTAAAAAAGAAAAACAACTCCTAGATCTTACAGTCCATGACATGTAACTAAACAGACTGCAGGGGTATTAAAATGTGAAGAAGACTCCATGGGGAAAACTGGAATATTGCAAAGTAACTGTACACTTTTTTAGATCCTTAAAAGAAATTGTGGCAGTGCCACATACGACAAAGATAACATGTGATGGCAGAAGTTGGATGCTGCTGTCACAATTTACATTTTCAACAATCATGCTTCATCCTGGGGTAGTGCTTCACCAGACAGTGCATTCCAGCACCACAGAATACATCGCTCCCACAGTCACAGCCATCCACAGGATAAAGAGGAGTGTCCCCGGGACACCGTGCGCCAGAAGCGAGAACGCTACCGCAAGACCACGAGCTACTTTTTAATAATCACCTGTTAGGGCATCAACAATTTGCCTTATTTGCTTGTCTATTTGTATAATGTCTGCTACATCTCAGATCTTGGCTTATTGGTTAATTCATTTGAACTTGTGCATTATGCTAGTGATTGTTTCACACCAGTCTTCACAGCCAGTTTCTCTTTGTTATTTATCTAAGAGTGCTTCTCATAGTCACAATATCCCTGTCCAAGCATGGTTTGTGTAAGTAGCTCCACACCGTACTCATTCCTGAGCACTGCTATTGTTTAAATAAAGCTATACCATGACAATACAATATTAAAGTTGGAATACCAAATGATGATGTTTCTTTGAAATATAAACACATGAAGACAGATATAATTTCAAATTTTAGGCATCAGTTCTGGGGTGTCAAGCAAAACAATAGGTCCTGTTCTACAAGGGACTATTTAGGGTTAAATGAGACTCCAAAAACAACTTATGATAAATTAGTGGTAAACATATTGTATGTGCTGTATGTACCTGAGCTGCAGACTTTGTGATTTTGTCAGCATTGAAGTCTCTCTTAGCTTGAACCACCATGGCAGCTTGTAGCTCATACAGCAGTATACCCCTCAAGCGTGACATCCCTGGTTCCAGAACATCAGCAACTTCCAGCAATTCATTGCATAATTCCACTTTTCTGTTCACTTGTTCATCTGTTACATCTGAAAATTGCAGAAACATCTATATTATAAAAGCAATATATACATTGTTCAGAAGCTCATGACAAACCAGCTGACTTTTTATACAGGATGTTTCACAACTGCTGTTACAGGCTACCAGGAATAAAGTTTTGATAGAGAACCCAACTCCAGAAATGTGTCATTTGGGTATAAAATACACTCGAAGATCAGATCACTTTCATATCTCCTATTTCACAACAGGATGCATAATGGCAAGGCTACAAAACACGTGTATCAAGACTGTTTCCTGATTGCCTCAGTCTTTCACATCCCATTTTCATTTAACTACAACAACCTGTTACACTCGCATCTAGGGGAATTGACTGTGGAGCTCCTTGTTTGCACTGAGGATAGTGTTTGCACATTGGGGTTTGTGAACTGTGTGTGTGAAAGCATGCATCACAGATACACATTTTTCAACAGATAGCTTGGTCACCACATGGACCAACTTACGCAGAGCACGCAGGTCAGAGCTGATTGTCTCCTCTGTGCACATACTGCAAAGTAGGAGATATGAAAGTGATTCAATTTCAGAACTTATTTTCCATACATTTCAGGCCTTCAAAACTTTATCTACTAAAACCTCTCTACAGTGGTGGCTTGTGACTATACATACTGTGTGTTCACAAATTTTTAGATTCAGATAAATAAGAAAGCACAAAATTAATAGTGTCTGCTGTATAACAGTTATGCTTATCAACATATTAATACACCTACAGCCACTGCCAATAATAATAATATTAGTAATAGTAGTAGTAGTAGTAGTAGTAGTAGTAGTGAAAGAATTGTTTTTGTGGAATTTTATAATTAAGTACAGTTTGAGGTAAGAACAAAATAAGATAAAGCTTTTGCTACTCTCTGTTTCACATTTTTGTGTTAGTGGGAGGTTTTGTGCTTTTTTCATTTTTACACACAAATGTACAAGATCCGCAACACATGTATTAGTTAACAAATTAATTTCTGTGCTAAAAATTACACATTCCTATGTTAGACCCACACAACAACTTAATCTTGTTATACATTACATTGTTAAATGCTCGCTTGTAGTTATGCTTATTTGATTTTGTCATTTTCTTAGTCAACAGATCTGGTCTGGGTGGCCCTAGTTCCTTTGCGGCTAATGTTTCCTGGTAATTTTCTTTTCCATTAGCATTTAAAACAGAGTTCATGTTGACACCACACACGTAAGCCAATTCCAGCAAAGTAAACAACCAACTCCAAACACAAACTGCCGTTTGTGGAAATTATTACATTCAAGTAGTACTGTCTACCTACACGGCCACTTGACTAGAACACAAATGAGCAGCTGAGAACCATATGGACCAAAAGCAGAGCGTCTTAGATCTCATATTTAACTGGATATCAAAGAACTCAGTAAGACTTCTTTTCGTGAATGTTTATCTACATACAGGTTATCCTGACCCACCATAAGATCAACAGACGTCAGAAGCATGAGTAATGGCTACAGCCTCACAATCGACGATGACGTGCTTTATAGTTCATTGCACCTCAAATGGATTACTGTATGATAAAATCCAAAATTTAATGCAATATCTAGAGCCCAGCAAAACAGTTTTTCTATCAGTACCGTAAACTAGGTCTACTTTGGGACTGGTGAGGTAAAATTAGGACAGTGACAATTTTGTTTTAAATTTCCTGCTGCTGCAACTTGTGAGATACATTGTTGCTTCTGAGGCCTCTGCAGTCTTTGTTCATTGCTGTCATCTACTGGCTGTCTCCAAAAATTTCCATATACAACCTTGCTTCGTGTCATTTTTGACTTCTTGCAAGTTCGCCGCAAACTTTCACATACGCAATTGGAACGACAGTTGGACCACGATAGACAGGTAAATATAACAAATCGTACATGCTTTAGCTACAATTTCTGTGAATATAGAATAAAAAATTCTATAATTAGTATCTAGTTTGGCTGCTTTTGTCACTAATGAGATTTTCATGGGGCAACTTTGGAACTGTCCCAAAGTTAGCCCACAGATACGTTTTAACTGATTTTGATTATCTCTTTTGTTTTAGGAGTCATCAAAGTATGGTTCAGATATATAAACGGGCCCTTGGGTCAAGGGTATACAGAAATTATACCGAGGAAGTCTCCAGGAGGTTGTTTAATGCAATTAAAGCGAAAATCCTGATGTACCGGAAGGCGTCTCAAAAGTACGGCATTCCAAAGAAAACACTTCTACTAAAAAAATAAAGGAACTGGGGAACAGTTGGCAGGCATTGTGTATTTACAAAGTCAGAAGAGGAGCAGTTTGTTTCCCATCCGATAGCTTTATCAAGTTTTGGATTCCCCATGTGGACTTTCGACCTCCGTTACGGTAAAGGCTTACCTTAACAGATGCGGCAGGAAAGAAGCCAGGTTTAAAAACAACTTTCCTGGAATAGACTGGGCAAGGCAATTTATGCAAAGGCACAAAGCTATTTTGACGCACAGGGCTGCAAAAAACATTTCGGATGCAAGAGCAGCAAACGACGAAGAAATTGTGAATTCATTCTTTGACAATTTGGAGAAAGAGATGGAAAGTGTTTCCCACTGGGAATAAGTGTAACTGTGATGAAACTAATTTCGTTGGTGATCTAGGGTGTTCAAAAATAATTACTAAAAGGGGAACAAAGTACCCAGAAAAAAAAATGGAACTCATCAAAAGCGTGTACCTCCTTAATGGTATGTGGTAATGTAGTGAGAACACTTTCCCTCTTTACATAAATTACAAGACCAAAAAATTGTGGGATACATGGACGGAAAATGGGCCACCAGGGCTATGTATAACAGATCCAAGAGTGGGTGTTTTGACAGTGAGTGCTTTGAGGATTGGTTTACTCAGTTACTCCCACCTATTTTGAAATGACAAGATGATGTTAAGCTTATTATAGACGACGGCCTGAGCTACAGCTGTGTAAAGAGTACCGACAACATAAAATTCGTTGCATTGCCACTGAATGCAACCCATCTTCTGCAACCACTTGATGTTGCGTGCTTTCGACCTTCGAAAGCAAAGTGGCGGAAGATCCTTGGGATGG
The DNA here is from genome assembly GCF_021461385.2 of Schistocerca piceifrons. Classification (NCBI taxonomy): domain Eukaryota; kingdom Metazoa; phylum Arthropoda; class Insecta; order Orthoptera; family Acrididae; genus Schistocerca; species Schistocerca piceifrons. The sequence goes on from NC_060139.1 coordinate 679,617,919, forward strand.
AAGTGGGCAGCAGGTGCAGCTCTGTCCCCAAGAACCAATTCCCCACCTTGCTTAACAAGCTGTGGAAATGCGTGACCTCAAGAGGGGATAACTTGAAAGCAGGCTTCCAGAAAGCTGGCATCTACCGCTTGAATCCCCAAATAGTGCTGTAAAGGCTTCCATCATTCACAATGGTCCGGGAAACAAAACTAACTTCAGTCATCAGTGACACCTTTATGGATCACCTTGTGCAGAAGAGAAATGAAGCAACTCAGAAGCGTCAAATGGTGAGGCATAGAAGGGTAAATTTCCTGCAGCAAAGAGCATTTCTGCAGAAGATGTTCTTGCTGCCAGGATGAACGACCCAACCACTTCATGAGTAAAAACTAAAACTGCACAGAGTGCTCCTCAACTGACAAAGACAATAATAAACGAAGAGGATACAGACAGTGACACTGATGAGAGCTCGTCTTCTGTACCCTATACAGAATTAGATGACTGTGTAGGATGTTCTGGATGAGGAAGATGGATCCGAAGCAACTCAGAAGCGTCAAATGGTGAGGCATAGAAGGGTAAATTTCCTGCAGCAAAGAGCATTTCTGCAGAAGATGTTCTTGCTGCCAGGATGAACGACCCAACCACTTCATGAGTAAAAACTAAAACTGCACAGAGTGCTCCTCAACTGACAAAGACAATAATAAACGAAGAGGATACAGACAGTGACACTGATGAGAGCTCGTCTTCTGTACCCTATACAGAATTAGATGACTGTGTAGGATGTTCTGGATGAGGAAGATGGATCCGAAGACACTGAAGAGTCTGCACCAATCTGCTTCGTTATGCCCCACGGGAACCAAACAGAGATGTGTGTGAGGGGATGTATATAATTGCTACATACAGAAGAAGACTGTATCCAGGACGAGTTACAAAAGGAACAATGATGGGTTATATGGTGTCCGCCATGGGAAAATGTGGAAAAGCCCAAGGAAGATGCTCTGCAATATGCTGCGGAGGACGTTATCCGAATGATCAGCCCGCCGGAGCAAGTTGGTCGTCGGGGTATTTTTTATGTAAAGGAGTAAGGACTGTATGAAATGGACTGAATTTTATCAGATGTCTGTTTTTAGTTTGCAATTTTTTTTTCGTGATTTTGTATCTGTTCACAGTTTCTTAAACGTGTTAATGAGTTAAATCTATTATATATATTTTTTAAAATTTCTGTGTTCCTAATTACTTTTATGTCATTGTAGTGGAGCCAATACTGGTCAAAATAAAGAGTAGGCAATCTGACATTAGGATAGTTATTTTTATGTATTGACTGCAGCCTGAAAAATGACTAGTCCCAATATAACCCCAACCGATGGGATAAAATTGGGACAAAATCAGGTGGGGCTCAATTGGCAAGGAACAGTTACACAACAAAATTCCTTTCTCATTCTAAAAGAGGAAGGTTAAATCTATCAAACTACCGATAACTTACATTTAGTCATTTAATGCACTATACCTTTTCAGTAAACAATCCGTCACAAAGTAGCCCATGTTTGTGGTATAACTATGACAAATACTGATATCTGATCTAATTTTATTACACAGTGAGGAATGTGCTACCGTCTAACGCATTGGTTTTCAAACTGGGTTGGGAGGTCGAAGGAGGGGGGCGCCCGCCCCCCACCCCTACAAGGTAGGTGTGGGGAGGTATTACAGGGGGCGCGGCCCGAGCGAGCGGTGCCAACGCACTATGTTATTAAAAAAGTAGCTATTCAATTAAACAAGTAGCTATTTAATCAAGACAAATGTGTTAGTAGTTACGACCAAATGTCTACTGGGTAGCCAGTATTTGCTATGTATTCCGAGATTCATTTTCGTCTTCGATCACCGGCCCGGTAGTAAACGCAGTAACTGACATCAGCCAATCCGATCGGTGGAGTACGTAGCGAACGAGTTCAGCTGAAGTGCGAAAACTTGGCCGATCGTTGAACATCAGCTCGATTCCTAACACTTTGTGCCAACTGTCTTCTGTATAGGATTTCTCGAGTTGTTCAGTCAGTATTGATCAAGCAAGTAGTTTAGTCGTGTGTGCTTCTGATGTGAAAGTGAACTGTAGACATGTAATGTTATTTGTTTCTTTATTTCGTCATGCGTTTGTCGAAGAAGTGCAAATACAGTGATGCTTACATTAAATACCGTTTTGTTGCTGTACAAGACAATGGTGTTGACCAGCCGCAATGTGTTATTTATTAAGAAGCAGTGGTTTTTATTAAGAAGCGGTGGCGGCCGGTTGGCTTCAGATTAATGGGGCGCAACGTCTGACCAAACAATCGCATGCTACATTTTCTCTCTTCAAAACGTTTCTTGAACGGGGAATATTTAGCATTTAGTGTATTAGCAAGTGACGTGATTTAAAGCTTCATCCAACAAAACTTTTTACTCTGAAACTAAAATATAAAAATTTACTCACAAATATATAGTTTTAAGTATTTTCTGCAGGCAAGACAGTAATTTATGGAATAACATTACAACGACGTTTTTACCTAAATTAATAGTTTTTGTAGACGAAGTCAATTCCGCTTTCCTTCTCTTGAGTAAAATGGTCAATTCCAAGTTCATTGAAATTATGGAAACCCAAAAGTGTTTTTTCTATAGAGCAAGTAGCCAACGCACTCAGTCTCTCTTCTTTCATTGTATTTCTTGTGAAAGTCTGATTCTTTTCAGTGTGGAGAAAACATCTCTCGCTTTCCGCTGTTGTCATTGGTACTGTACAAGTAATTCGTAATACTTTCAATGATTTCGGTAAAACAGCTTCTAAATTATTCCCGCAGATACAGTTCAGAAGTGTTAAAGCTGCGTTTGCGGTTTGGAAATCACTTATACTGTATATGACTGTCAATTCCTGTCCCAGTTCATTTTCGTTCAGGCCAAATAATGTAACTGTTGCCTGAAATTCTTTGTCAGGGAATAACAGCTTGTTTTGGAAACAAACTGTGCTGGAGTAACATAGCTGCTGACCAGTGATTGTTAAATGCGCTCGTCAATATTAGCCTTAATCTTCCTTTGCAACAGTTCTGTGTGAGTCTACAGAGCGGAAACGTTTTGGGCTGGCGATATCTTCTTTTGCATTTACCCCAATGATGATCAAGATCAAGAGAATTTCTCGTCAGTTGTTTCGGTGACTTGAAATCAGAAATATCTCTATGTTGCAGCTGATTAAACAAAATGTCGCAGTGAGGCAGGATCTTCCTGAAAAACTCAAGCAAAAAGAGAAACTCTTGGTTCTTGTTGAGAAGTTTCCAAAGTCCAGCTGCTTTCCTGGTTGTCGAGTAGTAGTTGCTGTCATCGTCCTCATTGATCCCAAGACACTCAGCTGTTTCTTTCTTGTAATTAAATACGGTGTTTACACATCGCGTTTTAAACTTCCATCTTGTGTCAGCATTGCTTTTACTCCAGCCTGCACCCCATTGTGCCCGCCACTCACAACTGAAGCTCCATCATACCGCTGAGCTATTACTTTTTCTGGAGAGTCGGCTACCTTTAATCTTTTAAGTTCGTTGAACACTTCACTACTTATTCCCGCATCTGTATGAACTTTGGTGTCACATTTATGAACCATTTATATAATTCCCTTTTACATTCATATTGAACAATAAATACGAGCTGAGACAAGGTTGCACAATCTGTCGTTTCATCAACTTCAATTGCGACTTAATCCATTTACGATATTTCTTTACAAATCACCTCACGGCAAACAGCATAAATACAGTCCAGCGGCTCTTCCTGATTTGTTTTGGAAAGCCCCAACAATACGCAATAACTGTTTTTCTTCAATATGTTCCTTCAATGTGGGATTCAGTTCTGCCTTCAGGTTGACCAAACCCCGCAAAATGCAAGGATTCTCTGAAGTATCCGTTTCGTCATGTCTTCTTAGTGCAAGTTCAAACTTCACGCAGAACCGATACAGTCGATCGACTTGCTAAGGATGTGACGAGTCTTAGAAACATCTTCGTTAAACTTCCTGGCAGATTAAAACTGTGTGCCCGACCGAGACTCGAACTGGGGACCTTTGCCTTTCGCGGGCAAGTGCTCTACCATCTGAGTTACCGAAGCACGACTCACGTCCGGTACTCACAGCTTTACTTCTGCCAGTACCTCGTCTCCTACCTTCCAAACTTTACAGAAGCTCTCCTGCGAACCTTGCAGAACTAGCACTCCTGAAAGAAATGATATTGCGGAGACATGGCTTAGCCACAGCCTGGGGGATGTTTCGAGAATGAGACTTACACTCTGCAGCGGAGTGTGCGCTGATATGAAACTCCCTGGCAGATTAAAGCTGTGTGCCCGACCGAGACTCGAACTCGGGACCTTTGCCTTTCGCGGGCAAGTGCTCTACCATCTGAGCTACCGAAGCACGACTCACGCCTGGTACTCACAGCTTTACTTCTGCCAGTACCTCGTCTCCTACCTTCCAAACTTTACAGAAGCTCTCTTGCGAACCTTGCAGAACTAGCACTCCTGAAAGAAAGGATATTGCGGAGACATGGCTTAACCACAGCCTGGAGAAGTTTCCAGAATGAGATTTCCACTCTGCAGAGGAGTGTGCGCTGATATGGAACTTCCTGGCAGATTAAAACTGTGTGCCGCACCGAGACTCGAACTCGGGACCTTTGCCGGAGCACTTGCCCGCGAAAGGCAAAGGTCCCGAGTTCGAGTCTCGGTCGGGCACACCGTTTTAATCTGCCAGGAAGAATAATAAAAGCTTACCTAACTGACAGAACCTGCATCATACATGTAGGAAAAGAAAAATCTGAAGCTTTCACCCCACAAGCAGGGGTACGCCAAGGACGAATACTATCGGCCTTACTCTACACATCATATACCGTCGACATCCCCACTGTTAGGACACTAACCGAAAGCGTAGGTCTGTATGCAGTCGATACAGCATACTGGTGCACAAAACTGAAAACAAACACTGTCCAACGGAAGACGTACGACTACCTCACACGACTAGAGCAATGGATGACCAAATGGAGAATTCGCCCTAACCCCAACAAAACACAAACAGTTCTTTTCAAACACAGACATCTGACAATAAAACGAAACAAGATGACAACAAGACGACAACGACATCCGACTAACACTATGGAACACGCCACTCTCACTAAATAACTCAGCCAGATACCTTGCAGTATATCTATACCGACACCTGAACTGGAAAACATACCTGAATCACCTTCTAAACAACACACGACTACGACAAAACTTAATAAGACAGGTGCAAGGACGCTTCCACGGCCGCAGCTATGAAACAGTCCTACATGAGTATAAAACGTTCATAAGACCAATACTGGAATATGCAGTCGTCCCACTCGGAGGAATACAGGCCCACGTAGCGGAAAACTATACAAAACAGAAAGAAGACTAATACGCAGCATCACCAAGCTAACCCCCACAACCTCCAGCAATGACGTATACACAGTCTCAGGCATAGAACCACTACAAACCAGAGTGGCCAAACTTTGGGTGACATACTCCACACCAGGCCGGACATGGAGGAATTGGAGGAGAAAACAGGAAACCTAAGTATAAATACATTCGACCCTCACGCACAGTAGCCCAAAACACAGCCAAAACATTCCCTGACCTCATCCCAATCCTGCAACCCCTAATTGCAAACACAACAACACCAACTCACCTTGACGAAAGAATAACAGATTAACCACAAACACTCATGCACGCACACACAACAGACCACTACAAGAAACACAAACAATCTAAACAACACTAAACACCGTACACCCCCTCTCAAGATAAATCAACAATCAAAAACGTACCGACCGAGCGAGGTGACGCAGTGGTTAGTACACTGGACTCGCATTCGGGAGGACGACGGTTCAATCCCGCGTCCGGCCACCGTGATTTAGGTTTTCCGTGATTTCCAGGCTGTAGCGCCTAGCACCGCTCGGCCACTCCGGCCGGCGTTAGTTAGGTTTAAGTAGTTCTAAGTTCTAGAGGACTGATGATCTCAGAAGTTCAGTCCCATAGTGCTCAGAGCCATTTGAACCATTTTGTTGCCTCATCGTGCAGTTTTGATCTTGTGGCAGTTCATGAATGCACTCCTGTTTAAGATACATTGAAGCTCCAAAGAAACTGGTATAGGCAAGCGTATCCAGAGATATGTAAACAGGAAGAATGCGGCACTGCGGTCGGCAACGCCTATATAAGACAACAAGTGTCTGGCGCAGTTGTTAGATCGGTTATTGCTGCTACAATGACAGGTTATCAAGGTTGAAGTGAGTTTGAACGCTGCCTTATAGTCGGTGCACGAGCAATGGGACACAGCATCTCCGAGGTAGCGATGAAGTGGGGATTTTTCCGTACCACCATATCACGCGTGTACCGTGAATATCAGGAATACGGTAAAACATCAAATCTGCGATATCGCTGCGGCCAGAAAAAGATCCTGCAAGAACGGGACCAACAACAACTGAAGTGTCTCGTTCAACGCGACAGAAGTGCAACCGCTTCGCAAATTGCTGCAAATGCTGGGTCATCAACAAATGTCAGCCAGCGAATCATTCAACGAAACATAATCTATATGGGATTTCGGAGCCGAAGACCCACTCGTGTACCTATGGTGATTGCACGACACAAAGCTTTACGCCTCGCCTGGGCCCTTCATCACCGACATTGGACTGTTGATGATTGGAAACACGTTGCCTGGTCGGACGAGTTTCGTTTCAAATTGTATCAGCGGATGGACGTGTACGGGTATGGAGACAACCTCATGAAACTAAGGACCCTGCATGTTAGCAGGGGACTGTTCAAGGTGGTGGAGGCTCGGTAATGGTGTAAGACGTGTGCAGTTGGAGTGACAAGGGACGCCTGATAAGTCTAGATACGACTCTGACAGGTGACACGTACGTAAGCAGCCTGTCTGTTCACCTTCATCCACTCATGTCAATTGTGCATTCTGACGGACTTGGGCAATTCCAGCAGGATAATGCGACACCCCACACTTCCAGAATGGTTACAGAGTGGCTCCAGAAACTCTCTTGTGGGTTTAAACACTTCCACTGGTCACCAAACTCCCCAGACATGAACATTGTTGAGCATATCTGGAACGCGTTGTTCAGAAGGGGTCACCTCTCCGTACTGTTACGAATTTATGGACAGCCCTGCAGGATTCATTGTGTCAATTCCCTCCAGCAATACTTCAGAAATTAGCCGAGTCCACGCCACGTCGTGTTGCGGGGCTTCTGCGTGCTCGCGGGGGCCCTTACACGATATTAGGCATGTGTACCAGTTTCTTTGGCTCTTCAGTGTATGACAGTGCATCGAAATTGGGGCTCCAATAACGACTTCACGAATCCGTGCAGTATTTACACTGTAGTAGTAACACCGTAGTGACGAGAGAGAAATTAATACATACGTATTTCTCCTTTCATAACCTCCCTCTCCACAATAAGTCTTTACTAATTTCCCTTTTCAACCCCCCCCCCCTCCCCCCAAACACAATGAGATAATAGGTCGCATTTTCAGGTGCTTGCTGTAGTTAACACTGCATTATTACTATGAAGGTGGGTTGAAGTGCAGTGTCTCCATTTTTAGCGGTAGAGTAGCGCGACAAGCAAAAGTTTGGGAACCCATGACGTAGAGGGATTTATGCTAAGTAAACGAGAATAAAAGTCTGCTTCAGTGTGCCTTACACTTGTAGTTGAGTGGTGAGGGCTAGCTATTCATGGTGTGATTCGTGCACGTTGTTCATCGAATCTGTATGTATTTGGCCCATAAGGCAACTACGTCATGCCGGTTGTGCACGTGCAAAAGCTCCTTAAAACGTGCACAACTGAAGGTGTACTCGGGACCCTGATGCCAAGTTTCACAGAATCTAGAGGAATACCAACGTAGCATAGCGCGATCGGTTTAGTGGTGTGTACCGGCCGTTGTGGCCAAGCGGTTCTAGGCGCTTCAGTCTGGAACCTCGCGACCGCTACGGTCGCAGGTTCGAATCCTGCCTCTGGCATGGATGTGTGTGATGTCCTTAGGTTCGTTAGGTTTTAGTAGTTCTAAGTTCTAGGGGACTGATGATCTCAGATCTTAAGTCCCATAGTGCTCAGAGCCACTTGAACTTGAATTTAGTGCTATGTATTTCAGATTACCGAATCTACGTCACGTTGTTACCGCATCTATATTACGTTTAATAGCATCCAAAGAAAAATAACCAACAAATCCTCAAGGTGTCAAAAGTTGGGGTGTTCACGTACACTTGCGCTCTTACACAACAGCTGCCACTGCCTTTCTACGACCCCTAGAAATCTATAATAGGAGTTTTGCAGCATCCTGTGTAGGTATTTCCAACACTTGGCACTTGTAATTCATTAAATGTTTGTTGATTTTAAATCTTTGGTAGCCAACTTGCATGTTTTTACTGTACTGATAAGTATTATTCAATAGATGTAGTAAAATACTCGTTGTATAAATTGGCTAATGCTGAGATAAAAAATTAAAAATGGAACTTCTGAGTAAATTTCATCTTATTGTGGCATCTCGTAAATTAATTCGAATCTAATATGACAATACTTAGTAGAGTACTTTGATATTTAAGCCAAACGAAAGGCTGAAGACAGATTTACTGTGGACATCCATCCCGCGGAACAGTGACAGCAGTATTGCTTGGGAGTGAAGGAAAAGAGCTGAATTTCCACTGGACAAACTCCCGTAACTGATAACTTGTGAATTTGTAATGAAGAATGTACCACATTAAGATTTGTTTCCAACCAACATCAAACTGCTTGTGCAGAAAGAAAATATGGAGGTTTCATAGAAATGTAAAAGACCTTGCAAACTTTTCCTGCAAAAATTTTCTAAGGATTCTCAGCAAAGTATTTTGGAAAATGGTAGTTAAGGTCAGAAATAAATATTTAATTTTTATTGATAAAAGCAACTAGCAACTTACTGCAACAACTTATGTTCATGGGAGTTAATCAGTATTACAGCTGCATTATATGTATTGTTCTGATTAGCCGAGAGGTCTAAGGCGCTGCAGTCATGGACTGTTCGACTGGTCCCGGCGGAGGTTCGAGTCCTCCCTCGGGCATGTGTGTGTGTGTTTGTCCTTAGGTTAGTTAGGTTTTTTAGTAGTTCTAAGTTCTAGGGGACTGATGACCTAAGATGTTAAGTTCCATAGTGCTCAGAGGTATTTGAACCATTTTTTTGAACATTATAACATTACGGCGGACTATCTGCATCCGTTCATGCTTGATGTCTTCCCCAGCGTCAATGGCATCTTCTGGCAGGATAATTGTCCATGTTTCAAGATGGTTTGAGGAGCATGATAGCGAAATCACATTGATGTCTTGGTTACCAAATTCGCCTGACCTGAACCTGATGGAACACATCAAGAACGCTATTGTGTGTCAGATACTTGCCTACAGACCAATGCCCAGTAGTTTATGGGAATGTCTGTTGACGTCTAATGCCACGCAGAGTCGCTGTTGTACTGCGTTGCAAAGATGGACCAATACGCTGTTAAGCAGATGGTCATAATGTCGTCGCTCATCAGTGTCTGTATCAGTACATCATAAGAGAAAACCTGTACATCTTATTAAAATGTTGTGATGGTATAACAACAATCCATAAATATAAACAGCTGGCTGAAACCTTAAGTTGATAGCAGTGAAAGTTTTGGGGAACATTTAAGCGTATATGGAAAGGATAGGCAAATGGGATATTAAGGTGGTGTATTTGTCGCAATAGATAAGAAACTCAGATCTACTGAGATAGAAATTGAAGCTGCGTGTGAGATTTTTCGGACAAGACTCAGTGTCAGGGGATGGCATAAAATAATAATTGGGTCCTTCTTTCATCTCCTGAAGTTACAGAAAATTTTAGGGAAAACTTCAGTTCACATGTGCGGAAGCTCCTCAGTTATACTGTAATAACTGGTAGAGACTTTAATCATTCAACAATTAATCGGGAAAATTACTGTTTTGTTAGTTGTGGGCCTGATAAGACACCCTGTGAAACATTACTAAATGCCTTCTCTGAAAACTACCTAGAGCTGGTAGTTAGGAACACCGCTCATGATGGGAATATATTGGATCTAACGGCAACAAACAGATCTGACCTCTCTGAGGATGTCCACATCTAAACTGCTATTAGTGACCATGTCGCGGTTGTGGCAACAATGATTAACAAAGTACGAAGGACACTAAAACAAGCAGAAAGTTCAGTAAACTAGATTAAAAGTCAGTAATGTCATATCCCAATGAGGAACTTGAAACTTTCAGCACAGGGAAACAGCATGTAGAGAAACTATGGCTCAAGCTTAAAAGAATAGTTGATCAGTCACTGGATAGATATGTACCCAGTAGAACAGCCCATGATGAGAGAGAATCTGCATAGTACATAGTCACTGTAAAGAAACTTCTAAATTTAGATAATACTGCATAATAGGTGTAAAACAAAGCGTAGGGCTATAGATAAAGAGATGCTGAATGGAAAGCGTTTGGGTGTCAAGAGAGCAATGTGTGATGCCGTCAGTGACTACCGTAGCAGAATATTGTAAAACGATCTTTGACAGAACCCAAACAAATTCTGGTCGTATGTAAAGGCAGTTAGTGACACCAAAGTTAGTGTCCAGTCTCTAGCGCATGAGACGGGAACTGAAACTGAGGGTATCAAAGCAAAGCAATAGCTGAACTGTTTAACTCCGTTTTCAAATGTTTCTGTACAAAGGAAAACCCAGGAAAATTGCCTCAATTTAGTCCTCGTAACACTGAAAAGGTGTCTGATGTAATTGTTAGTGTCAGTGGTATTGAGAAACAGCTGAAATCGTTAAAATGAACGAAGCTGCAGAGCCCAATGGAATCCCTGCTAGATTCTATACAGGATTTGCGGCTGAGTTAGCTACTCTTATGACTATAATCTGTCGTAGATCCCTCGAACCAAACTCGTGTACAGTTCTTGGCGAAAACTACAGGTCACACCTGTTTACAAAAAAGGGTAATAGAAGTGAACCACAAAACTGCCGCCTAGTATCCTTGACATCTATTTGTTGTAGAATCTTGGCACGTATTCTGAGAACAAACATAATTAGGTATCTCGAACAGAGTAACCTCCGACATGACAACCAGCATGGATTTAAAAAACGTCGATCATGTGAAATCCAACTCGCACTTTTCCCAGATGACGTACTGAAAGCTTTGGATCAAATCAGGCGGGTAGCTGCAGTATTTCTTGATCTTCGATAAGCATTTGACTCAGCGCCACATCTACGCTAATAGCCAGAGTACTCTAATGTGTGGTAGAAGTGAAATTTGTGGCTAGACTGAGGACTTTTTGGAGGTACGACGCAGCATGTTTTCTTTGATGGAGACTTATCGCCAGATGTAGAAGTAACTTCGGGTATGCTCCAGGGAGGTCTGTTGGGACCCTTGCCGTTCATGTTGTAGGGAATATTGATAGAACCTCAGACTTTCTGCAGATGATGTAGTTATCTGTAAGGAAGTACTGTCTGAAAGAAGCTGCATAAATATTCAGTCAGATCTCGATAAGATTTCGAAGTGATACAAAGATTGGCAACTTCCTTTAAAGGTTCAGAAATATAAAAGTGTGCACTTCTCGAAACGAAAAAAATATAGTATCTTATAACATCAATGAGTCGCTGTTGGAATAGGCCAGCTGATACAAAATACCTGTGTGTAACACTTTGTAGGCATATGAAATGGAATAGTCACTTGGGCTCAGTAGTGGGTAAAGCTGGTGGTAGACTTTGGTTTATACAGGGGAGGTGCAATTAGTCTACAAAGGAGACTGCTTTCAAATCACTCGTGCTACCTAACCGAGAACATTGCTAAACGGCGTGGGACACATACCAGATCGGACTATCAGGGGATATTGGTTTGTTGAAGCCGTGGGAGAGTGTCACTGGGATATTGAAGAAACTGAACTGGAAGACTTTTGAAGACAGACGTAAGCTATCCCGAGAAAGGCTGTTAACAAAGTTTCAAGAAACGGCTTTAAATGAAGGCACTAGGAATACACTACATCCAGGCGCTTCAGTCCGGAACCGCGCGACTGCTACGGTCGCAGGTTTCGAATCCTGCCTCGGGAATGTATGTGTGTGATGTCCTTAGGTTGGTTAGGTTTAAGTAGTTCTAAGTTCTAGGCCACTGATGACCTCAGATGTTAAGTCCCATAGTGCTCAGAGCCATTTGAACCATTTGAATACACTACAAGCCACACAATCGGTCAGACATGGATCGTGAGGATAAGATTAGAATAATTACTGCACGCACTGAGGCGATGACTCATTCCTCCCGCGCTCTACACGTGAATGGAACGGGAAGAAACCGTAATAACTGCTACAACGGAACGTACCGTCAGCCATACATTTCAACGTGGTTTGCGGAGTATAATTGCAGACGTTGTCGTAGATACAAGGTTAAGTAATTTCTCAATAATTACTTAGAACAAATGTTTTCAGTTGGTAACTGATTCCCTCCCTGCCAAACGCGGTTCATACTGAGGCGATATGGTGTGCGATACGACACACGATTCGACCTGTGGTACGATGCTGAACCAGCCCGCACTGGCGGGCGCATGGAAATGTATCGTAACACCAAAATATACTTGATGTAGAGTAATGAAATTTCGAGAATACATTTGTCTAATATTTTTTAAGCGATTAACAGTCCAAGATTACAGTTAATGTACGCGCGGGTACATCAACCGCCAAAATGTTGAATGCAGTCATGAAAACGTGCATGCATCTTTTGTGCAAGTGCCAGATGGGATGGAGTTCCATGTCTGTTGCACTTGGTCGGTCAATACAGGGACGGTTAATGCTGTTTGTGGATGATGCTGGAGTTGTCCGGTGATGTCCCATATGTGCTCGATTGGAGACAGTTGTTGTGATCGAGCAGACCAAGGCAAAATGTCGACAACCTGTAGAACATGATGGCTTACAGCAACGGTATACGGGCGAGCATTAACCTGTAGGAAAACATCCCCTGGAATTTTGCTCATGAATGGCAGCACAATAGGTCGAATGGCCAGATTGAGGTACAAATTTACAGTCAGGGTGCGCGGGATAACAATGAAAGTTCTCTCGCTGTCATACGAAAGCGCACCCCACATCATAGCTCCAGATGAAGGTCCATTATGCCTAGCACGCACATATGTTGGCTGCAGGTACTCAACTGACCTTTTTCTAACCAACACAAGGCCATCACTGGCACCGAGGGAGAACGAGCTTTAATCAGATAACACAACAGACCTCCACGCTGCCCTGCTCTCGCATGATACCACTAATGTCGCAAATAGTAGTGATTTGGGATGAGTGGAATGCATGCTACAGGGCGTTTGGCTCGGAGCTGTCCTTGACGTAACCGATTTCTAACAGTTCGTTATGTCACTGTAGTGCCAACTACTGCTCAAACCGCTGCTACAAATGCTGCTGCAGATGCAGTAACGATGAGCCAGAGCCGTACGTCGAACACGATGATCGCCCCTCTCAGTAGTGCCACGTGGCTGTCCGCAGCCCGAGCTTCTTGTGACTGTTCGTTCTCGTGATCACCGCTGCCAGTAATCATACGCGGTTACTACATTCCTTCTAAGTCTTTCTGCATTATCACAGAAGGAACATCCGGCTTCTCGAAGCTCTATTACACGACCTCGTTCAAACTCAGTTTTATTTTTTATTTTATCGTATAGCTAGGGCTCCCCGTCTGGCAGACCGTTCACCGCGTGCCGGTCTTTCAATTTGAGGCCACTTCGGCTACCTGCAGTCGATGAGGATGATAGGATGATGATGAGGACAGCAAAACACCCAGTCCATGGGCGGAGAAAATTCCCCGACCCAGCCGGGAATCGAACTCGGGCCCAGAGGACTGACAATCCGTCACGCTGACCATTCAGCTAGTGGGGGCGGACTTCAATCTCAGTGAGGTGTTGTAGAGGCGTCTTTATTGCCTGAAAGGCATTCTTGACTAGTATCAACTCACCACCTCCAATCTCAAAGACAACTAACGTTCACGACAGTCACAGCGTGTATTTAAAGCAAACTTAATCTGCATCTCTAGCGTCTCTCTTATCCGACTGGAGCGAAATTTGAATAGACACCATCTTTCATATGTAGAAATACACCTATCAGCTTTCGTTTATATCGCTCAACTCTTTGGTGTTGCGATTTTCTTGCCGTCAGTTTAGTTGCAACGACTTGACTGATTCACAACGGGATGACAGCGATTTTACACCAGCACCTGTTTCCGTCACATCACCCGGCACAATACAGAGTGCTTATCCTTCCACACCACTTGTGTCGTACGATACACGGCTAGGGAAATTTAGTCATCCGATGTGCCTAAAAAATTGTTTCATATGGATGAAACAAAGCTACGTCTGTCGCTGTAGCTAGTTTCTCCTTAAACTGTTACTTTTCGCGGGAAAAATAATAAAAACCAAGTTATTTTTCGTGCGTGTTCTCTGCTATTCTTATGAGTCGATGATTTATTAACTTACGCGTTGTTAAGCTTGAGGCGTTGTATACGAGCTGGTAAGAAAGTTTGAAGAACTAGTTTGAAATGAATAACTGGAGATATTCCTTAGCCCCTACGCGTCGCTCCCGCAGGGATCACGAAGACAAGGCTAGGCAAACCACAGCGTTCACAGAAGTACTGTAGCAGTATTCTTCCCGCGCTCCACGCGCAATGTGAACGGGAAGGAGCCGTAGCATGTGGTACAATTCTAAGTACCTTCTGCTCTGCACCTCACAGTAGTTTGCAGAATGTGTATGTAGATGAAGACCTATATAAACATTATGATGCTCTCTGACGACCAAATTATTTTAGCCGGCCGTTGTGGCCGAGCGTTTCTCGGAGCTTCAGTCCAGAACTGCGCTGCTGCTACGGTCGCAGGTTCGAATCCTGCCTCGGGCATGGATGTGTGTGATGTCCCTAGGTTAGTTAGGTTTAAGTAGTTCTAAGTCTAGGGGAATGATGACCTCAGACGTTAAGTCCCATAGTGCTAAGAGCCGTTTTTGAACCAAATAATTTTACAAGAGACTGAGGACAATCTGTCCTAGTCCAGATATGCGAAGACTATACAATTTTAATACTTGTCACAGAAAGATTAAGATTGTGGTTTAAAAAGGAAAATATCTTTTACGTTCCAATGGTCATGCTTCGTAAGTTTCGACTTTCATCTTAGATCGCGATCTAAGCTACCAGCTTGAAAATTTCATACCGATTAAATCAAATAGGTAGCGGATGATGTGTGTTACAATACACTGTACCCTAGACAACAAACTGCAGAAATAAAAAAAATGAAATTTTTTTAGGGGCGTTTGTCTTGATACACGGCTGAGAGCTTTTGGACATTACGAAAGCTAGAGGAAACGCATTTGGAGGGAACTGAAATGAAATTTATGAGATACACGGCAGGTTGCTGTCTGAGGCGTGTGATAAGGAAAGAAGACGTCAGAACTGAGTTGGGAGCCTATACAGTTAATGAATTAATAAGATATAATTATTCGAGTAAAGATTAATTTTTAATACACCATGTTTTTAAATCTGAGTAAAAGTATTAAAAAATTCTCCTTGCCCCATAGAGATTCCTTACACCACACAGGCAGTCCTGAAAATTTGTGATTGTGAATTTTTAATAGCTATGAAAATACTTGTAAGATAAAAAACGAAATATGTGGGGCACATGCAGTACTTAACTGAGGTATGACTAATTCATTTCCTTTACCCTACGTTTTTTATTTTAACTTTTGCAAGTATTTTCATAACTATTAAGAATTCACTATCACAAATTTTCAAGACTATCTGGACTCAGATGGGAATCTGTTGAGTTAGTAGAAACTATTTCATATTTTTCAGTTCGATTTAAAACTGTGATATACTAAACTTTATTTTTATTTAAATAATTATTTATGGTTGCTTGGTCTTGTGTGCGTGAAGGTTTCAATGAGTTTTAGAAATTAGGAGGAGATTATGCGAGAAACATGTGTTAAAATTTAGGTTTATTTCAATATCTTTTCACCTAATAAATCTGAAGCACAATAGAGCTATACCCACCTACTATTAACATATGCCAGCCTTTTTAATTGTTATTTTCCAAAAATAAAATAAATAAGAAAGCAAAATTAATTTTATCTGAGCTTTTAATTATTTATTCTTTTGTCATCAGTCTTCTGGCTGCTCCCGTGTACGCCTTACATGCCAATATCTGCCTGACCATGATGTAATCTGACTGGAATATTCCAATATATCCTTTCCAAGTATACCTCCTCCTCCTCTTGTGAGCATTGGACAGAGTTTTCTCTATTACCATCTGGAATTTATTGCGGAATTCAATTAATCTTTCCCTCCTCTCGTTTCTACCAAGCTCATATACTCATTCCGTTCCTTACAACAGCATTCCTATCCCCCATGATTATTAGATTTTTAACTTCCTCTGCACACTGAGTTACGCGATCATTGTCTTCACATGCTTTCTCCATCTCTTCATCCTCTCCTTGCGACGTCAGTATCTTATACCTGAACTACCGTCGTCGGTGTTGGTCTGCTGTCATTTCTGAAGAGAACAACTGAAAGGTGGCTACACTGAGCCACAGCGCCAGAGATTGCGCCAAAGAGTTTTATTCAGCCGCCTCCACTGGCAGTGCTTGCTGAGATGTCGTAGTGAAAAGTTCTTGTCGAGAAGTCGTGGTGGAGAGTGCTTGTCGAGATGTGGCGGTAGTCAGTGCTTGTGGAGCAGTAGTAGTGAGTCGGTGTTGAGATGTTGTAGTAGGGAGTGCTTGTTCCATGTTTTATGCAGTTGTTTGATGGGCTAGACAGCAGATGTTGTTCGAATGGAGATATTGTAACGATCAGAGTGCTTTTCGTCAATATATATGAAGGTAAAAAAAATTCCCTTTTCTTTTTATTATTTCAATGTCTTAAATAATGCGTCATTACAGGTTCAGTCAACAAAGCATCTGGCTCGTGTTCTTGTATTAGAGTGTAATTCTGGTTTCCTTACGCAATTATAGTATTTATATTTTTTTTAATTGCTTCAGTATAAATGGCATTTAAAATTTCTTGTCTTATTGAAGAAGAACCGTGCCAGATGTGTACGTTGAATCGCACTTCCACACACAGAACAGTTACACTTGTGCTTGGGTTTCGTACGTTTTATAGTTGCTGGGGACTTAATTAATTAATTGTATTAACGGAAATTTTCTTTCATTCTTTGTTGTTATTCTATGCAGTCAGATTGCGTACTAAAACTAGTCAGGGCCAACCGTTTACGAGACTTCGTAATCGGACAGACAGCTACTAAATCAAAAAATTAAAAGTATTTGCATTTCATATTTATATAATTAAGCCCCCATGCACGTGGCGACCGCTGCTTCGGATCGTCCCTTGGAATTCTTCTGATTGTAAAAATAGTAGACAGTAGTATTGTTGTAGTAATTTGTAGTTTAGTAATTGTAGTCTATATTGCATGTGTAGATTTGGTAATTGTCATTCTTCTAATGGTATTTTTTTTGCAGAATTAAATTTTTGTTGTCTTGTCTACGGGTTTGACAATTTAGTGCAATTATTCCAATTGTTCGTTAATCGTGTTTGAGGGAAACATTTCGTGTGAATGGTATTGTTGGAGATAAAGAGTCATTGTGTGTAATTTTCGTACAGTGACGAGTTTTGTATGTTTTGTAAATGATTACGCGATCAATGAAAAAGGCAAAAATGATGGATAGTCAAAATGACGAAATTGTTGATATGGCGAACTCGCCAACACAGGACAACAGTATGATGAATAATGGAGTTGAAAACAATTTAATAAGCAGGGAAAATAGTCCGGAAACAGTTCAAAATTTTTCACAATAAAAAAATTTTCAGAATACGAGATTAACGACAGAAGATATGGAGCAGTTAATGAGTGCAATATTAAATTTGGGATCACAAATAGGAACAATTAAAACTGATATAGGAACAATTAAAACTGAGAGGGGAACAATGGAAACACAGTTAAGATCTGAATTAAAAACACAGATGGGAACTTTGGCAACACGGTTAGAAACTGATATGGGAACAATAGAAACACGGTTAGACTCACTGGGATCACAGTTGGGATCTGAATTAAAAACAGTGGGATCACAAATAGGAACAATTAAAACAGAGATGGAAACAACGGAAACACGGTTAGATTCACGAATAGGGACATGTTTCAAAAACATGAAAGATGAATTAAAGAAAGAAATCAGAGAAGAAGTACAACCGATTTTGAATGCTCACAATAATAGATTAATTGCAGTAGAGATTAGACAAAAGGAACAGGATAGAGAACAGGAAGAAAGAGATCGCGTGATAATACAAAAATTTTCAGAGTTAAATTTACAACGTGCACATGATAAGGAGGAAATATTTGAGAGAATCGAGGAATCCGTACCAAATGACAGAATAAATAATCTAACACAACAATATGAACAGTTAACTACTAAATGCGTCAATACTGAAACCCGAGTCGCGACTCTTACAGAAGACGTAAATAAACAGAAAGAACAATTAGGTGACTTATCGGAAAGAGTTGAGGAGATTTCAGATAAATTGACAAGTCTTAGCTTAAATGGGGACAGAGATTCGGATGATACAGCTCCATTACCATTTGCAGAAACTGAAGAGTACCAGAACATAAATAAACATGTTGAAAAATCAGGGAAAATTTAATGAACGCATTAAAAGGGAATTTTTTTTACCTTCATATATATTGACGAAAAGCACTCTGATCGTTACAATATCTCTATTCGAACAACATCTGCTGTCTAGCCCATCAAACAACTGCATAAAACATGGAACAAGCACTCCCTACTACAACATCTCAACACCGACTCACTACTACTGCTCCACAAGCACTGACTACCGCCACATCTCCACAAGCACTCTCCACCACGACTTCTCGACAAGAACTTTTCACTACGACATCTCAGCAAGCACTGCCAGTGGAGGCGGCTGAATAAAACTCTTTGGCGCAATCTCTGGCGCTGTGGCTCAGTGTAGCCACCTTTCACAACCCTATCTCTGAACTGTTCACAGTAACTCATTCTTTGCTCTACTTTCCTTTTCATAACGAATCCTAGTCCCGTAATACAGTTTTCCGTTGTTGTTGATTTTGCCCTGTACTCGTCTGACCAGCAGTCCTTATGTTCTATCAATTTCGCTTCACTGACTCGCACAGTATCCAGATTGAGCGTTAGCATTTCCCTTTCCAGATTTTCTAGCTTCCCCACCACGTTCAAACTCGACTCGTAGAACATCATCCTTTCGCTGATTATTCAATTTTTTTCTAATGGACACCCTCCTATTGACAGTCTCCTCCCAGAGATCCGAATGTGCAACTAGTCCTGAATCTTTGGCCAATGAAAAGATCATCGAGACACTTTTTCAATCACAGGCTACATGTCCTGCGTATACACATTACATGTCTAATGCAGTGGTTCCCATTCCCTTCTGCATACTCTTGCCGTTGATGATTGCTGATTCTTCGACCTTTTTAGGGGCAGTTTCCCACCTCAAAGGCAAGAGAGTGCACTGAACCTCTGTCCGCTCCTCTGCCCTCTTTGATACCCCCCGTTGGTAGGATGAGGGTGCCTTCTTATGCTGGAAGTCTTTGGCTGTCACTGCTGACGGTTCTTATTCAAGTGGCGAGGATGGAACCCGGGTTGCAGTACGTTTTGATTACTAGACAAAGACGCTACTGTGACCCTTTTTATGAGATTTTTATTTCAGTACTACGTTTATACCTGCAGCTTTGCCCTTGCACATGTACTTCACGTATACTGCAAATATATCCTCATCCCCCTCTCACAGTTCATGTTCTTCCTTCTCTCTTTCTGCCCATCTGCTCCCCGCCTCTCTCTCTCTCTGTCCATCTTCTCCTCCCCCTCTCTTTGTCCCTCTCCTCCTCTCTCTCTCTGTCTATATCCTTCTGTCTCCCTCTCTTCCTCTATCCATCTTCTCCTCCACCTCCTCCCTCTCTCTGTCTGTCTATCTCCTCCTGTCTCCCTTTCTTTCTCTATCCATCTCCTCCTCCTCCTCCCTCTCTCTTTCTGTCCATACCCTCCCATCTCTATCTGTCCATACCCTCCCATCTCTATCTGTCCATACCCTCCCATCTCTATCTGTCCATCACGTCCTCTGCCTGTCTCAGTCCACCTCATCCTCTACCTCCCTCTATCCATTTCTCCTTCTATCTCTCTCTGCTTGGCTGCGCCCTTTCACATTTATACCAGTGAAATGCATTTAGACACTAACTGCATTCATGCTGATCGTGCAGGGCTGTCAAAATGTCAGGTGTTACCAAACTTTTTCACCCCACACCTATCCCTTCTGAACATACTGACAACAAAACGAGTCGACATTGCAGTATTATCCAGTTCTGAGCTCTGTTTAAAATTTCAAATCCCTAACTGATCGCCGGCCGGAGTGGCCGAGCGGTTCTAGGCGCTACTGCCTGGAACCGCGCGACCGCAACGGTCGCGGGTTCGAATCCTGCCTCGGGCATGGATGTGTGTGACGTCCTAAGGTTAGTTAGGTTTAAGTAGTTCTAAGTTCTAGGGGACTGATGACCTCAGATGTTAAGTCCCATAGTGCTCAGAGCCATTTGAACCCTAACTCATCGAGAAATTAGTTTAAAATCGACTGCAAAATTTGTACCGAACAGACCGAATTAATAAATACATGGTAAAAAGAGAGTAAACAGCTAGTTTGTATCGACAGCATGCGAGAAGAGAGAGTAGCAAAACAAGTACTCAGCTGTAAGCCAGAATGAAACGAAATCGTAGAAGACCATAGAAGAGATATTTATGCTGAAAATGGAACAGTTGTGGGTCCCTAATCTTCGAAAAGGAGAAGGAGAAGAAGAATTGGCGTCACATCGCAACAGGTGTCTTCTGGTCAGCAACACAACAGACAAGCACTTACCGGCTAGAGAATAACCAGGAGAGTTGCCGTACATCTGCGACAGTGCGTACTTGACCTCGAGCACGTGTCCGTTCTTGGGATGCAGCGCGCCAGAGTACTTGTTGAGGAAGTCCTCCAGTGGATCCGGCCGCGTCTTGTCGAGCGCGTCGATCTCCTGGCGGATGGCGTCGTTGCCCCAGGCGATCTGCCGGCCGGGTATGGAGTGGCCACAGCTCTCGCACTTCCAGACGGCGGTCGAGTCCAGCGGCTGCGTGGAGACGATCTTGTTGGTGGAGTCACGGTCGGCGGCGCGGCAGCGGGAGCAGCTGATGGCGCCCACGTAGACGCCCAGCTCGGTGGGGTCGGCGCAGCGCGCGCACGTGCAGTCGAAGCATTTGGAGGTGCGCAGGTGCGCGCGCCGCGCCAGCGTTCCCCACAGCGTCTGCGTGTAGGTGGCGCTGATGACCTCACCCTTCTTGATGGGCACCGTGGCCAGCACGGCGATGCGGAAGTCGGGCCCCTCGAACACGTGCCTGGTGTTGGGCCGGCAGTCGTGCGACAGCATGGAGGCGGCCGCGTACAGGCCGCGCGCGCGCACCTCGCCCTCCTCGCGCCGCACGTCGAACGCGTTCGTGTCCAAGATGGCGGCCACGCGCAGCACCGCCTCGTCGTCGAACTGCGACAGGCCCAGCGCGTCGCGCACGAAGCCCACCACGTTGTTGCGGAAGATGGTGTACAGCGTCGTGTTGCGGCGCTCGTCCAGGTGCGACTGCAGCGTCAGCAGCGTCTTGTACTTCTCGGGGTCGCTGTCCTTGAGCAGCAGGCAGCGCAGTGGCGCGATGGCGCAGTAGGCGGATTCCTGTGGGCACACAGGCAAATTAGCTGCGGGTAGAAGAAGGGGTATGACAGACACCTCCTTCCCCATACAACCCCCCCCCCCCCTTTCCTGTCACACTCAACCCCCACTATCCGAAAAAGCCATTTGATTAGACGGGTTTCTAATTATACACGTATCACTTTCCAAATTTCACTGATGACTTTCGGAGAATAAGGCAGCATGAAAACTAAGAGTCTCGAAAATGGGAAGGTATTTTAGACATTGCAAACAGTGTTTAGCACAGGACAGCAAAGGATACTTTTAAGTCACTTTCCTGGCGGTAACACATGTCGATGGGCTTGCTGTCTAACAAGCGGCTAACAGCATTCCAGGTAGACAACAACAAATCAGTCACAATTTGTGAATCCACTTATAAAATGTAATATTAGCACCTGTTTCGATAGCTTAAATGAACTTACATTCGAGAATCTAACCATGAAGGCTCATAAAATCCGTACAATTTGTGTAAAAATTTCTTAGATCGTCGATGAGCAGCGACCACCTGATATTTCAAAGAATATCTTACGCGCCACGGCGCAGAGTAGGAATTGTTCATAAATTGTATCGAAAGCGATATGTTATGTTTCTTATTTTTTTGACAGCTGAAGAATTGTAATCCTCTTCTGTTACCACAGTCCTGATATATTTTTTAAAGACGGCGGACGCGTATGTGGCGTGGTCCGCAATCACTAATTAGTTATTATAAAATATTACTACTGTTAGCAATACTAACTAAGGTAATTAAATTGGTTATTGTGCTCTCAAATGCTGTAGTGCCTGCTTATTACTTGAAGTATTTCTACGCTATCCATCTCCTATTAATGGCAACAGAAATAACGGTGTTTTTATAGTTTTCATACAGCTACCAGGGGCCGACTGCACGTCGGCAAACGTCGTAGTTAAGGCAGAAAGCGCATTACCATTTACCTTGTTTGTGATTTAAATCCAATTTCTTTTAACGTGTGGTGTAGTACAGCAAAGAAAATTTCCAGCTCTGTCTGGTTCCTTAGATTTCTCTGTTCGTAGTTGCTATGTCTCGGTCGTGATCGAACATAATCACGACACAAATAAATTAAGTGGCAATGCGAACTCTTTTCTTGATCTTGAGAACGCTACGCCTTCTGCAAACGATTTCAAGTGACAAACTATCACATACAGTACTTAAGTTTTTTTGAAAAGTCTTTGCTCTTCTCGCCAAGAAGTGGTGCAAAACTCACAACAGATTTCTGAATCTTCACAAGAGAATAATAATTTAATCAAAATATAAACATTAAAAAAGCACTACAAAAACCATGCAGGCCACAGGATGTTGAGTAAGGCAAGACAGAAAAGGAAAGACCCACCATATGCAAAAATGAAGAAAAAGTGCAACACTGGTTTTCCGAACCTACACGCAAACGACTGAAAGAAACAGCACCCCATCACATTTGGCCCTGTGTTTACAATTGCAGTAATACTAATAGTGCAGACTTTGATTTTACATTGTACCAGATGAGTACCCGTCGTTGACAGGTTATGTTTTTATTCCAGTTTTCTTAGTCCCTTTGCTCTTTCTCCCTTCTCTGTCCATCTGCTCCTTCCCCGTTTCTGTCTTGTCCTCCCCAATTCTCTCTCCACATTTACACCCCCCACCACAAAAATCAGGTTGCTTGTTCTTATCTGCACAGTATTTTCTTCCAGATAAAAAGCTGTGTGCTTACCAAACTGGGTTGAAACCGTATACGCAGATACCATATATATTTCACAATTATTTAACGCATTTCACACATATTTATACTCATATTCCATCGCATCTCTAGGGACTTTTCTCGTGACGCTTCTTTTTCACGCAGCTCAACGTTTATGTCATCATATCTCTTGAACTATGTGTTGTACAATGATACAATTTTGCATGTGCATCCAGTGTTATACGTGCACATCTCTGCGGTATGTTTTGGAATAGGGTTGTTAGTACACGAGTCTGAGGCAGCAGTTTTACTGCAACAACACCGAAAATGAAGTAAGCGATAAACTTTTTATTCATATCATTTTGTTGGTTATGAGCGACAAAAAGACTCGTAACGGTTTGAAATTACGCTGACCGGAAAAAAATATCAAGGCCAAAAAAAAATTAAAGTAGAGTAATTAAATTTTGGGAATACATCTATCAGGTAACATATATAAATGATTAACATTGCAAGATCATAGGATAAACAATTGCAAATGTGAAATGTTGGTGCATTAATAACCGGTATAACCACCAGATTGTTGAATGCAAGCACAGAAACAAGTATGCACTGTGATGTAAGTTGCTGGATGTCAGTTTGCGGGATGGAGTTCCGTGCCTGTTGCACTTGTTCGGTCAATACAGGGGCGGTTAATGCTGCTTGTGGATGACGCTGGAGTTGTCGTCCGATGACGTCCCATACGTGCTCGGTTGGAGACAGATCTGTTGTTCGAGCAGCCAAGGCCAAATGTCGACACTCTGTAGACCACGTTGGGTTACAACAGCTGTATGTGGGCCAGCGTTATCCTGTTGGAAAACACCCCCTGGAATGCTATTCGTGAATGGCAGCACAACGAGTTGAATCACCAGCCTGACGTACAAATTTGCAATCAGGGTGCGGTGGATAGCCGTCAGACCGTAACTCCTGGTGTAGGTCCAGTGTCATTAGCACAGAGACAGTTTGGTTGCAGGCTCTCAACTGGCCCCCTTCTGACCAAAACACGGCTATCACTGCCACCGAGGCAGAACCAGCTTTTATCAAAAAACACAACAAACCTTCACCCTGTCCTCCAATGAGCTCTCGTTTGACACCGCTGAAGTAGCAAGTGGTGACTGCTGAGAATAGAGTGGCGCTAGTAGCGACATTATGAGGATCCAAATCAGGTTTGCTTTAACTACACGCTGTAACGGTCTTCAGCGTTAGTTACCTTTGAAATCGGACGTGCCGAGTTGATGTTAGTCAGGAATGCCATTAAGATGACAAAACGCCATTACAGTATCTCACTGGGTTTGAATGAGGCCCTCTAATGGGACTGCGAGACGCTAGATGTTCAGTCTGCGATACCGCAGAAAGTCTGTTCATAACTGCTGGTAGCGGTGGTCACAAGAATATAAGTCTCACGAAGACTGGGCTCCGGACGGTAACGTGGGACTACCGAGGCGGAAGAATACAAGTTCAGCGTATGGCTCTGGCACATAGTATTGCATCTGCAGCAGCAATCTTGGCCCCAGTTGGCTCCACGGTGACACAACGAACTGTTACAAATCTGTTGCTTCAAGGACAGTTGCGAGCCAAATGCCCTGTAGCGTGCATTCACATACCCCAAACCACCGCCACTACACATAGAATGAAGCTTTCACAACCGAATGTTTCAGATGCTGAGAATTCTTCCGGGTTGTATGGCCGTGGTCCATGGAACTCTTCAATCCCTGACGTTTCGTCCAAGGCTACGTTGGACATCTTCGGAGATGCTCCTGGTTGTGCTGAGTCTTGCCGACTGACGAGTCGGACGTCGAAGAGCGGCCTAAATACCGCAGAAATTGGGCGTGGTCAGGATTTCACGTGATAGCAGAGATAAACCTTGTCAAAGATACAATTTTTATAACTATCGATCATAGTACGTCAAGGATAAAAAGTACTCATCGATTCTGTAGCGCCACTGTCCATATACCGCTGAGTTTCATGGCTTCTTCTTTTCTGTTGAAATTATACTCACGTTTCTATATTTCGATGGCTTCTCTATATAGCCGTGGATAATAGTTCGTCATAGTACATAAAACTTCAGTTTCCGAAAATTTCACTTCGTGATCACTCGACTCAAGAGCATGTTCCGCCACGGCTGACTTGTCTGTTTTCCCTAGTCAGCAAAGACTTTTGCGTTCCTTCAATCGTGTATTCACACTTCTCTTTGTAGTTCTAATGTAGATCTTGCCACACGTACATGGAATCTTATATACGCCACTTCCAGACAGAGAGGCACATTTATCCCTAACGGAACGAAGTGCTTGGCCTATGTTCTTAGTTGATCTGAAAATCGATAGAAGGTTATGTTTCCTCAGAATCTTGCCGATTTCATCCGTTACTTTTTTTTGTGAAGGGTAGAGAAACCGTGTTCTTCCATCGCTGTGTCCTATCGTTGTAACAGGAGGCCTAAGAACAAAGATAGGACACAGCGATGGAAGAACACCGTTTCTCTACCCTTCACAAAAAAAGGTAACGGATGAAATCGGCAAGATTCTAAGGAAACATAACCTTCTATCGATTTTCAGACCAACTAAGAACATAGGCCAAGCACTTCGTTCCGTTAGGGATAAATGTGCCTCTCTGTCTGGAAGTGGCGTATATAAGATTCCATGTACGTGTGGCAAGGTCTACATTAGAACTACAAAGAGAAGTGTGAATACACGATTGAAGGAACGTAAAAGTCTTTGCTGACTAGGGAAAACAGACAAGTCAGCCGTGGCGGAACATGCTCTTGAGTCGAGTGATCACGAAGTGAAAATTTCGGAAATTGAAGTTTTATGTACTATGACGAACTATTATCCACGGCTATATAGAGAAGCCATCGAAATATATAAACGTGAGGATAATTTCAACAGAAAAGAAGAAGCCATGAAACTCAGCGGTATATGGACAGTGGCGCTACAGAATCGATGAGTACTTTTTATCCTTGACGTACTATGATCGATAGTTATAAAAATTGTATCTTTGATAAGGTTTATCTCTGCTATCACGTGAAATCCTGACCACGCCCAATTTCTGCGGTATTTAGGCCGCTCTTCGACGTCCGACTCGTCAGTCGGCAAGACTCAGCACAACCAGGAGCATCTCCGAAGATGTCCAACGTAGCCTTGGACGAAACGTCAGGGATTGAAGAGTTCCATGGACCACGGCCATACAACCCGGAAGAATTCTCAGCATCTGAAACATTCGGTTGTGAAAGCTTCATTGTATGTGTAGTGGCGGTGGTTTGGGGTATGTGAATGCACGCTACAGGGCATTTGGCTCGCAACTGTCCTTGAAGCAACAGATTTGTAACAGTTCGTTGTGTCACCGTGGAGCCAACTGGGGCCAAGATTGCTGCTGCAGATGCAATACTATGTGCCAGAGCCATACGCTGAACTTGTATTCTTCCGCCTCGGTAGTCCCACGTTACCGTCCGGAGCCCTGTCTTCGTGAGACTTATATTCTTGTGACCACCGCTACCAGCAGTTATGAACAGACTTTCTGCGGTATCGCAGACTGAACATCTAGCGTCTCGCAGTCCTATTAGAGGGCCTCATTCAAACCCAGTGATATACTGTAATGGCGTTTTGTCATCTTAAAGGCATTCCTGACTAACATCAACTCGGCACGTCAGATTTCAAAGGTAACTAACGATGAAGACTGTTACAGCGTGTAGTTAAAGCAAACCTGATTTGCATCCTCGTAATGTCGCTACTAGCGCCACTCTACGCGACTGGCGTGAAACTGGAACAGGAATCATCTTTCAGATGTAGAAACACGTTTACCAACTTTCTTCGTGTTGCTATTTTTTAAAGATTTGTTGCAAGTTATTACGAGTAAGTACTCCTATTCTCAAATGCGAATGAATACAGTCTGACTATTGGCGAGTCGTGAATTATGCTTCTTTTTCACCCACAACCACATTTCTTTGAGATGTAGGTGGATCTTACACCCATGGTGGTTAATTACAGTCAGGAAATGATACTTCCAAGTTTGCTTCAAATCGATCCAGTGGTTTAGGAGGAGATGTAGAGGATACATATATAAATACATAATACCGTAAATACATCCACTTTTAGAATATGTAGGGTCTTATTATGACCTTCTCAAAGCTCTGACAGTTTGTTGTTATTATAGTTTTTAAATTAATTGCAAGGCATGAACTTCTCAAATTTTCCGATGTGTTTTTTTTTCACATGCTGAATTCCTCTGAGCTTCAATTTCTTGGACAATGATGAAGCAATATTTTAAACTGTCCACTCGTCTGTGGTTAAAATTTATTATTCCTCGGTATGATATTAAAAATGCACATTTGAATATCATCTCATGTCAGCCATTGTACTTGTTCAATGTATCTTCTGACCTCCTTATTGCGTTCTGGAGGACGATGGTTCAATCCCGCTTCCGGCCATCGTGATTTAGGTTTTCCGTGATTTCCCTAAATCGCTCCAGGCAAATGTCGTGATGGCTTCTTTGAAAAGGGCACTGCCGACTTCCTTCCCTGTCCTTCCGTAAACCGATGAGACCGATGTCCTCGCTGTCTGGTCTCCTCCCCCAAACAACCCAACCAACCTCATTATATTTTATCACTTGTAACATGCAGGCTGCTAAGAAAAAGTTTTCCGTATTTTGAGATATGGTAGTACAGGCCAAAACAACAAAAAATGTTCAGTAAACATGGGCTCCAAAATCGTTACCCTAAGAGCTATATGTCCTCTTTCATCTTCTCTACTAGGAAACACATCTCTTCTACTTCAAGCTCTTTGCTGTTACGAAAGACCCACGGAATGGAGTAAACAAATAAGATCACATTTTTCAGTTGCTGTGAAACAGCAGAGCTTCTAATGTAACCTGCTTCTTCCATTTGCCAGACCAAACAGAAGAACATGTCTGCCACTCCCCGTGTGGGATAATAGGCACTCATTATGCAGGTAGATGCAAAGACAAAACTAAAATGTAAAAGCACTTCACAAACTTAGAGAGAAAACACAAACTAACGTATATGCTGCAGTTAAGCAGAATTATGGTTAAAAATGGCTCTGAGAGCTATGGGACTTAACATCTGAGGTCAACAGTCCCCTAGAACTTAGAACTACTTAAACCTAACTGACCTAAGGACATCACACACATCCATGCCCGAGGCAGGATTCGAACCTGCGACCGTAGCAGTCACGCGGTTCCGCACTGAAGCGCCTAGAACCGCTAGGTCACTACAGTCGGCCCAGAATTGTGGATACGATTTACAGCAACAACGTTAACAGATGTTTACTGCATAGTGCAGCCATAGACAATAACAGAGTAATGTGCAAATTGTTTGCTACATTCTGTAGATGGTTCTTAATAGCAAGGGGAAAAAATAGCGGATATGAAGTGCTCACAGTTTTGAAGGTACGCATTGTAGAGTCAATGTTCATTGGGCATTTTTGTCTAGTACTGGTCTACACTGCTAACTCTTAAAATATGGTATACATTTTTAACACATTGTATGGGCCGACGTGAGAAGCAAGGGATAGCAATATGCGCATATACGGTTGGCGATGGAATCGCGTACACAGGATATAAAATGGCAGTGTATTGGCGGAGCTGTCATTTGTACTCCGGTGATTCACGTGAAAAGGTTTCTAACTAGATTATGGCCGCACGACGGGAATTAAGACTTTGAAGGCGGGCTGGTAGTTGGATCTAGACGCAAGGGACACGCCATTTCAGAAACCGTTAGGGAATTCAACATTCCGACATTCGCTTTTTCGAGAGTGTGCCGGGAATACCAAATTTCCGGCATTATCTCTTACCACGGACAACACAGTCGCCGACGGTCTTCACTTAACGACCGAGATCAGCCCCATTTGCGAAGAGTTGTCAGTGCTAACCGACAAGCAACACTGAAACAATCGCAGAAATCAATGTGGGACGTACGACGAACGTATACGTTAGGAAAGTGCGGCGAAATTTGGCGTTAATGGGCTTGGCAGCAGACGATCAACACAGGTGCCTTTGCTAATAGCACAAAGTTGCCTGCAGCGCCTCTCCTGGGCTCATGTCGATATCGGTTGAACAGTAGAGGACTGGAAAACCGTGGCCTGTCCAGATCAGTTCCGCTTTCAGCTGGTAAGAGTTGATGGTAGGGCTCGAGTGTGGCGCAAACTCATCGAATCCATGGGCCCTAGTTGTCAACAAGGCACTGTGAGCTTCTGGTGGTGGCTCCTTGATGGTGTGGTTTGTTTTTCCATGAAATAGATTGGGTCCTGTGACCCAAAGGAACCGATCATTGGCTGGAAACGGTTATGTTCGGTTACTTGGAGACAATTTGCAGCCATTCATGGTCCTCATGTTCTGAAATAAGGGTGGAATTTTTGTGGATGACAATGCGCTATGTCACTGGGCCACAATTGTTTGCAATGTGTTTGAAGAGCACTCTGGACAATTCGAGAGAATGATTTGGCCGCCCGTCGAACGTTTATGGGAGATAATCGAGAGGTCAGTTCTTGCACAAAATCCTGCACCGATAGTACTTTCGCAATTATAGATCGCTGTAGAGACAACATGGCTCAATATTTCGGCAGGATACTTCCAACAACTACTTGAGTTCATGCCACGTCGAGCTGCTGCACTACGCCGGGCAAAAGAAGATCCGATATGATATCAGGAGGTATCCCATGACTTTTGAAAATGAAATGAAATTTCTGGTAAGATCTTATGGGACCAAACTGCTCAGGTCATCGGTCCCTAAGCTTGCGCACTACTGAATCTAACTTAAACTAACGTACATTAAGGACAACACACACACACACACACACACACACACACACACACACACACACACACACACACACCCACACACATGCTCGAGAGAGGACTCGAACCTCCGACGGGGGGAGCCACCCGGACCGTGACAAGGCGCCTCATACCGCGCGGCTATCCCGCGCGATTCCATGACTTTTGCCACCTCACTGTACTTAACGCACACAAATATGTTGTGTTTTACCATTTTATCACTTATAAAGGCTGTTCCTTAACAACCAGTATTATTATCACTGGGGTAAGCAGGCACAGCTCATTTCCTGCCAAACTGTGGCAATCGTTAATCACTGATACCTTCCACGGAAACAGTATCCATCCCACGGAAACACCAGGCCAGAAATAAGTCTACACGTTGTGCGTGAGTATTTCTTAAAGTTCGATGTGTGTAAGCGAAGTCCTGTGAGGCCGTCACCATCTTCCATATAATCTTTCCAAGTAAGTGCGTTCTCACGTTATTTGATAATATCAATGTTTCGGACGCTGTTGGAAGTGGTCGTTCCAGGTTAGTGTTTTCGTTTAAATACATCACTCTAAGTGAGGTGGCTAAGTGGTGAGATACTAGAGCTGTATCCAGGAGAGGAGCAGTTCAAATACCCGCGTGGCCATTTAGATTTAGCTATTCCGTAGTTCTCCTGAATTGCTTGGTGTAATTGCCAGATTGGTTCTTCGAAAAGAGCGTAGCGTTCTTTCCCAGTCTGACCTTCCGCTCCGTCTTTACTTACCTCCTCAAGAACAGGACGTTAGATCTGAATATTCCTTCCTCCTTTGAACCACTGACCTCCTAAAAGCGAGTCTAGTGGCTTACAAATGCCCCATCTTGTTCGGCAGACATCTCATCAGAGAATACCCTCATCCCAACAGTGATTCTTCTCGCTCTCTTCATCATGATCATCTTCACATGTCACAGACAACTTCCAAGAACCATCTTCTACTTGAAGGAAACCGGTAATGTGCAGCCACTTTGTGCGGTTCTGCTGGGAAATGTGATCGTGTGCGATATTCGGTTTTCCCCATCTATGATGATTTTGAATTACTGTCGGGTATTGAGCCACGTGAAGCCGCCCAAGTGGTACGATGTTTCGGCGAACTGTTGCCTTCTTCAGGCCAAACTTGATGACTGTCTTCCGTTGGACGCCGTCTTATTCATCCTGTTCCTCACCCGCGCCGAGGTCGACAGCTGTATGAGTGGATATATATATAAGACCTCGCCCAGCGGAAGACAGTCATCAGGACCACCTTTTCGTTCCTCGCACGAAGTTCGTGCCCGACTCGGAACGAGTCGGTAGATTTCGTAACGGAAACATTTTGTTACTCACCATTCTTCCTTCCCGCACAATCGTGCCGACTTGGGTGTTATGTATTCCTCCAATTTCTTATTTTCAACAGAGTAGTTCGTTAGTGACATGGTGTACCGAATACATTTCCTTCCTTGCTATATTTACCTTCCCGCATGCAATTCGCGTCCTACTCGAGCGGGGTCGACAGTATTCGTAATCCTCTTAATTCCTTCTCTAGCTATTTTTCAGCCGTGCGGCAAATCACCGCACGTTCCCACTGCAGAGCCCTGCCTCACTCAGGCGGAATTGCCGTGTCTGCCTGTAGTGGCGTGTGTGCCGTAGCGATGAGGCGATTCATTTCGGAATAATTTTGCTACGGCAACTTGAACTCTTATCACTAAGGTCAGCCACGGAAACGGTTCATCAGTACGCAGAAGAGAAGACTTTGTTAAGAAATCCACTGAAATGACACGTTCATGAACACGGAATAAATTGCTAGCATAGCAAAAAACTGTTTATTTGTAATGATTGCAGTGGTATTGACGTTCCGTTAGGAGTAAGGAGAGTGGCAAGTAACGAATAGTACAGACTTTACTATGCATCAATGATCGAAAATCTATGATTAACTGAACACAATATCAAATCAAGCTTTGTGAAGCGAGGACATATAGGAGTTTACTTCGCATTGCTACACATATGTAATGTAAAGTAAATCTATCTGAACAGCCCTGTAGTACGCCTATGACATTTCTTAAAATGAATGGGCCATTAGGGACGCTCAAAAATAATGAGCAAACAGCAAAAACACATTGTGAAGCTGATAAGACTCTCCCTTGCATATCTCATGATGGTGCAAAAAACTGTCAAAAAGCCCAGTTTATTAACTACAGTCCACTTCCGTCACCTACCAAAGACCTATCTTGCTATGTACGTCTCAGGCACCAACGATGCTGCTGTCACGGTAAAATCCTTCTGCGATACAGTGTCAAGACATAAGAAATCCAAGAAACAATCATGCACCTATGTTGCAACATTTGCATCCATTGAGAATAATCAACAGAACAGTAACTTAACGAAAATTAAGGTTGGTGTCTGCTTTTCACGATAAAATCGATGAAGTAGGCTTTTAAATGCGCCTTGGACACTTCTGTCTTTTGATTCAACATGCTGCCCTTGGAGACTTGTGTCCTTGGGTTTAACATGTCGGTACATTCATCTATTAAAGCGTCAAATGTCTCTGTTTCCTCTAGATTTGACAATGGCCAAGCTTTTCCTTCTGGATGCATTACATTCAAATTGTCTGCGCTGCTTGATAACGAATGATGCTCATTCTTAAGGTGCTTTGTTACCGCCGATGAACCGTTCTCTTTACTAATTTTTAAACCCTTATAACTTGCCACGAACTGCTGTGCTTGTAAGGGTTCAGTTTAGATCAAACTGTAAACGTAATTAGTTTTTGCGAAACGTTTTCTTTGTCTTTCGTTGCCCTTACAAGAAAATTTAAATTAACCCAGTTAACAAATTAAGCGACTAAGACGGTGTTGTAAGAGAGCGAGAGGACATTGAAACTCTCGTGCAGCGAGCATGCCCTCTAGCCTAAGCAGCTTTTGTAGGACAATCTGATTTTCCGGCTTGGTAGGCCGCAAGAGTCCTGCATCAATTTTTTCGTCTCGGCCTCACTTACACTGACCGTTTACAAAAAATGGTTCAAATGGCTCTAAGCACTATGGGACTATGGTCATCAGTCGCCTAGAACTTAGAACTACTTAAACCTAACTAACCTAAGGACATCACACACATCCATGCCCGAGGCAGGATTCGAACCTGCGACCGTAGCAGTCGCGCGGTTCCGGACTGCGCGCCTGGAACCGCGAGACCACCGCGGCCGGCAACCGTTTACACCCTGTACAGGTTGTTGATACTACTCACCAAAACAAGAAAAGAAGTCTAGTAAACATGGGACCTAAAATGTATACCTTGCGAGATATGAGCACTTGTTTATCTTCCATATTTTGAGACATATATTTTTTACTGCACGATCTTCACTTTTCGTATTCTGGGAGGAGGTATTACGGACCAAAACAAGAAAATAAAGGTCCAGTAAACATGAGGTCTAAAATGCGTACCTTAAGAGCTATGAGCACTTGTTCAATAGAAGAGGTGTATTTTCCAGTAGCGAAGGTAAAAAAGTGCTCACAATTCTTAAGGTATGCATTTTAGACCCCATGTTTATTGGACCTTTTTTTTCTCATTTTGATCCATACTATCTCCTACCAAAATGTGGAAAGCAAAGAGCTTGCATTAAAAGATGTCTTACACAGTACAGAGATGAGCAAGTGCTCATGGCTTTGAAGGAGGTAACTTTTTTCTTTTTGAGTCATGAGTCTCCTAACTGGTTTCATGCGGCCTGCGAGAAACTCGCCTCCTGTGCCAAACTCCTCACACAGAGTAGCTCTTGCAACCAACATCCTCAATTATTTTTTGGATGCATTCCACGCTATGTCTTCCTTTACAGTTTTTACCCTCTGCAGCTCACTCTTGTACCATGGAAGATGTTATTGCGTGATGCCTTAATAGGTGTCCAACCATCCTAGCCCTCCTTCCTGAAAGTGTTTTCTGTATATTCCTTTCTTCGTAGATTCTCCAGAGAGCATTCTCATTTGTTAACTTACCAATCTACCTAATTTCCAACGTTCTTCTGTGGCACCACTGCTCAAACGCTTCAATTCTCTTCTGTTCCAGTTTTCCCACAGCCCATGTTTCAATACC
Organism: Schistocerca piceifrons; assembly: GCF_021461385.2. NCBI lineage: Eukaryota > Metazoa > Arthropoda > Insecta > Orthoptera > Acrididae > Schistocerca > Schistocerca piceifrons. The sequence continues at coordinate 679,652,279 of NC_060139.1, forward strand.
AAACGGTGCTGTGCTCCAAACGTACATTCTCAGAGATTTCTTTCTCAAATTAAAGCCTGTGTTTGGTATTAGTACACTTCTCCTGGCCAGGAATGCCCTTTTTGTCAGTGGTAGTCTGCTTTTGATGTCCTCCTTGCTCCGTCGACAATGGGTTATTTTGCTGCCTAGCTAGCAGAATTTCTTATCTTCATCTACATTGTGACCATCAATCCTAATGTTAAGTTTCTCGCTTTCTCATTTCTGCTAATTCTCATTACTTTCGTCTTTCTTCGATTTACTCTCGGTTCATATTCTGTGTTCATCAGACTATTCATTCAATGCAGTAGATCTCTAATTCTTCTTCAGTTTCACTGAGGATAGCAGTGTCATCAGCGAATGCTAACAATGATATCCTTTCACCTAGAATTTTAATCCCACTCCTGAACCATTTTTTAACTTTTTTTTATTTTCGTCATTGCTTATTCGACGTACAGATTGAAAAGTGGCGGCGAAAGATTACATCCCCGTCTTACACTTTTTTTAAAACGAGCAATTCGTTCATGGCGCTCACACTTATTCTTTCCTCCTCTTGTACTTATTGTATATTACCCCTCTTTTCTTATCGCTTACGCTGTTCTTCTCAGATTTCGAAAATCTTTGTTTTACATTGTCGAACCCTTTTTCTAGGGCGACAAATCCTATGAACATATCTTCATTTTCCTTTAGTCTTGAGGCCATGTTTACTAGACTTTTTTGTTTTGTTTTGGTTGGTTCTACCACCTCTGAAAATATTCGACGCAGTTTTTTCAACACCTTGTATGTTCTCAACAGATAAGAGTACCAATACTTTGTAAGGGATATGTGTCTCGACAATACCGAATATGGGAGGTAGAAAATTTAATTATTAGTTTTACAATTCTAATGGCAAGAAGTCAGCTCGCAGAAATACCGCTCCATTTGGATGACGGCGTTTGGTTGAATACGCGGTAACTTATACAGGGTGGTCGATTGATCGTCACCGGGCGAAATATCTGACGAAATAAGCGTCAAACGAAAAAACTACAAAGAACGAAACTTGTCTAGCTTGAAGGGGGAAACCAGCTGACGCTATGGTTGGCCCGCTAGATGGCGCTGCCATAGGTCAAACAGATATCAACTGCGTTTTTTAAATAGGAACCCCCATTTTTTATTACATATTCGCGTAGTACGTAGATAAATATGAATGTTTTACTTGGACCACTTTTTTCGCTTTGTGATAGATGGCTCTGTAATAGTCACAAACGTGTAAGTACGTGGTGTCACGCAACATTCCACCAGTGCGGACGGTATTTGCTTTGTGATACAATACCCGTGTTAAAATGGACCGTTTACCAGTTGCGGAAAAGGTCGATATCGTGTTTATGTATGACTATTGTGATCAAAATGCCCTACGGGCGTGTGCTATGTATGCTACTCGGTATCCTGGACGACATCATCCACGTGTCCGGACCGCTCGCCGGATAGTTACGTTATTTAAGGAAACAGGAAGTGTTCAGCCACATGTGAAGCCTCAACCACGACCTGCAACAAATGATGATGCCCAAGTAAGTGTTTTAACTGCTGTCGCGGCTAATCCGCATGTCAGTAACAGACAAATTGCGCGAGAATCGGGAATCTCAGAAAAGTCGGTGTTGAGAATGCCACATCAACATCGATTGTACCCGTACCATATCTCTATGCACCAGGAATTGCATGACGACGACTTTGAACGTCGTGTACAGTTCTGCCACTGCGCACAAGAGAAATTACGGGACAATGACAGATTTTTTGCACGCGTTCTATTTAGCGACGAAGCGTCATTCACCGACAGCGGTAACGTAAACCGGCATAATATGGACTAATGGGCAACGGAAAATCCACGATGGCTGCGACAAGTGGAACATCAGCGTCCGTGTTGGGTTAATGTATGGTGCGGCATTATGGGAGGAAGGATAATTGGCCCCCATTTTATTGATGCCAATCTAAATGCTGCAATGTATGCTGATTTCCTACGTAATGTTCTATCGATGTTACTACAAGATGTTTCACTGCATGACAGAATGGCGATGTACTTCCAACATGATGGATGTCCGGCACATAGCTCGCGTGTGGTTGAAGCGGTATTGAATAGCATATTCCATGACAGGTGGATTGGTCGTCGAAGCACCGTACCATGGCCGGCACCTTCACCGTATCTGACGACCCCGGATTTCTTTCTGTGGGGAAAGTTGAATGATATTTGCTATCGTGATCCACCGACAACGCCCGACAACATGCGTCAATGCATGGTCAGTGTATGTGCGAACATTACGTAAGGCGGACTACTCGGTCTTGAGAGGGATGTCGTTACACGTATTGCCAAAGGCATTGAGGTTGACGGACTTCATTTTGAGCATTTACTGCATTAATGTGGTATTTTCAGGTAATCACGCAGTAATAGCATGCCTTCTCAGAAATGGTAAGTTCACAAAGGTACATGTATCACATTGGAACAACCGAAATAAAATGTTCAAACGTACCTATGTTCTGTATTTTAATTTAAAGAAACCTACCTGTTACCAACTGTTCGTCTAAAACTGTAAGCCATATGTTTGTGACTATTACAGCGCCATGTATCACAAAGCGAAAAAAGTGATCCAACTAAAATAATAATGTTTCTTAAGTTACTACATGAATATATAATAAAATGGGGTTTCGTATTTTTAAAAACTCAGTTGATATCCGTTTGACCTATGGCAGCTCCATTTAAAGGGCCAACCATAGCGCCATCTGGTTTCCCCCTTCAAGCTAGACAAGTTTCGTTCTTTGTAGTTTTTTCGTTTGACGCTTATTTCGTCAGATATTTGGCCCGGTCACGATCAGTGGACCACCCTGTATAAATGCGAACACGGTGCGGTACTTCTAGTATGTTAATGTGAGTGCAGGTGCGTCGTGTGGAAGAGGTGGTGCCGCAGCAACAGTGGGCCGCACCTTGTGGCCGTCGCGCACGGGCGGCGCGCCGCGGAAGCCGCGCTGCCTCATGAGGTCGCACTCCGCGCGGTGCGCGGCCGCCCTCTCGCAGGCGGCGCCGCAGACGGGCCAGCCGCAGCCGGCGCAGGCGCGCGCCGACGCCTCGCGCAGCCGGCGCAGGCAGCCCAGGCAGGCGGCGTGCGACGAGATCTTGGGCCCCAGCGCTAGCGGCGGCTCGCGCAGCACCAGCTCGCCGGCGCGCAGGTCTCGCGCCGCCACCAGGTGCCGGCCCAGCACGGCGTCCACGGCGACGCGGTAGCGCGCGCACTGCGCCCGGTGCGCGCGCCAGTGGCGCCGCTGGTGGTCGCGGCCGCAGTAGAAGGCGGCGCGGCAGCCCGAGCAGCACTGCGACGCCGGCGCGCCGCACACGGCGCACGCGCCGGGCGCGCCGCCGCCGGCGCCGCCGTCGCTCTCCCCCACCTCCGTCGCGCCGGCTCCCGGCCTCGGCCTGAGCCACAAACGACACACGGCCGTCAGTCCCGCTGCAACACCCCCACATAGCTAGTTTCAAGGATAAATTTTGTAGTTGTTACTGGGAGAGGATTGGGGTTGGGGGCTGCATGCAAATAGCATGTAATAACACTCATTTGTTGTGTAAATTCCGAAATGAGGTTTCCTCTCGAGTGTTCTGAGTAATTTCGTTATACTGTGCGTCTCAGGAGGATTGGCCGATATTCAGGGATACTGTAATGTGACTTAATTATTCGTGTAGCTCCGACATACATATTTTTATTCATACTTTATGACCTCATAGTACTCCGCAGGTCTATTAAAACTAAGCCGCATCGTTTCGATAGGTCACGGTACCTTTGCCGCATGCCATCTTTGCCTCAAGCCGAGGGTGTGCCGTTTTGAGGTAAATAAGCGGCAGTGTGATAGCGGAGTCGGACGGCGGCGAAGCTCTTGAGGTATCCGCTTTTGAGCCTATGTTTACTGGAGTTTGTTTTTGGTTTGGTCCATTCTATTGTATTGTATTGTAAACCGCGGACCTAGAAACGACGGAGAGGCTCTGTCCCCGCCGCAGCTGCAGTGTTCCACAACCCCACGACGACTACCGCAGTCCACTTCACTCCTCCGCCGCCCCACACCGAACCCAGGGTTATTGTGCTGTTCGGCCCCCGGTGGATCCCTCAGGGAACGTCTCACACCAGACGAGTGTAACCCCTATGTTTGTGTCGTACAGTAATGATCGTGTACGCGTACGTGGAGAACTTATTTGCGCAGCAATAGCCGACATAGTGTAACTGTGGCGGAATAAAGGGAACCAGCCCGCATTCGCCGAGGCAGATGGAAAACCGCCTAAAAGCCATCCACAGACTGGCCGGTTCACCGGACCTCGACACAAATCCGCCGAGCGGATTCGTGACGGGGACCACGCGCTCCTTCCCGCCCGGAAAGCCGTCCGTTACACAGCACGGCCAACCGGGCGGGCTTGGTTTGGTCCGTACTACCACCTCTCAAAATATGGAAAGCAACTAGCTTGCAGCAGATTTATGCGTTTTGCATTTCTCACAGCTTGACTGACTCTCTTCCGCTTCTGCTTGTAAGTAATATGATTTTTAAGCGTGCAGCGCTGTTTATATGCCCGATATAGAGCAACTCTTAGAATCATGAAGCGTTTTAGTTCTTCAGTTAGTCAAGGAGCAGGTTTCCTACTTACTTTTCCGGTATTTAAGAAGGCATATTTCTGATATACACTGAAGCGCTAAAGAAACTGGTGTAGGTATGCGTATTCAAATACAGAGATACGTATGTAAACAGGCATAACACGGGACGGCCGGTGTGGCCGAGCGGTTCTAGGCGTTTCACTCTCGAACCGCGCGACCGCTACGGTTGCAGGTTCGAATCCTGCCTCGGGCATGGATGTTTGTGATGTCCTTAGGTTAGTTCGGTTTAACTAGTTCTAAGTTCTAGGGGACTAATGACCTCAGAAGTTGAGTCCCATAGTGCTCAGAGCCATTTGAACCATTTTGTTAAGTCCCATAGTGTTCAGAGGCATTTGAACCATTTGAGCAGAATACGGCGCTGCGGTCCGCTACGCCCATGTAAGACAAAAAGTATCTGGCGCAGTTGTTAGATCGGTTAATGCTCCTGCAATGGCAGGTTATCAACATTTAAGTGAGTTTGAAAGTGGTGTTGTAGTCGACGCTAGAGCGATGGGGCGCAGCATCAAATGGCTCTGAGCACTATGGGACTCAACTGCTGAGGTCATTAGTCCCCTAGAACTTAGAACTAGTTAAACCTAACTAACCTAAGGACATCACACACATCCATGCCAGAGGCAGGATTCGAACCTGCGACCGGAGCGGTCTCGCGGTTCCAGACTGCAGCGCCAGAACCGCGCGGCCACTTCGGCCGGCAGGGGGCGCAGCATCTTCGAGGCAGCGACGAAGTGGCAATTTTGCCGTACGGCCATTTCACGAGTGTACCGTGAATTTCAGGAATCCCTTAAAACATCAAATATCTGACATCGCTGCTGCCGGAAAAAGATCCTGCAAGAACGGGACCAACGACGACTGAAGAGAGTCGTTCAACGTGATAGAAGTGTAACCCTTCCGCATACTGCTGCATATTTCAATGCTGGGCCATGAACAAGTCTCAGCGCGTGAACATTCAACGAAACATCATTGATACGGGTTTTTGGAGCTCAAGGCCCACTCGTATCGCGCGGCTCCCTCCGTCGGAGGTTCGAGTCCTTCCTTGGGCATGGATGTGTGTGTTGTCCTTAGCATAAGTTAGTTTAAGTTACGTTAAATAGTGCGTAAGTCTAGGGACCGATGACCTCAGCAGGTTGGTCCCGTAGCTCTTACCATAAATTTCCAATTCTCCCACTCGTGTGCCCTTGATGACAGCACGACACAAAGCTTTACGCATCGCCTGGGCCCGTCAGCACCGACGTTGGACTGTTGATGACTGGAAACACCTTGCTTGGTAGGACGACTCGTTTCAAATTGTATCGATCGGATGGACATGTACGGGTATGGAGACAACCACACGAATCCATGGACCCTGCATGTCAGCAGGGGACCGGTCAAGCTGTTGGAGGCTATCTAATGATGTGGGGCCTGTGCAGTTGGGACCTCTGATATGTCTAGAAACGACTGTGACAGATGAGACGTACCTTAACATTCTGTCTGATCAGCTGCATTCATTCACGTCCATTGCGCATTCCGACAGACTTGGGCAATTCCAGGAAGACAATGCGGCACCCCACAGGTTCAGAATTGCTACAGAGTGGCTCCGGGAACACTCTTCTATGTTTAAACGTCTCCACTGGCCACCAATCTCCCCAGACATGAACATTATTGAGCATATCTGGGATGCCTTGCAACGTTCTGTTCAGAAGAGATCTTTACCCCCTCGTACTCTTACGGATTTATGAACAGCCCTGCAGGATTCACGGTGTGAATTCCATCCAGTGCTATTTCAGACGTTATTCGAGTCCATGCCACGTCATGTTGCGGCACTTCCGCGTGCTCGCGGGGGTACTGCACGATATTAGGCAAGTGTACCAGTTTCTTTGGCTCTTAAGTGTATTTTTCCTTAAGTTCGTGTCAGCTTTCACTTGACTGACATTTTAGCTATGATTTGCAAACTGTTCTTCTCCAAGTCTGGGCAGATAAACAATCCTGACAAACTGCTGTAGGCAGCCCTCCCTTGTCACTGGAGTTCCTCACTACACACTATCGCATAGTAAACAAAATACACGTATACGAGATACCCTAAAGGATATGCGACTGGATATGCAGTATTCATGGCGTCAGTTCCCTCGAACACTACTTCAGACATTAGTTGAGTCCATGACACGTAGTGGTGCGGCACTTCTGAGTGCTCGCAGGGGTCCTACACGATATTAGGTAGGTGTATCTGTTTCTTTGGCTCTTCAGAGTAGCTTGCAGTAGAACAGATTTGTTTGACAGTGACGAAGATGGGAGAGTATGCATTTTAGAGGTAATGTTTACTAACTTCTTTTTCCCCTTCGAATGATCGTTTCTGTCATATCCCTGAAGATACTAACTATTCCTGAGTGCTGCTCGAGTGTTTGCGATCCGTACCAGGTCGGATTAAGGAAGACATCGAAGCAAACCAGAGGCCCGCTGATTGATTTGTTAACGGTAAGTTCGAACAACACGTAAGTGTCACGGAGATGCTTCGGGAACTCAAATGGGAATTCCTGGAGGGAAGGCGACGTCCTTTTCGAGAAAAATTTGAGCCGTGGCGCCTCTAATTTTGGTGGCATGGCATTCCACTGGCGCCACTAACTATTTAGGTTGCCGGTATGGATTCGATCGTGTGTCGCGAACTAAAATCTTTGGTCGAGGTGTGTGTGTTGTTGGTTTGGATGGGGCCTGAAGAGTCAGTTGGTTGGACGGCACGTGGTTTTTGGGGGATTCCGGCTGTCCGGCGCGGGTGTCGAGGAACCGCGAAAGTTTATATCGGGCGGGGGCAAGCCTTACCGGCTGGCTTAAAGATTGGCAACGGCGGGTTGCGAGAAGACCTACGGACGTGGAACCTGGTTGACAAGTTCCCGGCCTCCTCTGCAAGCTTAAATTTTACGGCACCTTGACGACAGCCTGTAAGGACTGGAGGCGATAACACGCTGGCTGGAATCCTGCGACTCAGGGCTCCTTCACACCTGAGTGGAGTTAAGTATTATTTTCTTATTTTTGAGTACTTGTTATTGTAAGGTCATGTGTGTGTTATATGGAATTGGACCTGTTATATTAACGCGTCTACAAGTGACTGAGTGCAAGATCTTTGGTCGGTGTTACTAATCACAATTTCTGTTCCAGGTCATACGTCATACAAATGTATGGGTATTCCCTGTTATAAGTTCCATGAAGGAAATTAAATTGTAACATAATCTGTGTGAGAGACAAAGCAGTCTTGGTACAGGTGTATGAATTATTGCATCAGCAGGCGCTGATATTTTCACTTCTGAATAAAAGTAATTTTAAGGAGTGTTAAATGTGTAACTTATATCGGTAGCTGCTTGTGCTATTCACATTTTCCACTCCTTAGGCATTCTTGTGTGTAGCCTTAATTGCCCAGATTACTCTTTTGATGTGTATTTGCAGGGTATCTTTGGCGGAAAAAGACGCGTTCCTGTTCTCTGGGCTCTATTTAACATCTTTACTTGCACTTTCTGCCATTACCGACCGGCGAGTTCATGGCGAAAAGCAGCCAAGTTACGGAGCGCCGCGAAAGAGTACGCTCCTTATTGGGGTCTTGGAGGTTAATGATTTCACGTTAGGTAGCGGAAGAGTACGCTAGCCTCTCATAGTAACCACTTGTTGCTGTACGGCTACTGAGGCGAGTCTCGCTGTCACAGAGAAGGGTGTGCCGGCCGGTGTGGCCGTGCGGTTCTAGGTGCTTCAGTCTGGAACCGCGTGACCGCTACGGTCGCAGGTTCGAATCCTGCTTCGGGAATGGATGTGTGTGATGTCCTTAGGTTAGTTAGGTTTAAGTAGCTCTAAATTCTAGGGGACTGATGACCTCAGATGTTGTCCCATAGTGCTCGGAGCCATTTGAACCCATTTGAGAAGGGTGTTCGGATTCTGAGGACAGAAAGCGAGCTGAACTACGGTCCCCAGCCGCTAGCGCCATTGTCTTCAGCATCATGCTACGAGATTGGTTAGACGGGCCAACATTGTGATCAGTTCCGAAGGGATGCGGTAATAGTTAACTCCCTTCAAGAGCCAGTTGTTCCGTTTCTTATACGTCGCAGCCAGGTAGTTCGCTTTTAGCGTGTCCTTTGGCGATCTCACTGAAGTTGGATCCTAATTTTCTGTGTTCTTACTATAATTTACTAACTATACTTACAGTCACTAGTCGTATTCGTGTACTGTCTGCACAACGTTGTATTTATCGTGCCAGTCCATCTGTGGTAAGTTTACAGTTCACCATTAGAGTCCCTTGTCTAAGTATTTAATGTTCAATTGTTTATCTCCGTGAATAACTTAGATGCTATACATTTTGTTGTTTAGATGATCCTGTAAGTAGGCTGTTTAGGTTCTTTTTATCGGTAACGCCACGTAGAGCTCTGTATGAAAATCACTGGCTGTGCTGAGTGCAGTCTGTGGCTGGTTTGCATTGTTGTTTGCTATTGTAGTGCTGGGCAGCTGGATGTGAACAGCGCGTAGCGTTGCGCAGTTGGAGGTAAGCCTCCAGCAGTAGTGGATGTGGGGAGAGAGATGGCGGAGTTTTGAGAGCGGATGATCTGGACGTGTGTTCATCAGAGACAGTAAATTTGTAAGACTGGATGTCATGAACTGATTTTATATGACTTTTGAACACTATTAAGGTAAATACATTGCTTGTTCTTTATCAAAATCTTTCATTTGCTAACTATGCCTATCAGTAGTTAGTGACTTCAGGAGTTAGAATCTTTTATTTAGCTGACAGTATTGGCGCTCGCTGTATTGCAGTAGTTTGAGCAACGAATATTTTTGTGAGGTAAGTGATTCATGAAAGGTATATGTTATTGTTAGTCAGGGCCAGTCTTTTGTAGGGATTTTTGAAAGTCAGATTGCGTTGCACTAAAAATATAGTGTGTCAATTTAGTGATGATCAGAATAAGTAAAGTGAGAAATGTCAGAGTACGTTCAGTTCTGCTCAGCTGTTTGAAAATCAAATAACGTAAGAGGTTTGTCAGCACAGTCATTCATAAATTTTTCTAAGGGGACGTTTCATAATACTTTTTGTTGTTTATATGATCCCTCCTCTCATTAATATGTCTGTGTGTGGTATGGTACCTATACTACTGGCCATTAAAATTGCTACACCACGAAGATTACGTGCTACCGACGCGAAATTTAACCGACAGGAAGAAGATGCTGTGATATGCAAATGATTAGCTTTTCAGAGCATTCACACAAGGGTAGCGACACCGACAACGTACTGACATGAGGAAAATTTCCAACCGATTTCTCATACACAAACAGCAGCTGACCGGCGTTGCCTGGTGAAACGTTGTTGTAATGCCTCGTGTAAGGAGGAGAAATGAGTACCATCACGTTTCGGACGTAGCCTATCGCGATTGCGGTTTATGGTATCCCGACATTGCTGCTCGCGTTGGTCGAGATCCAATGACTGTTAGCAGAATATGGAATCGGTGGGTTCAAGAGGGTAATAGGGAACGCCGTGATGGATCCCAATGGCCTCGTATCACTAGCAGTCGAGATGACAGGCAACTTATCCGCATGGCTGTAACGGATCTTGTCGCCACGTCTCCATGCCTGAGACAACAGATGGGGACGTTTGCAAGACAACGACCATCTGCACGAACAGTTCGACGACGTTTGCAGCAGCATGGACTATCAGCTCGGAGACCATGGCTGGGGTTACCCTTGACGCTGCATCAGAGACAGGAGCGCCTGCGATGGTGTACTCAACGACGAACCTGGGTGCACGAATGGCTAAACGTCATTTTTTCGGATGAATCCAGGTTCTGTTTACAGCATCATGATGGTCGCATCCGTGTTTGGCGGCATCGCGGTGAACGCACATTGGAAGCGTGTATTCGTCATCGCCATACTGACGTATCACCCGGCGTGATGGTATGGGGTGGCATTGGTTACACGTCTCGGTCACCTCTTGTTCGCAATGACGGCACTTCGAACAGTGGACGTTACATATCACATGTGTTACGACCCGTGGCTCTACCCTTCATTCGATCCCTGGGAAACCCTACATTGCAGCAGGATAATGCACGACCGCATGTTGCAGGTCCTGTACGGGCCTTTCTGGATACAGAAAATGTTCGACTGCTGCCTGGCCAGCACATTCTCCAGATCTCTCACCAACTGAAAACGTCTGGTCAATAGCGGCCGAGCAGCTGGCTCGTTACAATACGTCAGTCACTACTCTTGATGAACTGTGGTATCATGTTAAAGCTGCATGGGCAGCTGTACCTGTACCCGCCATCCAAGCTCTACTTAACTCAATGCCCAGGCGGTATCAAGGCCGTTATTACAGCCAGAGGTGGTTGTTCTGGGCACTAATTTCTTGGGATTTATGCACCCAAACTGCGTGAAAATGTAATCACATGTCAGTTCTAGTATAATGTATTTGTCCAATGAATACCCGTTTGTCATCTGCATTTCTTCTGGTGTAGCAATTTTAATGGCCAGTAGTGTATGTTATCGATGGCTAAACACTCTTTTTTGTGTATCTGTTGTGTTTATTAAATTTACGGAAAAACGCTACGAACTTATGCACCAACTTAATAGTAAATAATTTCGTTACATCACACATGAGCCAACGACAAATATTAAATTCCGCTTGCTTCTGCACAATCTTTTACACGTCCCCTTCGACAGCCTAAATCGAGGCATGTTATGAAGTATGCACTACACTGATTCCAGCTTGGTGGCAATCTCAGTGGTGAGACTCGACAGAGTAAATTCAGATTTTCACTCTGCAACTTTTCAGTCGTTGCAGATATTTTCCAGTAAATGTGGATCGCCTGTTGGTTCTACCAGCAATGATCGGCGTGTAACTGCACGATACAGTATGCCACGTTGGTAGGCAAGAACCGGGGAATCATGTAGAGGGCCTCTTTCTGTACCAGATTAGCGCGTCGGATGAGACACAATCCGTTGCGAGAATGAGGCTCTGCCTACACGGTGTTCCCTTCCCCCTGGCGCCTATCCAGCAGGTAATAATGTACTTCTCTTGTAACGCAAGGTTGTCGTCGGCGCGAACCAGAATAGCGTTTTCAGAAGTAGGCAGTCGACACGCTTAGCTACTTCAAGAGGAATTTCACCAGGGATGCAGTGGGTTTTTAGCACTTTCAGCGATGACATTCTGCAACTTTTAAGGCACATTACTGTCATTATCATTACAATAGCACCACAGAAAACAATTCGGATGTTTATGAAAGGTTATAGAAATGTTAGTAGTTAAACTTTCAACCTGGAGTAATTCGCCGCTGAAAACTATGTCGGTCCAGGAATCGAAACCGGACCTCTTCCTCTCCCAGACGACACTGTACCATACGGGTACTGTTTGCAGTGAATGAAGCGTTACACTCCACTGAAAGTGATGCAGGTTCCAACTTCGGACCGGTAGGCAGGTTTAAGTTGTGATTCAGGTGCATCTCTGCTCACATCGTTATCTACACTGCGTCCTGTAAAGTTTTCGTACTGTGCGTGACGAAGGATCCGTATTATACCAGATTAGTTTGCCCCCATTCCTATACCATTCGCGGATGGTGAGCAGCAAGAGAGGCTGTCAGCATCCCTCTGTGGTGTGAACTCGTGCTGATTGCGAGTATTTCTTAACACTCAAGAAAGAGTTCTTGGAATTTTGTGAATTTTTTATTTGCTGTGTGTCCTTTTATCTTGAACAACCCCCACCAAAGGGACATTAACCAGCAAGATTGTCTTTCTTGTAACTTTGTTCATTACAAAGATAAGAACAGCAGTACATTTAAAACGTAATATATTTCTTATTCGACAATCCATTCGCTCTCTTCAAGAGATGTTCAAAAATATCTCACAGTGTACCATTGTAATAAACATCACGTTGTTAAAAACGTAACACAAAATTAATTTTGACACTCCTGTACTGATACAAGGTGTAAGTGTCCAGGGTAACGTTACACGTCCTCTTGCTATAAATGGCAGTAAACAAATGGACACACAAGAAAACTGCACACTGATCATTTGGTCAACTGTCTTCTGATTTATTGGTCACTTAGTTACGTATTCCATTGACTATTTTATACAATAATCATAATTATGTGGAACGAGTCATTTTACAGTCACATCGCAAATTAATTCGTAAACATGGCTACATATTGAACATTAGTAAGTTTTTTTTTAAATGTGCAGATGTGAGTTAGCAATTCCTACACATCACCTTCTACACATTACAACAGACATCCTTCAACAGAACAGAAGCAGTTGTCAACGAGAAACGTTTTCAGTTTGTTTTCGAATTTTACTTTGCTGTCTGTCAGCATTTTATATCACTAGGTAAAGCGATCAAAAATGTTTGTTGCAGCATTGTGCACCCCTTTTTGTGCTAAAGATAACCTAACATGGAGTAGTGAATGTCATTTTTCCTTCTGGCATTATAATTATGTACCTCGTTGTTTCTTTTGAAATGTAGTGTGTTACTTACAACAAGCTTCATGAGGGAATAAAATACATTGTGAACCACTAGTTAGCATGCCCAACTCCTAAAACAGATGTTTACAGCATGATCGTGGGTGAGCACCACAGCACATTTTTAAGCAATGAACAGCTTTCTTAAAGATGAGCAACCCCAGAACATTATTCCATATGGCATTATTGAATGAAAATATGCAAAATACATCAACTTACTGATTTCTCTCGCCAAGAATAGCAATGATTCTAAGTACAAGTGTGGCTGAACTAAGTTATTTTAGGAGCTCCAAATTGTGCTTTTTCCAGTTGAAATGCTCATCAGCGTGGCCACCTAAGAATTTTGAACTTTCCACCCTATTTATGAATTTCTCAGCATGTGTTACGCTTATCACTGGTGTAGCGCCCTTAGAGGTTTAAAACTGACTATATTATGTCTTTTTAAAACTGAGGGTGAAACTATTCACAGAAAACCAATTGCTGATGCTTTTAAGAACACTGCTTACCATTTCTTCTGTTTCTGTATGAGTGCATCGATTTATTACAATACTAATGTCATCTGAAAAAAGGACTAATTCTGCTTGTTGTATATTACACGGAAGATCGTTTACATATACGAGGAACAATAATGGACGTAAGAATGAGCCTTGGGGAACTCCATACGTGATTTCTCTCCATTCAGATTACGTTCCTTAACTGTTTTGGTTGATTTAATAAGTACAACTTTCTGTACTCTTTTGGTTAGATATGCCATTATCCAAAGGTTGGCTATAGTGTCGATCCCATAAAACATCAGTTTACGAGGAGGAGAACATTGTGATTCAAACAGTCAAGTGCCTTAGGTAGGTCGCAGAAAATCCCAACCGGTGATATTTTATTATTTAATGCTTGTAAAATTTGGTGCGTGAACATGCAAATGGCATTCTCAGTAGAGCAACTCTTCTGAAACCCAAACTGTAGTTTGTTGAGGATATTATTGTTGCTAAGGTGAGATAATGTTCTAGATTACATCACCTTCTCAAAGCTTTTGGGAAATGATGCCAGCAGTGAAACAGATCGGTAGTTACTGACATCTCGCTTATCACCTTCCTTAAAGAGGGATTTAACAACGGCATATTTCACTCTGTCTGGAAAGATGCCATCAGGTAGTGATGTATAACATATTTAGGATAATACCAGGCATATTATTTTGGGAACAACATTTAGTACTCTATTGGAAACACAATTAAAGCCAGATGCCTTTTATTTTTGAGAGAATGAATAATTTTCTCAATTTCGGATGGAGAAGTTGGTGGGATATTCATACGTGTGAATTTTATGAGAGTTATTTTTACAACTTACTACTGTGATTTTTGTCTTGAGTTGTTCGATCTGAAACTTTCTACTACATTTAAGAAATGATTATTAAATGTATTGGATACCTATGACTCGTCATTTATAGTCCTTCGATTCAGTGTATCCTGTTCTGTGGCTGGTTGCCCTGTCTCTCGTTTCACAACATTCCGTATAGGCTTAAGTCTTTTGGCGGAATTACTGATTTCTGACATTATGTGCATGGTCCTTGATTTTTTAGTAATCTATCCTAATAATTCTGTGTAGTTTTCGTAATGTGCAACTACAACAAGATCTCCACTTGTTCCTACCAACAGGTACATTTCTTTTTTCCTTAATCTTTCTAGTGATCCATGGATTTTTTCATGGCTATTTAAAGTTCTGTCTGATTAGCTTACGCGGAAAGCTATTTTCAAATAATGATATGAATTAATAATGGACAAGATAAAATTTTATGTTAGCAATTGGTTCGTTATAAATTTTATCCTAGGTCATCTCTTGTGAAGTACTCTTAAAAACATTTGTCCTGGAGTTATTAATCAGTCTTTTTTTTGGGGGGGGGGGTTTAGGGTGCAAAACATCTAAGGTCATAAGCGCCCAGTAAAGAACCACAGAATGCTGAGACCGTGAGGGGAAAAAACCTTTACGAGGTCCAATACAAAAGGGAAGAAAAAAACAAATCTAAAACATCAAGACATTACGGAAGAGTAACTAAAAGACGTCGACAAGACACCGGAGTCACCAGGTAGAAATCAAATCTCTTTCGCCATATTACTGCTTTTTAAAAATCTTAAAAACGCGAGCCACAGCTCGTACATCATCTGCTAAAATGTCCGACAAAGCGGGCGGCAGCCCGATCCCGAGACGTAAGTGGCTAAAATAAGAGCAGAGGATCAGGAAATGTCTGACTGTTAATGGCTGGCTACAGAAAGGACAGCTGGGTGCAGGGTCGCCACTCAACAAGTGGCGGTGACTAAAACGGCAGCGCCCTATTCGCAACCGAGCTAACATTACTTCCTCACGGCGAGACGGCCTGGAGGAAGTCGATCAGGCTGTTGGGAGAGGTTTCACTTCTCTGAGTTTGTTCCCATGAAGGGAGCACAAATGGTCATGCCAAAGTGACGTGATATCCTGATAGAGAAAAGTACAAATATCTTGTGAGGGAACAGAGTAAGAGGCAGGTCGACCCAGGTGGACGGCGGCCTTGGCTGCAGCATCAGCAGCGTCATTCCCAGGAAATCCATCATGGCCAGGAACCAACAGGAACATCACTAGGGCTCCCCCATCTGGGAACAAATGGAGGCAGTCCTGGATCCGTCGAACGATGGGGTGGACTGGATCGGGATCATCCAGACTCTGAAAGGCACTGAGGGAGTCAGAGCAGATCACACAGCGAGCGAGCTGGTGCCTACGGACGCAGTGAACAGCCTGATAGAGAGCAAAAAGCTCTGCTGTAAAAATTGTGCACTGCTCGAGAAGCCGGTATTGAAACTTATCAGCCCCGACGACAAAAGCACAGCCAACGCCGTGGGCGGACTTCGAAGCATCAGTGTACAAGAATATGCTATTGGAAAGTTGCGAGCGAAGTTCGAGAAATTTGCAGCGATAGGTCAGCTTGGGAGTCGAATCTTTCGGGAACGAGCTGAGGTCAAAACGAACACAAACCTGTGTCTGATGCCAAGGTGGTGAAGGGCTCTCCCTCGTTCGGAAAGTGGCAGGAAGTGTGAACTGCAGCCGTTGAAGCAGGTGACGAAAGCGGACGCCGGGAGGCCGCAGAGAAGAAACGTACATCTGGTACTGGCGGTCAAGAATGTCATCAAAAAAAGTGTAAAAGGTTGGGTGGCCTGGCATGGAAGAAAGCCGACACACATACCTACTGAGTAGGATGTCGCGCCGGTATGACAGTGGTAGTTCACCAGCTTCTGCATAGACTCTCTCAACACGGCTAGTACGGAAGGCACCAGTGGCGAGACGGATCCCCAAATAGTGTATTGTATTTAGACGGCGTAAGATAGAAGGCCGTGCAGAGGAGTAGACAATGTATCCATAATCCAACTTGGAGCGGACAAGAGATCGATAGAGACGGAGGACAGTCCGGTCAGCCCCCCAAGAGGTACCACTTAATACACGAAGGACATTGAGGGACCAGGTGCAGCGTGCAGCCAAGTAGGACACGTGGGGAGACCAGCTGAGTTTCCTATCGAACGTAAGCCCTAAGAACTTCGTTGAATCCACGAACGGGAGAGCATTTTGGCCCAGTCGCAAGGACGGTGGAAGAAATGCCTTGTACCACCAGAAGTTGAAACAAACGGATTTGATAGCAGAAAAGCGAAAACCATTTCTGACCGTCCACGAACAGAGATGGTCCAGACAACGCTGAAGACAGCGTTGCAGGAGACACGTCCACTGGGAGCTGCAATAAATAACAAAGTCGTCCACGAAAAGAGCCTGAAATGCCAGCTGGAAAGCAGTCCATAATGGGGTTGATGGCTATGGCCAAGAGGACGGCACTCAGTACGGAGCCCTGAGGCACCCCATTCTCCTGTGAAAAGGTGTAGGATAAGGAGGAACCCACACGTACCCGGAAATCTGGGCCCGTTAAAAATTCCCGAATGAAAGTGGGAAGACTACCGCGGAGGCCCCATGTGTGTATAGTACGTAGAATGCCTGTCCGCCAACAGGTATCATAGGCTTTCTGCAAATCAAAGAAAACGGCCCTATTTTGTCACTTCTGCAGAAAATTACTCATGATGAACGTCGACAGGGTGACGAGATGATCAACCGCGGAGCGGCACTTTCGGAACCCACACTGAACATTAGTGAGAAGATAGTGTGACTCCAGCCACCACTCTAATCGACCATTGACGATGCGTTCTATCACCTTAAAAATACTGCTGGTAAGGGAAATTGGACCACTGCTGGAAGGAACAGATTTATCTTTACCAGGCTTAGGTAGGGGAACAACAATAGCTCCACGCCAAAGCGTGGAAATACACCGTCAGTCCAAATACGGTTGTAGGTATCGAGGAGAAAGCGTTTTCCAACAGGAGGAAGATTCTGCAGCATGAAGACGTGGATTGTATCAGGCCCAGGAGCAGAAGACCTGGATGAAGTGAGAGCACGCTCGAGCTCCCTCATAGTAAAAAGAGTATTGTAGCATTCTCGATTCAAATAGAGAAAAGAGACTGCACGAGCCTCCTCCACCTATTCCCAGGAAAGAAGACAGGATGGTAGTGGGTGAAACTTGAAACCTCCGCAAAGTACCGACCCAAAGCGTTGGAAACATCGACAGGGTCGACTATGACGTTTCCCGCCACAGTCAGACCAGAAATCGGGGAGTGGGTGGTAGTCCCGGAAAGCAGACGCAGGCCACCCCCAAGCGAGAGAGGACGGAGTGAATCTGTTGAGCGAACTGGTGAAGGAACTCAGCACGCTTTCTTGCTTTCCTTAATAGTGCGACGGCACTGCGCACGTAGTTGCTTGTAACGGATGCAGTTCGTTAACGTTGGATGACGGTGAAAGACACGAAGCGCAGGTGGTCGGGCACGAATCTTATTGCTGTACTCCACAGTCCATCAAGGGACCGGGACCCGACGGGGAGAAGCAGTAGTACGAGGGATAGGGGATTGGGCAGCCGAGAGAATAGCGTCCACGAGGTGCTCGACCTGATCATCGCAGCAGGGACACGGTCGGTCGTCGAAGACTGCCAAGGAGGAATCTAGCCTCCAGTCAGCAAGAGAGAATTTCCAATGAGCGGGCCACTGTGGCGGGGTACGATTGTACAGGCGAGTCACACAAGGGAAGTGGTCACTCGAGTAAGTATCGGAAAGAGCACACCACTCAAGACGTCGAGCGAGTTGGGCAGAGCAGATCGAGAGGTCTAAGTGGGAATAAGTGTTTGTGGAATCAGAGAGAAACGTGGCTTCGCCGGTCTTAAGTCACACGAGATTAAGATGATTAAGAAGATCCGCCAAAAGAGAACCTCTCGGGCAGGCGACAGGCGAGCCCCAAAGAGGATGATGGGCGTTGGTGTCACCGAGGAGCAGAAAGGGTGTAGGAAGCTGAGCAACAAGCTGCATCAGGTCCGCTCTAGTGACAGTGGAAGACGAAGGGATACAGATGGTGCAGAGGGAAGAGATAAATTCGGGAAGGAAAACACGGGCAGCAACAGCTTGCAGGTGGGTGTGCAAGGCGATAGGACGACGACAAACATCATTTCGTAGAAGCAGCATGACCCCACCATGAGAAGGAATCCCTGCCGTAAGGGGAAGGTCCATCCGTTGTGAAGTAAAATGGGAAAGAGCAAAATGGTCTTGAGGATGTAACTTGGTTTCTTGGAGACAGACTACAAGCGGACATTGCGATCGCAGGAGCAGCTGGAGGTCCATCCTGTTAGACCGAAGGCCACGGATATTCCATTGTAAAAGGGCCATAAAATTTAGGAACACCGGAGAATGGAGAAGAAACACACCTCGAGGGCCGCTTAGGGCGAGCCGTCGAGTGAGGACGGCCCTAGAATCCACAGGTGGAGGATCTTCGTCCATCAACTCAGCGGATCAATGGAGCTTCCCCGGTGTCGGTCAGTTGAAAGGGACCGACGAGTTGAAGAGGGGGAAGACTGTTTGCCTTTGGATGATTGTTTTGGCTTTTGGCGATTGGCAGAAGAGCCAGACGGCTGCGAACTCGGGGTACGCAAGAAATCTTTCCTGGAATATTCCTTTTTGAATTACGGTTCGCTGGCTGCGTTGCAGCCGTCTTTGCCGGTGAGGGCGAAGAACGGGTAACTGAATATACAGCCAGGGAGATGGAGTGTCAGCTTGAAGGCGATGTGACTTTGCCACCATCGAACTGAACTGTAAGTCACAAGTTTGCGTAGCCATGTTTTTCATGGGACGGGGAGAAGCTAACACGGTGCTATAGCTTCCAGACGAAGTTTTACGGCTCGCCCACAGTTTCCGGGCAACAGGAAAAGGTACCTTCTCCTTCACCCTTACCTCCTGAACAGCCCGCTCGTCTTGATAGACGGGACAAGAACGAGAAGAAGCAGCATGGTCTCCATGACAATTAACACAGCGGGGGGAAGGAGGCGGACAGGCGCCTTCGTGTGCATCCCTGCTACAAGTGACACATTTGGTTGCGTTTTTACATGACGTGCTGGTATGATTTAAGTGGTGAAATTTATAACACCGCAACGGATTGGGAATATAAGGGCGCACAGAGATGACTTCATAGCCTGCCTTTATCTTGGTAGGAAGCGTTAACCGATCGAAAGTCAGGAAAAATGTGCGTTTGGGTACCAACTCGACAGCTTCCTTTCTCATAACTCTACGAACAGCAGTAACGCCCTGATCCGATAGATAATTAGTTATTTGGTCCTCCGTCAAACCATCCAACAGCCGGGTGTAGATAACACCGCGGGACGAGTTAAGTGTCCTGTGAGCCTCCACTTTTATAGGATATTCGTGGAGCATTTGGGCCTCGAGTAGTTTCTGGGCCTGGAGAGCACTATCAATTTTCAAAAGCAGAGTACCATTGCGGAGACGAGAGCATGACTTCACAGGGCCGGCGATGCCATCCACGCCTCACGCCTTTCTGTCTAACAAAGGGGTTAACAGTAGCAAGAGTCTGGTTTTCGTCTAAACGTGAGACTACTAGAAATCGAGGCGCAACAGAAAGAGGCATTGAGGCAGGAGCCTCATTCCACTTTCGTTTATGGGAAACATTCGGAGAAAGAGAAGGAAAGTCAGTCATTGGGAAGAAGTCCCCCATGATTGCCAGCGTCTCCGATGGCGCGCTCCTTCCAGCAGGGGCCCTCCAAAGAGGAGCCCCCCACCTTAGGCGATTGTCCCCACCTTAGGTCACACCTCCCAAACGACAAACGGAGGGACCAATCGGCAGAGAAGGGAGGTAACAGCTCAAGCAATCACCCCTCCCCTGGCCTGGCCTGTACCAGGGGGGTACGTGTTGGCCCTACATGCCAACCCAGCACCTGTCAACCTGGGGCTGGGAGTTACCCGTTACCCAGTCTCCTGCTAGGAAGCAAACGCGTGGGTGGCTGTCAGGCACACACAGGGAGGAGAAGAAGAGAGAAGAAGTAAAGGAGGAAAGAAAGAATGGCCTCAAACGCCACAACGGAGGAAAGAGAGATCGGTACAAGGAAAGATCCGAACAAGGAAAGCGCGGAACAAGGAAAGAGCGGAACAGGGATAAATGAACAGGGAAAAAGGAAACAGGGAAAGAGCAAAACGAGGAAAAAGCTGGACATGGAAAAGGCAGTACAGGGAAAGAACGATACAGCAAAAGAGCAGAGTAGGGAAAAAGCTATACAGGAAAAAAGCAGTGTATGGAAAGAGCGTTACAGGGAAGGAACAGTATAGGGAAAGAGCAGTACAGGAGAGAAGAATCCTACAAGTAGACCAACGCAAACGAGCTTCAAGAACCCATGGAGGCACGAGACATCTCCCCAAGATGACAGGAGAAGAGGAGACAAGCAGCACTGAAAGAGAAGTGGTGCTGCGAGGGCTGGGGCCCCGTGGTCGTCAAGCATGTTCTCATCAATGTGCGATGAGCCCCCTGGAGGGATTAATCAGTCTAACCGATTTCCCCTGAGGACTACTCATAATGTAAGGAACTACGTTATTTATCCTATCTAACTCTGCATCATAGCCGGAGGGGGCATTTTTTACTGGGTAAACATTTATTGTCTTGCTTTGAGTTTCACTAAAGAAAACATCCATTAGGGTCCTCCTGCCTACCCACCCGTGTTGGAAACTAATTATTGAGATGTGATCGAGTGCAATGCACGTCAACTAAGAGAACGTAAAAATACTACTCATCTACGACAAGTGTGCGTTTCCCTTGTGTTTCCACTTGTTTACTGTCGTCTCCAGCACATGGACGAGGAATGTTACCCCGGATAACTACACTTTGTGTCAGTACGGGAGCGTCAAAGTTGATTGTATATTATGTTTTTAATAACGTCATGTTTATGTGACTGGTACACTGTGATTCGTTTTCGAACGGGTCTTGAGGAGAGGAAGTGGAAAATTGAATATAAAACATAAGTTGCTAGTTTCAAAAAGACTTTGTGTCCTTCACATCTTGGTAACGAATATTCACAGTTACAAAAGGGCAGTCTTGCTGGTTAATGTCCCTCTGGTAGCTAAACAATATTTTCATGACTTTTTTTGAACAAAATTTTGAATCTGGATAAGAAGTTATTTAGAATGATAAAGTTATGTATGTACTACAAGTATATCCCGTTACCGTAACTTGGTAAGTATCCTAGAAGTAAACTAGTGGTCAAGAATTAATTGTTATGGGATCCTGTAAGAGACGATTTGATGTAGGCGTTATACTACTGTAGGATTCTTCCAGTCAAAGTTAGTCAGACATACATCTTCCCAATTGCTGGATTTATGTTTTCGTTTCCCCTTAAAACAATCGGAACACAGACGCCTAGATACTAGACGACTGTGATCAGTTCTGTAAGTATCGGATCTTTCCGCCTACTTACTCCGTTTTGTCATTCTGTTCATGTCTGTTTAGGATTGGTGGTCAATCTTTGTAACAGGTTGATCATCTTCAAGCGTCCCTGCATTCATCATTTTGTAATTTATATACTATACACTAGGAAAAGCATCCAGACCTCTGTTTGTGGACATTGAAATGGAGTGTAACCACCCTTCGCCCCTGAGACTGCTTGAACTCTGCTGGGGACACTTTCAATGCGGTGCCAATGTCGGCGGAGGAATGGTGGCCCATTCTTCCTCAAGAGCCAAAACAAAAGAAAATATTGATGTTGGACGCTGTGATATAACTCATCCCAAAGTAGTTTCATTGTGCTCAGGACGGAACTCTGGGCACAAAACCAATGCTTCACAGATGCTGGTTCATGACAGGGTACATTGTCATTACTGATGCAATCATCGTCTCAGATCTATGCATCCTCTGTAACCAGTACAGAATTCTGTAAAATGTGTTCACATCTTTCCACATTTATTGTTTTTTAAGGAAAATAAGGGGATCACACCCTAACCACGAATATCACTTCGATACCATACCACCACTTCCTCCATACTTCACTATTGGCAAAACACGTGACGGTGGGTAACGTTCTCTAGGGATTCGCCAAAACTAAATTCTTGCAGTGGATCGTTACACGTGTAGCGTGATTAATCACTCCAAATCACTAGTCTCAAGTCATCCACTCTCCAATGGTATGACTCTCTACACCACCTCAAGCGTCGTTTAACATTGGCTACAGAAATTTGTGGCTCTTGAGGAGCTGATCAACCACTGTATCCCATTATTTTTAACTCTCTACACACCGTAATTGTACCAGCTGGACTGCTGGTAGCACTCTGGAACCCGCGAGTGATTCCTTCCGCTGATTTCGTGCGATTTTTTTACAACCACTCTGCGGAATGCTCGACGCTACGTGTCCATCAGTGCAAGATGTCTGCCTGCTCTTGGTGTAGCCGTGGTGGTTCCTTCGCATTTACACTTCACGATCTCGTCACCAACAGTCGACTTGGGCAGCTTTAAAGGACTGAAATGTCCCTGATGGAATTGTTACTGTGGTAACGTCCAATGACAAGCTCATGTTCGAAGTCATTGACGTCTCCTGACTGACCCATTCCGCTGTCATTGCTTCTCTACTGACAACACGATACTTCCCGCCACCTTTTATATTAGCGAGTCCGCCAATCATGATAACTAGCAGGCACCTTTACAATAAAAAGGGGTATCCAGATACTTGCTTCGCATCTGATGACTCTCCAATATAGGGAACGATGTACTGAGTGTTGTTGGGAAATTTTGAATCCAGTCGCATATCCTTTAGGGCATCTCGTATACGCGTATTTTGTTTACTAGGCGATAGTGCGTAGTGCGGAACTCCAGTGACAAGAGATGGCTGCCTACTACCACTTGTCAGTATTGTTTATGTGCCCAGACTTGGTGAAGTACAGTTTGCAAATCGCAGCTAAAATGACAGTCAAGAGAAGGCTGACACGAACTTAGGGAAAAATACACTGAAGAGCCAAAGAAACTGGTACACTTGCCTAATATTGTGTAGTGCCCCTGCGAGCACGCGGAAGTGCCGCAACATGACGTGGCATGGACGCGACTAATGTCTGAAGTAGTTCTGGAGGGAATTGACACCATGAATCCTCTAGGGCTGTCCATAAATCCGTAAGAGTACGAAGGGGTAAAGATCTCTTCTGCACAGCACGTTGCAAGGCATCCCAGATATGCTCAATAATGTTCATGTCTGGGGAGTTTGGTGGCCAGTGGAAGAGTTTAAATTCAGAAGAGTGTTACTGGATCCACTCTGTAGCAATTCTGGACGTGAGGGGCGTCGCATTGTCCTGCTAGAATTTCCAAAGTCCATCGGAATGCACATTGGACATGAATGGATGCAGGTGATCACAAAGGATGCTTACGTATATCTGCCAAAGTCGTATCTAGACGTATCAGGGGCCCCATATCACTCCAACTGCGCACGCCACACACCATTATAGTGTCTCGACCAGCTCGAACAGTCCCCTGCTGACATGCAGGGTCCATGGATTCATGAGGTTGTCTCCAGTCCCGTACACGTCCATCCGCTCGATACCATTTGAAACGAGACTCGTCCGACCAGGCAATGTGTTTACAGTCATCAACAGTTCAATGTCAGTGTCGACGGGCCCAGGCGAGACGTAAAGTAACAGCTAGTGCACTGATCAAAGATACGCGAGTGGGCCTCCGGCTCCGAAACCCCATATAGAGGATATTTCGTTGAATGGTTCGCACGCTGAAAATTTCTGATGGCCCAGCATTGAAATCTGCAGAAATATCCAGAAGGGTTGCGCTTCTGTCACGCTGAACAATTCTCTTCAGTCGTCAATGGTCCAGGTCTTGCAGGATCTTTTCCCGGCCGCAGTGATGTCGGATATATGATGTTTTACCGGATTCCTGATTTCTCGGCGCACTCGTGAAATGATCGTACGCGAAAATCTCCACTTCATCGCTACGTCGTGCACTGACTATAGCACCACGTTCAAACTCACTTAAAGCCATTGTAGCAGCAGTAACCGATTTAACAACTGCCCAGACAAGTGTTGTCTTACATAGGCGTTGCCGACCGCAGCGCCGGACCTGCCTGTTCGCATATCTCTGTATTTGTATACGCATGCCTATACCAGTTTGTTTGGCGCTTCAGTGTAGTACTGTAGTTAATAGGAATGAAAACGAAGACAGGAATGCCTCAACGGAAAGTTTAGACAGAAGTGTAGACTTGAAATATTAAAAAAGAAAATTTTCAGTAATGCACAGTGGTATTGCTTCTTTAGTGGTACAGTTTTTGAGAGGTATTGTTGAATTGAGTGTATCTGCCAATAACCATATTTTTATACACTCCTGGAAATGGAAAAAAGAACACATTGACACCGGTGTGTCAGACCCACCATACTTGCTCCGGACACTGCGAGAGGGCTGTACAAGCAATGATCACACGCACGGCACAGCGGACACACCAGGAACCGCGGTGTTGGCCGTCGAATGGCGCTAGCTGCGCAGCATTTGTGCACCGCCGCCGTCAGTGTCAGCCAGTTTGCCGTGGCATACGGAGCTCCATCGCAGTCTTTAACACTGGTAGCATGCCGCGACAGCGTGGACGTGAACCGTATGTGCAGTTGGCGGACTTTGAGCGAGGGCGTATAGTGGGCATGCGGGAGGCCGGGTGGACGTACCGCCGAATTGCTCAACACGTGGGGCGTGAGGTCTCCACAGTACATCGATGTTGTCGCCAGTGGTCGGCGGAAGTTGCACGTGCCCGTCGACCTGGGACCGGACCGCAGCGACGCACGGATGCACGCCAAGACCGTAGGATCCTACGCAGTGCCGTAGGGGACCGCACCGCCACTTCCCAGCAAATTAGGGACACTGTTGCTCCTGGGGTATCGGCGAGGACCATTCGCAACCGTCTCCATGAAGCTGGGATACGGTCCCGCACACCGTTAGGCCGTCTTCCGCTCACGCCCCAACATCGTGCAGCCCGCCTCCAGTGGTGTCGCGACAGGCGTGAATGGAGGGACGAATGGAGACGTGTCGTCTTCAGCGATGAGAGTCGCTTCTGCCTTGGTGCCAATGATGGTCGTATGCGTGTTTGGCGCCGTGCAGGTGAGCGCCACAATCAGGACTGCATACGACCGAGGCACACAGGGCCAACACCCGGCATCATGGTGTGGGGAGCGATCTCCTACACTGGCCGTACACCACTGGTGATCGTCGAGGGGACACTGAATAGTGCACGGTACATCCAAACCGTCATCGAACCCATCGTTCTACCATTCCTAGACCGGCAAGGGAACGTGCTGTTCCAACAGGACATTGCACGTCCGCATGTATCCCGTGCCACCCAACGTGCTCTAGGAGGTGTAAGTCAACTACCCCGGCCAGCAAGATCTCCGGATCTGTCCCCAATTGAGCATGTTTGGGACTGGATGAAGCGTCGTCTCACGCGGTCTGCACGTCCAGCACGAACGCTGGTCCAACTGAGGCGCCAGGTGGAAATGGCATGGCAAGCCGTTCCACAGGACTACATCCAGCATCTCTACGATCGTCTCCATGGGAGAAAAGCAGCCTGCATTGCTGCGAAAGGTGGATATACACTGTACTAGTGCCGACATTGTGCATGCTCTGTTGCCTGTGTCTATGTGCCTGTGGTTCTGTCAGTGTGATCCTGTGATGTATCTGACCCCAGGAATGTGTCAATAAAGTTTCCCCTTCCTGGGACAATGAATTCACGGTGTTCTTATTTCAATTTCCAGGAGTGTAGTTACGCAATCTTTCTTGTGCGTCTCCACCACTGTGTTTGTCTAAGTGCGAGCTTGCTAATGTACGGTGTTTGAGAAGTGAGCTTTTCTGACGGCACGCTGTTATTATAGCGACTGAGAGCTGTCGTGTTCGGCTAAGCAGGCTCCCATGGGGAAAATACTGGTTTGCCCCTGATATGTATTACAGATTCAATGTGCTCTCATTGGATGTCCTAGCACCTAGCGCTGGAATTCAAATGTTTCGTTCTTAGCGCTCGTGCGGAAGTTGTTAACTGATTATTAAATAACCTTCTGTTGGCTCCGTATACGAAAAGCATTCTGTTGGCTATCGACCAGTAACTGCACTTTCTAATCGTATGTTTTGGGTACTCTCATGGTTGTTGAATTCTTACTCATGAGTGGAAGTGTTTATTGAAGAGTGAACGTTGTATTTAGTGTACATAATGGATATTCTTTCTGAAATGTCGAAAAAAAAAATGTTTGGCTTAGCCTGTAGCTCACTGAGTTGGCATATTTCTGCAGTATGATAATATGTATCTGCTCTTTGTTTTAAAACTTGTACTTTGTGTGTTTTAAAAGCAGATAATTTGGGTTTCTCGGCTAAACTATGGTGAGGCGTCCAGGTCCCCAGTGACGTCAGGACAATCTTGTTTACGCTCCTCGACTCCTGAGTCAGCCTGAGAGTTTAGTACTTCATTTTGAGAAATCTGTTAAGATTTATTAATGTTTTAGTGTTTATTGTTTAATTCAGGATACTGAAAGTACTTTCTGCTCTGTTGAAAGCTGACTGCTTGTATTGCTGTTTGAAAGAAGAAATGATATTAGAAATTTAGATTGTGCTGCAATTTTCCCATTTGATACTTCACAGCAGCACACTTAAAGCTAATTTCTGTTCAGTTTAAAATTTAACGGATCAATCTTAAACAAGAAATCTGTTTCTTGATATTTAAATATTCACCATTCAGTTTGAAGTTTAAATGGCTGTTCCTGTAATTTAAAAAAAAAATACTGCATTACCTCTTGGCTCCTTGTTTTGTAATTGACTTTTGTTATAAATAAATGTTGTTCAGTCTTGTAATCATTACTAATGATGCTCAGTCCGCCACTCACGCAGTCCTTCCACGTCCTATCCCGTGAGTGCTACATTTGGTATCAGAGCTTGGTTACCTTTGGGAGAATGGATTAATTGACTGAACAACCTTGGTCAGCTATGTTGCAACAATTTTGATACTAGTGATTTTGGTAATATTTTCTTATTTTGTCAGAATATACTTGTTTGTCGACTTTTTTTAAGGCGAACTCGGTGGTGATATGGGGTGTTGTCCGGTAATGTGAGTTGGCTGTCTGAGGGAGGAGCAACTCAAGTACGAGTTGCATATTCATTGCCAATTGGAGGACGGAGGCATTGGTGAACTGTGTTCACATTTCCGTCGAGCAGCGATGCTTCCAATACAGGTTATTGGGGAACGTATTGGTGCGATTAGTGCCGCACTGGAGTGATGCACCTTTCCGATCTTAAGAAAAATCTCACACGGCCCTAAAAGGTAGCTGCTGTGTCGTCCGAACAAGACACAGCCAGGGCAAAAGCGCTTCAGGCGCAAAGATGCGAGCTGGTCGCCATACCATATAGACTCGCCACTTGCGCGAGTTCCACCAGCACCACGGGCGGCGCTGAGGATGAAGATATCGACTTCACCTCCGCCAATTGGCGGCCGAGTAGAATCCGCCAATGACCGAATGACAACGGACAGAAGCCTACTCAGAAGAGCAGCTCTAGGCCACTTGGCTATACATCATCGTCCAGGGCTCACTTAGGCAGGGAACGTCGTTAAGGGAACTCTTAGAAGTGAACAGGCAGTTGTAAAATTGCATTAGCCATGTACTGTATAGTCTACCTACGACTATTTGCACTTAGCCATTGAGGACTTTTTTTGTTATATTACAAGCAGTGTTGACTTAAGTCACAAGTATATGAAAACCTTTTTAACTGATTTATATGACTTTGTTACGAATTTGTTGGAGTGTTGTAGAACCTTCGTTCTCCTATCCTGTTACCTCACCCTGGGGGATAGCTGTGTAATAGTTGCACCACAAGCCATTTCACGAACTGACAAACTCGGCCTACCGTAACAACAGTGGCAACTCGGTCGCCACAGCAGTAGCGACACCTTTACAAAAGCAGCCACCCGTAGCAAGCACAAGCGTTCTGAATGCAGATGCGGATTATGCACTGGTTTAACTGAATTGAGCATTTACGGCTGGTAGTACCGGATTTACAATCAAAGGTGGAGGTTACGAACTGCAAACTAAAATAATGCAGTTACAGATGAAACTGGGTGCTATAGAATGGGCAGGGGGTACAGGCGAGAGTGAAGAAGGCAATGCTTTGTTATTAGAGAAATCGGGAGATTCTTCTAGCACAGAGACATGGAGTATGGACAATGAGACATGTCATTTTGCTTAGTTGTCAGATCCACTTTTAAGTGTGTCGAAAGGAATGGAGTACCTTTCCATCGACAATGTGCAACAACTAGTAAAGTTTTTATGGTTTTCTGTAAATTTAGAGAGGCAAATTAATGTGTTCAAGGTTGCATGGATTGTAATTTTTCACGTGTTGTATCTATTTTGTCGAGGTTCATTGGATGACATTTTGAGTGCTGTCCTGGAAGACCATGAGTTTGGGGAAGTTGCACACTAGGATTCTGAGGTAACATTTGTCGGACAGGCTTAAGAGCAACCTGATTAACCAACGTATTTTTCGCGTTTAACACATGGGGAGTCATTGAACGAATACGTACGGGAGGTTCGAATGGCAGCACTTGCTTTTGATATCCAGCTGTCAAGAGTCCGTGGGGGTAGCCACTATTGTGCAGGGCACTGAAACCAGAGGATCGGTCCCGTGTTTTATTCACTTACAGCGACTTAGACTGTTTGATGACTAGCTTGACAGAAGGTATGAGGTGTGGGCGCGATGAGGGATTAGGAAATTTGGAAATTTGTGGTAAGATCTTATGGGACCAAACAGCTGAGATCGTCGGTCCCTAAGCTTACACACTACTTAACTCTAACTTAAACTAACTTACGCTAAGGACAACACGCACACCCATACCCGAGGGAGGACTCGAACTTCCTACGGGGGGAGCCGCGCGGACCGTGGCGAGGCGCCTAAGACGGTGCGTCTAACTCGCGCGGCGATGAGGGATTACTTCAGTTAAGCGGCAATGACGCCGGTAAAGGCGATGCAACCGGTAACGCTAGTCGTTTTAAGGGATATTGCTATCGCTGTGTCGAGACGGGCAACCTCGCTCGCGATTGTCACGGCGAGCAGAAAAAGGCAGTCGAAAAGATGACGCTGAAAGGGACGCAAGCAATTTGTCTTGCGTTTTGCCGACTGCTCGCAAATAGGTCAGAGCAGTGACTGACAGCCCACTTCACTTTGTCTGCGTGACTTAATCACTACCCAGTCTGTGCATTATTACGCTCAGGGAGAAGGATTTCTTTATTAAATTATGACTGGAACCTCAGGTATCGCACTGTTTGGAAATTTTCCGAATTACAGTCCGTCACGCGAACCTGTACCGCGTTTAACGGCCAACGTCTCGCTTTGACTGGTTTGTTGCGTGTATCCTGTAGGATTGGTGATTTTCCCTGGTCATTGGAGGGTTTAGTGGCGAGAGAATTGGGGACTGATTTGTTGTTAGGATGTTATTTTGTTAAAAGGACTAGGTTAGTTTTGGATTATTCACAAAGGTTTTCCATTTCAAATTCAGTCCATCTGTAAGATTTTGCTGGTGTCGGCATGATAAATTCCAGGATGATTGTTTCAGTAGCAACCGATTACAGTGGGTTTGATGTGACTGTCTTGTCCAGCGAAGAATCTCAAGAATTACTGAAGGTGGTACATAAGTTTCCAGAGGTTTTAAGAAATAGAGTATGGGTGACCAAAACATTTGAATATTGTATCCAACTGTTGGATGAGATGCCTGTTAAGACCTTACAGGCTGTCGTCTCCCAAAAAAGACGTTGTGTTCGACAGTGGAAAATATGTTGAGTAAGGGCGTTATCTACACCTCCTTATGTCTCTCCGATTTTCTTGGCGATAGAGAGGAGTGGCGGAGGACATAGACCAGTATTTGATCATCGGGCTTTGAGTCGTAAGATAGTTCTGGCGTCCGTTCCCTTTCCAGATTTACATCATGGTGCACTTCGTTCACCAGGGCACGGAATTTCATGGTGCTAGATTTGAACCAAGTGTGTTACTAATTCCCCTGGCGGAGGATTCCAAGTGGCCGCTGCATTTACCACGGATTGGAACTTGTACGAGCTCAGTCGGCGGCCCTTCAGTTGTCAACGGGAGCGGATGGTTTTATCTCTACTCCTCGATTCGGTGTTGGGAGACATTAGGTTCCGATTCGTGTGCAATTACCTGGACGATGTAGAAGCTTACATTAGATCGTTTTCTGAACATCTGGAACACTTTCGTCAGGTCCTGTCGCGACTGCGCAAGGTGGGATTGACAGTGAAACCCTTCACGGTCAATCTGGCGCGTCAGGAGATATATTTCCAGGGCAATTTGGTCTCGGCCAACGGGACGAGGAGTGACCACTCGCGAACTCGGGATGTATACAAATTTAGGCCTCCCAAAACTAAAAACGGAATAGCGAGGTTAGTGGGGATGATAAATTTTTTGGAGAATGCATTCCCGAGTTTGCTGAACTGGCGCGTTGGAAAGGGGGACCCTTTAAATTGACACAGAGCCATCAGGCAGCCTTCGATGCCTCGAAGACTGCATGCTCTGGTGTTGGCTGTCCCAGATTTCGACCATACTTTCATCTTACAGACCGTTGATTTCAACTCAGGGACAGCGCCAGTATAGTTCGATGAGCAAGACAGAGCTTGAGGAGTAGCGCCGTATGCCGATCCTGCCTTGGAGGCGGTTAAGTGGGAGATGTGTCTCAGAGCTGGATAGTGACAGATGGTGACGCGAGACTGGACGCGCACGTGGTTTATGTATTAGCCGGTGGAAGACAGTATTGGTTAGGGGACTGTGATTTAGTTTCGATTGTGCTCACAAGAGTGCACTAAAGTAATAGAATGTTTTTCATAAACTGTTCTAGTATTTTCATAAAGTATTATTATGTTTTTTTGTGTACGTAAAATCTTATAAAAGTGTTTTAGTAGTATGAATGATGCGTGAGTGTGGTTTAAGGTTAATATGAAGATAATTGTTTAACGAGTTATGTAGTGGGATTTAGTGTGGGAATATTTCGAAGAAGTATGAATGCGGACGAAGGGGATTTTTGTAGAATAGATTTGTAAAGTAAGTTTATGGTAAAGGGAAAGTTAATTCAGGTATAAATAACAATAGTAAATAACTTTATGCATAAACAAAACTTCAGCATATTAGATAATTACGTCGGTAAAAAGTGAAGTCGTTAGGTTTACTATTTTGCGATTGGTTATTGATGAAAAGTGCGGACTGACGCGGGAGAATGTTGTTTTGCTATTGGCTGTTGAGTAAACTGACCAATGGTAAAGCAATATTCTCCGCGCGCCTTTCTCTGCTGGTAGAGAAGACTTAGAGTATTCTAGAGGAGTCGGAGCCTAGCCATGAAACAGTTCGGACGTGTGTAGTAGTAGTTCCGATGGAAATGATAATTTTCGGGATCTAGCAGTGTTTCATACATCAAAAGTGTTGTAAAGTGACGGCATAATTATTCCGATGGGTGTGTAGAAATTTCGGAATTTTTAAGTGAATTTTGTGACTAGAAAAGACAAATTCCGCGTGGCGTATTGAGCAGGTCGGTGGCTTAAAACTGTGACAGGATTAGGTACCGACATTTTTAATATTTGTCGAGCATTCTCAATCAAAAACAATCCGTATTTTTGTAGCTATTACGTTTTCGGGAAATGCAACACCACAAACTTGCTAACGTGAGAAGATTCCGTCGCAACGAAAAACGCCTTTCTTTTAATGATGTCCAGCCGAAATCCTGTATAATTTCTGTGACGCTCTCTCCCATATTTCGCGGTAATACAAAACGTGCTGCCCTTCTTTGAACTTCTTCGATGTACTCCGTCAGTACAATCTGGCAAGGATCCCACACCGCGCAGCAGTATTCTAAAAGAGGACGGACAAGCGTAGTGTAGGCAGTCTCCTTAGTAGGTCTGTTACATTTTCTAAGTGTCCTGCCAATAAAACGCAGTCTTTGGTTAGCCTTCCCCACAATATTTTCTATGTGTTCCTTCCAATTTAGCCGGCCGAAGTGGCCGTGCGGTTAAAGGCGCTGCAGTCTGGAACCGCAAGACCGCTACGGTCGCAGGTTCGAATCCTGCCTCGGGTATGGATGTTTGTGATGTCCTTAGGTTAGTTAGGTTTAACTAGTTCTAAGTTCTAGGGGACTAATGACCTCAGCAGTTGAGTCCCATAGTGCTCAGAGCCATTTTGAACCTTCCAATTTAAGTTGTTCGTAATTGTAATACCTAGGTATTTAGTTGAATTTGCGGCCTTAAGGTTAGACTGATTTATCGTGTAGCCGAAGTTTAACGGATTCCTTTTAGCACTCATGTGGATGACCTCACTTTTCGTTATTTAGGGTGAACTGCCAACTTTCGCACCATTCAGATATCTATTCTAAATCGTTTTTCAAAATGGTTCAAATGGCTCTGAGCACTATGGGACTTAACTTCTGAATTCTCTAGAACCTAGAACTACTTAAACCTAACTAACCTAAGGACATCACACACATACATGCCCGAGACAGGATTCGATCCTGTGACCGTAGCGGTCACGCGGATCCAGACTGTAGCGCCTAGAACCGCTCGGCCACCCATCGTTTTGCAATTTGTTTTGATTTTCTTATGACTTTATTAGTCGATAAACGACAGCGTCATCTGCAAACAATCTAAGACGCCGCTCAGATTGTCTCCAAAATAGATAAGGAAAAAGATAAGGAAAAGCATAGGGCCTATAACACTAGCCAAAACATGCTGTACTTCGTAAACAAAAGGATTCATGGTACTGACGGAGAACTCGTGCCGAACTGCCCGAATCCTGTAGCGCTCCACAAACCACAATCAAAAAGTTACGAAACTGATTGTATTGCATTGGAACAAGGATGTACGGTTTTGATGATGATGGTGTTTGGTTTGTAGGGTACTCAATTGCGTGGTCATCAGCGCCCGTACAATGTTCCAATTTTTCCACAATCCAATCTCTTACGCAGTCCAATGTAGCCACTATCACTAATGATGATGATGATGATGATTAAATGATAAGGACAACACAAAGACCCAGTCCCCGGGCAGGGAAAAATCCCCAACCCGGCCGGGAATCGAACCCGGAACCCCGTGATCCAGGGGCAGCAACGCTAGCCACTAGACCACGAGCTGCGGACGTACGGTTTTGTTCGTATCGACGTATCATTATCGGTACGGTCTAACTGAACTAATGTGGACACAAGTCAAAGGGCACGTTGGAGAATGAAACATTTAGAAGTACTGACACAAAAAGCCTATGTCACTAAGACAATGACTGAAAAATTGTGCCGGCGGAGGTTCGAGTCCTCCCTCGGGCATGGGTGTGTGTGTGTGTTTGTCCTTAGGATAATTTAGGTTAAGTAGTGTGTAAACTTAGGGACTGATGACCGTAGCAGTTAAGTCCCATAAGAATTCACACACATTTGAACATTTTTTCAAAAAATGTTTCATTCAGTTATCTTGATCGCATTGGACGGACTTGAGAATAGGTCGCCGGTTTCTATTCTTAAGAGTTGTGACAGCTCCTTGATGCCCCAGAATGTGATCTATCTACCGATGACTTCTTACAGTCAAGTTTTACCATAACATTTTTTTCTTCCTAATTCGGTTCGGTATCTCCTCATAAGTTATTCTATCTACCCAGTTAGGGCAACTGGTTATTGTCCATGTTTCACTTCCGTACAAGCCTAAAATCCAATACCTTCAGAGAAGACTTGCTAAGATTTAGATATGTGCTAGATGTTAAAAAATTACTGTTTAAAATAATTCTCATTTATTATTCTGTGTCAGTTGTACACTTTTAATTAGGTTACATGTTTTGATCACTCAGAATCATCTTCAGAGGTCCGCCCCTTGTAGCTGAGTGGTTAGCGCGACGGAATGTCATACCTAACGGCCCAGGTTCGATTCCTGGCTGGATCGGAGATTTTCTCCGCTCAGGGACTGGATGTTGTGTTGTCCTTATCATCATCATTTCATCCCCATCGACACGCAAGTCGCCGAAGTGGCGTCAAATCGAAAGACTTGCACCAGGCGAACGGTCTACCCGACGGGAGGCCCTAGCCACACGATATTTCCAATTACATCTTCAGATCTAAGTAGTTGCGTCAGAAAAGAGATTAGTCTACTGAAAACGGCATGTCAGAGTACTCTATGTGGTTCTGAGCATACCAGACAGGTTGCTGATGCAACTACTTAAATATGAATATGTGCGACTGAGACGGAACAATAAATGAGAATTACCTTAAATATCAATGCAGCTGATGTTTCTCACAAGACGAATACGTCGGCTCTTGTAAAATTCCTCTTTGTCAGGAACGCTTTACATCCTCTTTACTTTAAACGTCATCAAAAAATGTTCAAATGTGTGTGAAATCTTATGGGACTTAACTGCTGAGGTCAACAGTCCCTAAGCTTACACACTACTTAATCTAAATTATCCTAAGGACAAACACACACACACACACACACACACACACACACACACACACACACCCAGGCCCGAGCGAGGACTCGAACCTCCTCCGGGAGTAGCCGCACAATCCATGACTGCAGCGCCTTAACAATTAGTTATCTTTCTGCCCAAGAAGCTAAACATATCTACTAATTTTAGTATCTCATTTTCTAACCCAGTTATTTCAACGTCACTTAACTATTCTTCATCAGCCTTGTTTTACTTGTGTTGTTGTTCATCATATAATTTCTTTTCAAGAGATATTCCATTCCACTTGTCACACTGCAACACAGCACTTAAGGCTATAAAGCAGCGTTATTACGGAAATATTTAGTTCTATTATTTTTCACAAATGTGTATTTTTTAAAAATTTCTTTTTTATACCGGGTTTCCCTCCTAAGACTCGTCAGGTGCGTTATCGCTGGTGTTTCAGCAGATATTAGCAATTCCGTTTTTGCAATGTGTAGCTGGAGCAGGCCCAAACAATTACTGCACGTCACGTCTTTCATACGACGCCAAGTGTCGACGGAGAGTTTTACGAGCCTGTTCGATACAGCGCTCCGAAATTGTTCTAGTTCGGTATTAGTTTCATCGACATGTATTAATAGAGAGTAAAACACAAAGAATAGCCAGCGCTCTAGCAGCGACTCAGTGCGCTCCATGATTGTCGGTAGGAGTTAGCGCGGGCCAGAGCAGTGCTCTCGCTGCTAGAGTACTTGTTACTCTGAGAGTCTTACTCTACCTTTCAACACATATCGGTAAAACAAATATCTCACTAGACTAATCTGAGAGCGCTCTATGGAATGGACATGTAAAATACCGCTTTAAATATCATTTTGTTTGTAATGGGAAACAAAACGACGCTTTCTGCTGACACTGAGCGTCGCATGAAAGACGTGACGAGCAGTAATTGTTAGTGCTGACTGCAGCTACACAATGCAAAAATAAAATTGCAGAAATCTGCCGCAACACCAGAGAAACTGTGCGTGGCGGCTCTTAGGGGAGACACCCTATATACCGGGTGATCAAAAATTCAGTACAAATTTGCGAAAACTTAATAAACCACGGAATAATGTAGATAGAGAGGTAAAAATTGACACACATGCTTTGAATGACATGGGGTTTTATTAGAACAAGAAAAAAAACACCCCATATTGCTAGACACGTGAAAGATCTCTTGCGCGCGTCGTTTGGTGATAATCGTGTGCTCAGCCGCCACTTTCGTCATGCTTGGCCTCCCAGGTCCGTGCGATTATTGGCTTTGGGGTTACCTGAAGTCGCAAATGTATCGTGATCGACCTACATCTCTAGGGATGCTGAAAGGCAACATACAACGCCAATGCCTCACCATAGCTCCGGACATACTTTACAGTGCTGTTCACAACATTATTCATCGACTACAGCTATTATTGAGGAATGATGGTGGACATATTGAGCATTTCCTGTATAGAACATCATCTTTGCTTTGTCTTACTTTGTTATGCTAATTATTGCTATTCTGATCAGATGAAGCGCCATCTGTCGGACATTTTTTGAACGTTTGTATTTTTTTGGTTCTAATAAAACCCCATGTCATTCCAAGCATGTGTGTCAATTTGCAGCTCTCTATCTACATTATTCCGTGATTTATTCAGTTTTCAAATTTATACTGACTTTTTGATCACCCAGTATAATCAGCTTCAGTATTGTTGTAAACTAAACACGAAAAATAATTTTTTTATAAACAGAATACTCTTTGAAACGATTAAAAACAGCATTGCAACATTTGTACAAAAGACATATTGGCAATGTAAGCGAACATATTACATCTTCATTCTAAATCACTGGGAGGTCAAAAGAAACTCACTGGCGTGTGAACACTTAACAGTGGCGTGGCATGGGAAGACATGGCATAACTGCGTGTGAGGAAGGACGCAGGTGTTAGTTTCTCTCGCGCAGCGAACATGTGTGCGACAGTGTCCTGTAGTTGCGGGCCCGGATAGCCGAGCACGTTAACGCGCTACTGCCGGGATTCCGGCACACGAGCCACATCCGGCTCTAATTCTACCTCGCAAATGAACGACGAGGACTGGAAAGACGGCCAGCGTGGGTGTGGTTTTTAGGCGGTTTCCCCTATCAAACTAAGTGAATACTGGGCTGGTACCCATGTTCCCCCTGAGATTAACGTTACGAGTAAAGTTTCGGAAACGTTCTCACACTTGGACACGTGATGTCCTCTAGACGCACAGTGGGGTAGATAGATTCCTTCCTCGGGGACAAGGTAGTCATGTAGCACATCCGGTCATACCGTATCACTAACACGCCCAAAACCAGTATAACAATGCCGAGCATGTAGAGAAAATGGAAAAATGTATGAGACGTAGAATGTTCTATGGTTGCGAAAGGCTAGGCCCGCCGTAAGGGTGGTGGGGGGCGTAAGCAGAGTAAAAGCGCCGCGGACCCAGCCCTACAATAGGGGCGCGATGGCCGAGATGCCTTACTGAATAAAAACCGAAAGCAAGTTTTAAAAACTGCCTTTATGATTTTGACTAAAAGGCCTTGGCCACGGCATGTACACTCCTTCCACTTTTCGGCTTTACATTCTTTGCATAGTACAGGCTTTCCACCTGAGTTCTTGACATTCACACAGCTGCTGCTCTTTTCCACAAAGGCCTTGCCTTTTCCTACAGACAGCATCTACCTTTCCCAGTGATGCATACTTCTGCGTACCTGTGTATCGCGTCTAGGCATTCTTGCTTTGCCATTTGCGCTTCCTATCACTCATTTTTTTAGACGTCTTAATTCACTTTGCTTGCTTCATTTACTGCATTAAAAATGTTTGCGTTTATTCTTCCTTTGCAATCGCTCAGTATACTAGCATATCGTAAGGACTGCGGAACAGTTCAGTTGTATTAGTGCTGAAATGGAGGCGGAATATCCATAGTAAATATCTCAAATTAAATTTTATTCAAATACATAGATTAACAAAAAATAAAAAATCCATCCTGATATCACTACTAAAGAACTCTTGCCGAGATTACGCGCATCGTCGCGAGAAGCCGCACAGAAAGATTTTTCATTCAGGAGGAAACGAACGCAGATGTGTGCGGCCTGAAACGGGTCGTGTTTTTCAAGTGCCACTGCTGACTGATCGTGTCTGGTAAGTCCATACATCAGTAGAACCAGTCTTATTACTTCTGTGTCTGGACTCTTAGTGATTGTGCCAGCAGAATAAAGGACTTGGAGTATTTCTCTTTATTCAATCACTCTTGATGCGGCGAACAAAGACCTTAAATTTCCTGACCTGTTGTCTAATGATTTCGACCTCAATAACACTCTGTACGTAACAAATATTACTAAAATAAATGATTATGAGGGTATCTCAATAGCAGACATGTATATATTGCTAGGCTATGTGTTTTAAACTTTTTACAGGTTTTCGATATCTTGTTTATGATTTGCCTCCAATCGATCATCTAAACGACGATGTGTATAATACGCCCTGTTACTTTCTTGGAGAATGAGCATTTGTGCTATGACTTGCGAAGACTCCTGCCAGTACATATTTCGTAATTCATTGCTACGAAACAAATTTCAACAGCGATCAACCTCTGCGCTTTTAACGCCCAGATTTTGACGTTTGTGAAGCGCCCCACCATCTCCATTTATCTGACAGCAGGCGATAAAGAAGTCACAAGACTGTGTTATCTACACTTGTTGTCATTATCGATAACGATATCTGTACTTCTTATCAATCCACAAAGGGACTGCTCTCTTACCGTAACAATATGTGTCACGTCTCGAGACCAGTTATTCAGTTATTCACAAACTGTTCTGTTTTACTAAGTTTGTGAAACCATGTTCCGAGTTTCGAATGACAACGTTCCGCGTCAGTGCAAATCTGTGTGCCCTGTGACAAACAGCGATAGAGTGCGTGCCCCCATAGCAGCTACCCTACATTGTGGAAGATATTGTCGCTCACCTATTTTTTACGCCGCTTTCAATTGGCAAGTAATTTATCGCGCCGTGGTTTGCTGTTCATTGTTGCGGTCCTTGATAGGTGTAGGTGATTTCTTTCATCAGTAGGCTGTACCCAAAGCCGCTGACTCTTTACCTCGTATTTAAGTAGAAATCAGTTGTTAAAAATATCTGTACAAGTTGCCTCGAACTGCGAAAAGATTCCTCGTAAATAGCCGTACGTACAATACATCACGAGACTGCCGCAGAGTATCAGCTACTGAGAAGCGATTCGTGGCACAATCGACTGGAAACTAACCAACTAATTAATATACTCGTTTGCAGAGGATCATGACATCTGGTGATGAAGCCCAACATGGAATAGCAGCACAATAAACAGGACCACAATAAATATAGGTGTAACCCAGGAAAGAGACGAGCATTCGTCAGCGAGTAGTCAATATGGGCATAGGAGTATTATATGGAAATGTGCAACACTTTTTGTGCTCATGTATGAAACTTTAGCCGAGTTTAAAAAGTTGGAATAAATTTAGCCAATAATTCTTTGTGTCAAAACGTGCTCTTTATATCAATGCACATTGACAGAGCGTTAAACAGCTAATTAACCGTGTTCATGTACCGTGACGGTAAGTAATGAAATAGCTCTTAGTTTAATAATTACGTTACCGCTCTCGATTGCCTTGCCTAAGTTCTGGAAATGTAGGAGCGTATCGTCTCGTTTTTTCTTAAGAATTGCAACAATCATGGACCTAGATATTACAGTAACTGAAATTTATAAGGCGACACTGTACCAATAGACAAATGACATCATTAACATGGGGAACGTTAAATGTTACGAAACAACTAACGATTGACGTCACTAAAAATACGAAAACATTAGTTATTTCCACCCTCGGTAGATTATAGTTGCAACCTTCCACCATGATATGGAACGAATGGAACGAAAATATTGTAGATTCTCTGAAAATATGGCAAAAACCTGCCCATTTACGTGATTATTAACGTCTTTATTTTTTACACACATTTTCAATGGCTCTCTTTCCCTCTCTTACACACACACACACACACACACACACACAAACAAACAAAATCGCACTACTACAAAAGATAACAAAACAAAATCAAACTAATGGGAACACCACGGAGATTGGGGACTGGGGCCGAGACTTTCCTGTTATTAGAGCTGTGGAACATGTTAAGAACTTAGTAATATCACACTACAGTGGGAATAGTGGTTCTGAAAAAAAAAAACATGAATGAAACTCTGGGATGAACAAGATAAAGATTGGTGTTACACATTCGTTGACTTCACCCATTCACAACTAAACTGTCACCTTCCAACCTATCCTAGACCTCAGGCTACACTATAGTTCAGTCTGTCGTCGCAATCCCATCGAGAAGAACGCACATATGTCTAGTATAGAATTGTCCAAAACATATTTCTGTTCAGTGGATCACCATTTCCACTAGAGTAAATTTGTTTTACTTCATGTCTGCGCTCACAAATTTTTTGTCATCAGGCGACCGGTTTCGGTCTAAAATGACATCTTCAGATCTGTTTTATAAAAACATGTCCTACTACACTGGAGCCATAGTGTCATCGTCAAATGCTAAACACATGCCAATAAGGTTCCAGTGTATTAGGACAGATCTGAAGATGGTCATTATAGACCGAAACCGGTAGTGCGATGACAAAAAATTTGTGACCATAGTAGTGAACTAAAGAAAATTTATTCTATGTTCGGATCACTGTTCAATTCGCGACCATGTCGCAGCTTGTGATTTCCACTAAGCCTATATGAATCTTGTAAACAAAGTGATGTAAGTCACCACATACAGGAAATAAACGACATATTATAAACAAAACATAGACTGACATTTAAAACCGATACATACAGTCACATCCGAGACGCCACATACGTAACATATGATCTCCCTCTTCGGAAAACACATCGATGGTTTGCGTTGTTCACGAGACCTCACACATAATTCATAGAAATCTAATATGTGTGAAATGCCTACCAGAACAGCACCTGCAGTTATTTTGATGACATTTGTTGCCTTCGCCAACTTCCAACCAAACTCTCACCTCTCAACCTAAACTGGACATCACACTAGGTTATAGTTCAGTCTGTCACAGTAACGTACATTCGAATAAATAATCTAGAAGCAAAAGAAAAATTGTCAAAGTTCTTTTCTATCTCTTTCTGCGCCCGGTTAACGTCATACACCACAACATCAACCCACCGGTTACTCTATTCTGTAAATATCTGTGCAGGCCAGTCAAAAATAGTTCAAATGGCTCTGCGCACTATGGGACTTCACATCTGAGGTCATCAGTTCTCTAGAACTTAGAACTAGTTAAACCTAACTAACCTAAGGACACCACACACATCCATGCCCGAGGCAGGATTCGAACCTGCGACCGTAGCAGCAGCGCGGTTCCAGACTGAAGCGCCTACAGCCGCTCTGCCACACTGGCCGGAGCAGGTCAGTCGCTACAGTTCATTTTCACTGTGTGTTCGTACTAATATTTTCTACTAATGTAAACAGGCACATCCACAGAGAAGTTTGGCGAGCTCAGGTCCATTCACCGATACGTAAATACGGGACCGGTTGCCCGAGCGTCACCGCAAAAAAGTCGGACGTGAGGAATGCGAGCCGGCACGCCAGTGCAGGTAGACCTGGCGTCAACAGAACAGCTGAAGGGGGCAGACGGCGCTCGGTGCACTGAGTTGCCTACCTGGCGACGAGGTACCTGTGCGCGCGGCGTGCCTGCGAGTGAGATGCCGGCAGTCGGCGAACCTGCGCCGGAATGCCGGGTTACGTCTGTGGGCAGCAGGTGAGCGGCGAGCGGAACCGGCCGCGTCACTGGCGGCGCGGCGTCGCTGCTGCTATCTCTGCTCCTCGATCCCTGCCCCGGCAATTCCGTCCGGCCCCGAGGACGTGAAAGCCGCCGCGGCCGAAACCGGACCGCCGAGATACGCCA
Organism: Schistocerca piceifrons; assembly: GCF_021461385.2. Lineage (NCBI taxonomy): Eukaryota > Metazoa > Arthropoda > Insecta > Orthoptera > Acrididae > Schistocerca > Schistocerca piceifrons. The sequence continues at coordinate 679,694,210 of NC_060139.1, forward strand.
GATAGCGCCGCAGTGCGCGGCTTCCCACCGCCTCTCCTGCCTGCTCTGTCACTCAAATAAGGCGGCAGTATTTCTCGTACTAGCAAGAGCAATAGCAGTGACTGCTCCCGAACTAATATTTACGTTCGAGGACAGTCGGGACGTCCTATCTCGCCAAAGTTAAATTTGTTATCTGTATGTACCTTCGTCTCTGGAACTGCTATAGCTGGAACTTCGAACTTTTCCACACGCATTGTTGTTCCACTGAACTACTGTGTGGTTGCAGTTGCAGTTTAGCTGCGCGTGGATGTTCATTGTGGGTTGCAGTTCTCGTATGGCAGCAAATCTTCGTAGATGTGCTAACGCGGAACCGATTTACGTTGGAAAAAATCAGTTCCAGTCCTTACCACTAGGTGCAAACCTGGCGTTGTAGCTACACCATTTGTACGTCAATATCACATCCACGCTGTCATTTGACAAGCCATAACGTGAGTTAATATTATACGAGATGGGACAACACCTCTTGTCGATCGTCCAGTGAAAGATCTGCTTAATGAAATCTCCCACGAACGTCTTATCTCTTGAGATTTTTCAGATGCATGCTTTACAAGATCATCTGATCCGAGTCCATGTGACTTTTGGTGGTGGGGATATCTAAAAGAACACATTTACCAGGACACGCGCAGTCTCTACCTGATCTGAAGCCCAGTATACAGGAATACGTTGCTCACATTCCTCCGGAATTGCTGCGAGCAGCTGTTGCTGACGGATGCAGTATCTCGTCGATGGGTCCGGTGCTCGTATGGAACAAACTGTAAGCGGCGGTTAATAATAAAATCAACATTATGTCCTTCTCACTCGTTTGACCTTTTCTTCCCAGGTCCCGTTCCTAATTCATTACATCTAGAAACATTTCTTTACATCTTTTATGCATTCACACCATCAGATTTGCAGCTGGTGACCAAAATTGGAACTCATTTTTCTCCAGCAGAAATCGGTTCCCCATAACGCATTAGCATATCTACCAAGTTTCTCTGCCATACGATAGTTACAGCCCACACACGACCTCTGTGAGCAGCTGCACTTTAATTGTAACCATCTAGTAGAATCAATCAATACTTCTTTCTTGTAGGAAAAGCATTTGTGATTTTCTTTACCGCTAAGCCAATTTAATTGGGAAAAATCTCATTAAAACTCTCTGATTCAGATAATAAGGCAGTGAAGCAGTTCTTGTCATGATTCTAGGTCGGTGTTACCGTTGGACTATTTTGCAACGTTTCTGAAAATTTGAATATGGGTGGGTAACGGTGAGATAACGGTACATAAATATCAAATGGCAGAAAATATGATTAAAGTAACTTACAACAATTCACAAATCACTCTGATTACATAATCGAAAGAGCCCTGCAGAGTAATCAAGGTCATTTCCTGGTTCTTTTTCTTCGCCTAGAAGCTTCTTCTTTTTGCTGCCCTTTCATTCTTGTTAAATAAAAACCCCTGTCGTCCAAATGGGGACAGAGGATCTAAAACTGAATGTGGAATCCTAACTACGTGTCGTTCCTGGCGACTTCCTATTTCTCTAAAAGGAGAAGGCTAGAATGAAAGCAGACCAAAAATTTTCGCTGTCCGACCAAGATATGATTCCGCGATCTCTCGGTTTCCAGGCACACGCTTTACCACTTTTTTCGTATTATTTTATGTTTATATTTCGCTGTTCGCGTGACAAGGGATGCAAGCCATCTAAAAATTTATTATCTTGTATCAAGTCATAAGTTTTCCAATACAAAAAAAAATGGTTCAAATGGCTCGGAGCACTATGGGACTCAACTGCTGTGGTCATAAGTCCCCTAGAACTTAGAACTACTTAAACCTAACTAACCTAAGGACATCACACACAGCCATGCCCGAGGCAGGATTCGAACCTGCGACCGTAGCGGTCGTGCGGTTCCAGACTTTCCAATACACCACCAGATCCGACATCAAGATGCTTTGATGATATTAATACCAGGAACAATGCTAACCCCTTTCAGCACCTCTAATCTATTCAGTTGACCATTATTAAATGAAATAACAGCATCACTAATCTCTCATATCAAAGTTTTTAGCCCAACAAATACATTCTTAGATACACAAGTCCATATGAGATTGTTAAATGATTGTTTATTTTTCTGGGTACATCCATGAAATTTTCTGAGAAGGTCAGGAGAATTCAAGTCCCTTAATACTGGTTTAATTGCTCCCATAACAGTCATTGGGACAGTATTTTTATGGTGGTAAGAAACTCCAGTAGCCTGAGTTATTCTGTATTTGCAGCACAACTGAGTACTGCGTGGATCATCTGATGATCAGTGTTAATATGATGGTCATACAGCTTACTCATTTCCTGTAAATTAATTTCGTTATATCTTATTGCCATGCCGTAGCGTTGCTGAAATTTATTTTTAATTGTTGTATTTTGATGAGTGAGCTTTAATGAAACTTCCTGGCAGATAAAAACTATATGCCGGAGCGACATTTGAACTCGAGACCATTGCCTTACGCGGACACGTGCTTTACCGTCTTTTTATTTTATTTTACATTAAACAAACTTTACCTTTTTTTGAAGTTACGATATCATCCTCCGGGTGATCTTCACTAATGAGATGATGCGCTTTCTCGAATAACTAAGGAGGAAAGAGAGAGAAAAAAAGAAAATCTCCGCTGGTGGGTGAGCATAAGAGCGGTTCTCTCCGGAGCTTCTGCCTCCGGGCACGTCGTCTCGTATAAATAAAGGAGATAACCGTTCCGTCATGGTCACTGTATGCCTCTTCATCGTGTTCAGACTCAGATTTTCATACCCTGGCGTTCCAGCTACGCTGAGGATCCCGTAACGCACTCCCCAGAAAATTAGAAAAGTATGGCTGATATTTCTGGTTGCACACAATCGCCGTATGTCTTTGATGCAGGAGGTTCCACAAGTTCAGCACCTTCTCCGGGCCGTCGCTAAGCAGATAATGCACCGCCTGGTCTCGCAGCCATGTCACCGCCTTCGTCTTGGTTCTGAGCTACCCAAGCACGACTCACGACCCGCGTCGCAGCTTTACTTCCGCCGGTACTAGGTCTCCTACCTTCCATACTTTACAGAAAATCCCCTGCGAAACTTTCAAGATTAGCGCTCCTGGAAGAAAAGATATTGCGGAGACATGGCATAGCTACAGCTCGGGAGATGTTCCCAGAATGCAGTGTAAGAACGGCAAAACGATGCAAAGTTCGCGTCCTCACGTCCGGTGTACACAGTCCCCTAAAGCAAACCAAATCCTGTGTTTTATCTTGTACTTCTTGATTTTTTCGCTGTTGTGAAGGTACTTTCACAGAAGCAAAGGTAATTATGGTAATAAACTGAGTAACGAGCAGCGGAGGTGATGGACCCTTGATACCAAAATCATCAGAAGGTATCCATGAACAGTTTCTGAAAGTTTGTCCGTGGAGTTCTGGTTCATCCTGTATATTACTTGACGTTTTTCTGAAACAGGGGTTGTTTTATTCAGCATTGAAATACACCAGGTTATTCCCCAATCTTTTAGCTACACAACACTAGTTTTCAACGTAATCTCCATTCAATGCTACGGCCTTACGCCACCTTGAAATGATGGCCTGTATGCCTGCACGGTACCATTCCACTGGTCGATGTCGGAGCCAACGTCGTACTGCATCAATAACTTCTTCATCATCCGCGTAGTGCCTCCCACGGATTGTGTCCTTCATTGGGCCAAACATATGGAAATACGACGGTGCGAGATCGGGGCTGTAGGGTGCATGAGGAAGAACAGTCCACTGAAATTTTGTGAGCTCCTCTCGGGTGCGAAGTCTTGTGTGAGGTCTTGCGTTGTCATGAAGAAGGAGAAGTTCATTCAGATTTTTGTGCCTACGAACACGTTGAAGTCGTTTCTTCAATTTCTGAAGAGTAGCACAATACACTTCAGAGTTGATCGTTTGACCGTGGGGAAGGACATCGAACAGAATAACCCCTTCAGCGTCCCAGAAGACTGTAACCATGACTTTACCGGCTGAGGGTATGGCTTTAAACTTTTTCTTGGTAGGGGAGTGGGTGTGGCGCCACTCCATTGATTGCCGTTTTGTTTCAGGTTCGAAGTGATGAACCCATGTTTCATCGCCTGTAACAATCTTTGACAAGAAATTGTCACCCTCAGCCACATGACGAGCAAGCAATTCCGCACAGATAGCTCTCCTTTGCTCTTTATGGTGTTCGGTTAGACAACGAGGGACCCAGCGGGAACAAACCTTTGAATATCCCAACTGGTGAACAATTGTGACAGCACTACCAACAGAGATGTCAAGTTGAGCACTGAGTTGTTTGATGGTGATCCGTCGATCATCTCGAACGAGTGTGTTCGCACGCTCCGCCATTGCAGGAGTCACAGCTGTGCACGGCCGGCCCGCACGCGGGAGATCAGACAGTCTTGCTTGACCTTGCGGCGATGATGACACACGCTTTGCCCAACGACTCACCGTGCTTTTGTCCACTGCCAGATCACCGTAGACATTCTGCAAGCGCCTATGAATATCTGAGATGCCCTGGTTTTCCGCCAAAAGAAACTCGATCACTGCCCGTTGTTTGCAACGCACATCCGTTACAGACGCCATTTTAACAGCTCCGTACAGCGCTGCCACCTGTCGGAAGTCAATGAAACTATACGAGACGAAGCGGGAATGTTTGAAAATATTCCACAAGAAATTTCCGGTTTTTTCAACCAAAATTGGCCGAGAAAAAAAATGTGTTGCATTACTTATTGAACTGCCCTCGTACATATAGGAAATGACTGCGTATACGCACAGAAGCTCTTACGGACGCCTACCAAGTGGAGTCCGTCCCTCCAACAGCAGCAACGATCTTGACACGGCCTCCAGTGGAAAGAAAGATATCGAAGGATTGGCATGCACCGTCAACCATGGCCACACGCCTATCTGCCTCAGCTTACGGAGACTGTGATGTGAGGTGACCAGGGCGTGTGCACGAGCTGCCTCATATCCGTAGAGCTGTCTTCAAAAGAATTTCGGAGAGAAGTGGTGACGCCCTGCCTTCCGCAAGGTACAGCTTGCTTGCCGTGTGCTGTAGACCGACAAAAGGTTGCATTAGATCGATATTGCGGCTGCACAACATTCCGTTTCCTGTACATCACGCTCGAAAATTTACCCTATTTTCGAGAGATAATCTTCCAGATAAGCCAGCAATCAATCTGATGTCGAAATACAAAACCCTGAGTTCTAAACAAGTTCTCCGAAGAAAAAGACCTTAATCGGTTTTCAGATGGTGTTGAATTCGGGTCTTCCTGATTTACTGTATTAGCCGCAGAAGTGAATACAATACAATTTGAGAATAACCGCCTCTGTAACTAACATTGTTATGACAAGAGACCACACATCTATTACTGACGACTTTCTCAAAATTCATTTGGGTGAAAACAGAATTAAGACATTTTACACGGTTCAGAATGCATCTGAGGTTAACAGCTTAGGTGACACGTTCCGTGAAATTCTAAAAACGTGACTGTGTTACCGAGGGACGTGGCGCAGTGGTCAAGATGACGGACTGGTATTCGGGAGAATGACGGTTCTAGGTATTCCATTATTTTCCTTACTTGCCTAAGGCAAATGCCAGGATAATTCCTTTTAAAGGGCGTAGCCGAAATCTTTCCCTTTCTTCCTCAAATCCGAAGTTGGGCTCCGTTTCTCCGCCCCGTCGTCGAAAGGATGTTAAGCCATAACCCACGGAGGATGTAGTCCACTCCATCTAGGTGATTCATCCACCTTGTTATGCAGTCCTTATTGTGATCTGTTGTATACAGCGTTTAAATTCTCTCCTTATTATAACGTTTCTTATCCTGTGGCAGTTATAAGGGTCGAGGGGCATGAAAGGGAAGCAGTGGTTGGGAAGGGAGTGAGACAGTGCTGTAGCCTTTCCCTGATGTTATTCAATGTGTATATTCAGCAAGTTGTAAAGGAAACAAAAAAAAAAAAAAAATTCGGAGTTGGAATTAAAATCCATGGAGAAGAGATAAAAACTTTGAGGTTCGCCGATGACATTGTAATTCTGTCAGAGACAGCAAAGGATCTGGAAGAGCAGTTGAACGGAATGGACAGTGTCTTGAAAGTAGGATATAAGATAAATATCAACAAAACAAAACGAGGGTAATGGAATGTAGTGGAACTAAATCAGGTGATGCTGAGGGAATTAGATTAGGAAATGAGATACTTAAAGTAGCTGATAAGCTTTGCTATTTGGGGAGCAAAATAACTGATGATGGTCGAAGTAGAGAGGATATAAAATGTAGGATGGCAATGGCAAGGAAAGCGTTTCTCAAGAAGAGAAATTTGTTACGTCGGGAATAGATTTAAATGCCAGGAAGTTGTTTCTGAAAGTATGTGTGTGGAGTGTAGTCATGTATGGAAGTGAAACATAGACGATAAATAGTTTAGACAAGAAGAGAAGAGAAGCTTCCGAAATGTGGTGCTACAGAAGAATACTGAAGATTGGATAGGGAGATCACAGAACTAATGAGGAGGTATTGAATAGAATTGGGGAGAAGAGAAACTTGTGGCACAACTTGACTAGAAGAAGGGATCGGTTGGTAGGACATATTCTGACGCATCAAGGGATCCCCAATTTAGTATTGTAGGGCAGCGTGGTGGGTAAAAATCACACGGGGAGACCAAGAGATGAATACGCTAAGCAGATTCAGAAGGATGTAGGTTGCAGTAGGTACTTGGAGATGAAGAAACTTGCACAGGATAGAGTAGGATGGAGAGCTGCATCAAACCAGTCTCTGGACTGAAGACCACAACAACAACATCCTGTTTGTGCTGTCTTTCACAAAAATGTCATTTTTTATTATAACTTAGTCGTTGGCCTGCCTTCATACTCTAAACAGGAATCGTCGTTGTTTTGAGTAGTTCTGTCATGGTGCCTTCTGCTTACTTCCCGAACGACACTCTAGCGTGGCACTTGGTAATATTCTGTGGCTTGTTTCTGCTAACAACGCTGCGCCTGAAAAGTGACCGTTTCCTAGTCTTCTGTGTGGTGGATCTGCGCTAGCCTGGACTTGACTACCATCGTAGTTAACTGCATTAGAACGTCTCTTGTTTTCCACATGTAATTCAGTACCCTCGTCCAAATATTTGTCCCAGTGAAGTTGAAACGTGTTGAAGTAGCCAGGTCCACGTACAGGGACGTTAGATCCTAAGATAATGCACACATAAGGTCGTAAAATGCATACATGGTGCTCCTGAAAGAAGGCGCAAATAAAATGGAAGAAAGCTGTCTTTCTGAGAAGCATAAATTTTATCTGTGAGTGTAAAGTTTAGCTGCATAGATAACCTTATCGTACTGCGCGAATGAAGAGAGTAACTGATGTAACTGCTGCATGGCCTTTGTCAACATTTTACGTGCACTAACGTATACGAAAACCGCGGCATCTAGAAAGACAGAATTCACGGAAACGTTTAACCCACAGACTGGGTGCACTATAACACAAAAACACAAATCTTCGATGAGGCGTCATCAACAAATGTACAAGTAACTTCAGGTGTTCTTCACCATAGTGTTGGGTCCGTTGCTAGTACACTCTAAGGCAAAGAAAACAACGCACCATGAAGGAGTTACACAAATTGGTCAAAACTGAGATTCATTCGGTTGTCGTCGGAAAATGAAAAACTGTAAACTTTGGCGGCCTATGGATGAATGTGTAACACTGCAGTGCAATTTCACCGCTCATTTGGCAAGGATAGCAAACGGGAGACAACCTGGGCATAATGATGGCGATGATGATGTCGCATACTCCGAGGAGCGTATGGGACGATGCGGGAGACCGGCACCGCTGTGCTAGGCAAGGTCCTAGCGCAGGTGGTTTGCCATTGCCTTCCTTCGACCGTAATGGGGATGAATCATGATGATGAAAAGACCCAGTCATCTCGAGGCAGGAAAAATCGCTAACCCCGCCCGGGAATCGAACCCGGGACCCCGTGCACGGGAAGCGAGAACGCTACGGCAAAACCACGAGCTGCGGACTTCTGGGCATACACATATATATGCATATATGCAAAAGTCAGCATTTGAGAGAGACCGTGTAGTTGGGCTCAAAGAAGCCGTTTGGAGTAATCAGCGAATCGCTCGTCATTTGAATAGGAGCGATGCCACTATTCGACGATGTTGGCAGGAATGCGTGAACCGTGGCCGAACACAACGCCAAGAAGGAAGTGGACGACCTAGAGAGACGACGGAACGAGAGGACCGAGCAATCGTCTGAGAGGCACTCAGAGCCCTGGATTCATCACTATCATCGATCCGACTTGCAGCTGGTGCTTCAGTGAGCACAAGGACCATTAATAAGCGCTCACAGGAAGGGGGCTGAGCTCACGGCGCCCCTTGCGCCCACTACCGTTGACCTCTATTCACCAACGGGTCAGTTTGCAGTGCCGCGTGGGGTAGCCGCTCGGTATGAGGCGCCTTGCCAGCGTTCACGGGGATTCCCCCGTCGGAGTTCGAGTCCTCCCTCGGGCATTGGTGTGTGTGTTTTGTCCTTAGCGTAAGTTAGTTTAAGTTAGATTAAGTAGTGTGTAAGCATAGGGACCGATAACCTCAGCAGTTTGGTCCCATAGGAACTCACCACAAATTTCCGAAATCTTTTAGTTTGCGGTGTTGTCGGGCCCATTCGGCCTGGAATCTCACTGAAAGGAGTAGAACGGTCTTCAGTTCCACTTGTAATGGAGCCCCGAGGACCAATGGAGAGGCGTCCGGAGACATAGGTTGGTACCTGACTGTCGCCCAGCGTACAGCCCGACAACGAGCATTGATGGTTAGGGGTGCCTTTTCTGGTGCCATTGCAAACACATTGCCACATACAAATTAAAAACAGCTCCAACCAAGTTTTTGGTGTGTTTTCTCTTGATTGTAAGGCAAGTGCTGTAACTGTTAATCCCGTCCCATATATTCCAGACCGGCAACTCCTCTATAGCATGCTCAAGCCGCTGGGATTCGTAAGAAGATCATGCTCTACAATGGTTCGTATGTGAAGTAGCCTACTCTTCTCTTCACTTCCACTAATTTTCATTCCTCTCCCCTTCATAGAAGTATTTCTTCATTCCTCATTCTGTCAGTCCATTGGGTTGGCACTGTTACAGCACAGAGGTACGTCGACGATATTCTACGTCCCGTTTTGTGGCCCTTCTTGGCAAGCCGCCCTGGGCTTACATTTCAGCAAGATAATACCCGCTCGCACAGGGCGAGAGTTCCTACTGCTTGTCTTCGCGAATACCAATCCCTCCCTTGGCCAGCAAGGTTGCCAGACCTCTCCCCAACTGAGAAAATATGTAGCAATACGGGCAGGTCCCTCCAACCAGATCGGTACTTGACTATGTAACGCGCCAGTTGCACAGTTGACACGTTATGTCTCAGGAACACATCCAACAACTCAGGCAATGCCAAATGCCATAACTGCTTGCATAAGGTCTGCGTCCCATTATCGGCTTGCCTGGTGTTTAGATGAAAAGAAATGAAGCACTATAAGTGGCCATAGTTCAGATCTTGGGGGTAGAGAATGATAAAAAAGATGCTGCATCAGGTGGATATATTATTTACGTCGAAACAGTCACAGACGCAACTCTTTTTTTACATATAGACACACAGGAACCAATACGTGACCCACAAACAAATTAAAAACAGCTCCAACCAAGTTTTTGGTGTGTATTCTCTTGATTGTAAGGCAAGTGCTGTAACTGTTAATCCCGTCCCATATATTCCAGACCGGCAACTCCTCTATAGTATGCTCAAGCCGCTGGGATTCGTAAGAAGATCATGCTCTACAATGGTTCGTATGTGAAGTAGCCTACTCTTCTCTTCACTTCCACTAATTTTCATTCCTCTCCCCTTCATAGAAGTATTTCTTCATTCCTCATTCTGTCAGTCCATTCTACTTTATGAATTTTTCTCCAGAATCACACTTCGTAACTATCTAACTACATTTTAACTTTCTTTTTGACTGTACGTGATACATTGCCATGTAATCCTACGCTCAAGATAAAATACTTGACCAATCACTTTCTTAACTATATCGAAATTCTTTTTGCCATTAACATCTTTTTCAACTTGTCAAAAGCTCTCGTACCCAGAGGTATTCTACTTGTTGTTTCTTTGATACAGCTTCCGTTTCCTGTCACCAATCTTCCTAAGTACCTACAAGATTTCATTTGTTCCAGATTCTTCCCTTCCAATGACAGGTTCACGGAACCTGCATGTTTGTTGATTCTCATCACTTCGGCTCTTCCTAAACTTATCCTATCGCTACTCTTTTCCCACTTTTACGATCTTCTCCAATTGCAGTTCTTTCTCTCATCATTTGCAATATTACTTGTCTACATGTTTTTGCCTACAATTATGCGTCTTGCTTTTTCTGGAGCTTTATCCGTTAATTTCTCAGCATAAACATTGGAAAGCGTATGTGACATAACGCACCTTTGCCTAACACATCTCCCATTATCTGTCTCATTACTTCCAGTGTACACCATCGTCTTCGAAGGTGTTCAGGAGGACACTTGAGTCCACTCTGTTTAACGCCTTTAACGCCAAACATAACATTTGTACATTTTCTTGTCGGTTTCTGGCATTATTTGTCATATCATTCTCCAACATTGAGTAGCATCTCTTCTTCGTTTCCGTCCTTGAATTGAAACTGATGCTCGCTCATATTTTATCAGTTTTCTTTCTGATCTTCTGAGTAAAAGGCTACAAACAATCAATGTCGAGTATGAAATTACGATGACGGAAAAAATTCGCAACACGATGAAGAGTTGTGGGACATAAACGAAAGTTGGTAGGTTTGTTTCTATTTATGAAAGATGATGTATATTCAAATTTTCTGCCTGTCGTATAAGAACCCCTATGAGGATGCAAATGAGGTTTGCTTTAAATATACATTGTAGAGGTCGTGAGCGTTAGTTGCCTTTGAGATTGGACGTGGTGACTTGATGTTAGTCAAGAACGATATTGTGTAGTAGGACTACGAGAAGTTTTAAGACTTGAAAGGAATGTAGCCACTATGTATGAACGCTAGCAGCGGTGCTCATCAGAATGTGCAGCCTCAAGTGGACAGGGCTCCGAACGGCTACGTGGCACTACCGAGAGAAAAGACCGTTGTGTTCGGCGTATGGCTCGGCGCATTGCACTGCATCTGCAGCAGCAATATGAACAGCAGTTGCCTCTACAGTGACACAACGAATTGTTACAAATTGGTTATTTCAAGGATAGCTCCGAGCTAGACGCTCTGTAGCATGCGTACCACTGACCCCAAACCACCGCTATTTGCGACTTCAGTTGTGTCAAGCGAGAGCTCATTTGAGGGCAGGAGGAGGAGGCTATTTGAGGGCCTGCAACCAACCCGTCTGCATGCTAGACACCCTGGATCTACGTCTGGAATTATGGTCTGGGGTCCCATTTCATGTGACAACAGGAGCACTCTCGTGGTTATCCCACTGCAAATTTGTTCGTCAGTCTGGTGATTCGACCTGTTGTGCTGTCATTCATGACCATTATTCCAGGATGTGTTTTCCATCAGGATAACGCCCGTACAGATATCGCTGTTGTAACCCAACAGAGTGTAGTCATGTTGCCTTGGCCTGCTCGGTTACCAGACCTGTCTCCAGTCGAGCACGTATGGGAAATCATCGAACGACGAATCCAGCATCATCCACAAACAGCATTAACCGTCCCTGTACTAACTAACCAAGTGCATCAGGCACTGAACTCCACCCTAAGAAACTGACATCCGCAACCTGTACAACATAGAGCATTCACGTTTTCATGCTTGAATTCAACATTCTGGCGGTTACTCTGGTTATTAATGTAGCAGTATTTCACATAACATATCTCGCACTTACATTAACCTGCGATCTTGCCAGGTTGATCACTTACATATTTTACCTAGACAAACGTATTCCCTAAATTTCATTCTGTAAATTACTTATTTTTTGGTGTTGGGTTCGATTTCCGTCATTGTAGCTGTAGTGTAATTTTTACATTTTTGGATATTGTATTTCTTTGGACTATTTTAATTGGAATGTCAGTCAAATGCCCTCGTCATACATCCCATTGATAAGCGTGGTTAATCTGAATACTGATCTGTTTTGCAAGGCCTTTAGAGCTTCAGCGGGTACTTTATCAGAGCTCATCGCTTTCTTCTTTCTGAGAGCCTTGCTAGCCTTCTCCACTTCTCCACAACTGAATATCTTTGGTCCACGGTTCACTTCGTCACATTCTAATAACGTGGCTCTTATTAAATCATGACGCAACTTGTACGTTTTTCTTTCTTTCCCATACGAGACGCCTCTAAAAACGCCTTAGACGAGAAGATATACCGGTAACGACAATAGGTAGGAGAAAACGGGGTATTCCGCCCGAGACGGACCACTGCGCAATCTTTATCAGTTGGTCAATGGGTGTGAGTTTGTGTGTCACTACCTATAGCTCAGCGGATAGCGCGCCGATTCGACTGTGACAGAAATAACTTACTTTTCAAGAGTTTTAGTTAAGTGACAACCAAGAGCCGTTAAGTATTTGAGAAATTTGAGATACTGTGTTATTATCGTAAGTGAGGCACTTTACTATTGATTGTGGATTTTCATGATGATAACTTTCATGTTACATGGGCCCATTAGAAACATGAAATATGGTTCTTTCATCCGATCTGTTTTCGCCTTACGTCCTGTAGATATACAGGTTTACAGTGAGGTGAAAAAAAGCATGGGGTACCTCCTTTTTCATGTTGGACCTCCTTTTTCCGGGCAAAATGCAGCAGCTCGACGTGGCGTGGACTCAACAAGTCCAGTCGTCAAAGGTACAACCGATATAGTCACGAGCCCAGGAGAGGCGGTTCAGGCGATGTCGTGCTGTTAGCACAGGCACTCGCGTCGGTCGTCTGCTGCCACAGTTCATTAACGCCAAATTTCGCTGCATGGATATGTTCGTCGAACGTCCCACTTTGATTTCTGCTGTTATTTCACGTAGTATTGCTTGTCTGTTGTCCGCCCCGATAGCTGAGTGGTCAGCGTGACGGATTGCCGTCCTACGGGCCTGGGTCGAGGATTTTCTCCCCTAGGGACTGGATGTTGTGTTGTCTTCATCATCATTTCATCCCCATCCGGCGCGCAGGTCGCCCAATGTGGCGTCGAATGTAATAAGACCTGCACCAAGGCGGCCTGACCTGCCCCGTAAGGGGCCTCCCGGCCAATGACGCCAAACGCTCATTTTTTTGGCTTGTCTGTTAGCGCTGACAATTCTACGTAAACGCCGCTGCTCTCGGCCTAGTGAAGGCCGTCGGCCACTGCGCTGTCCGGGGTGTGACGTAATGCTTGAAAGTTGGTATTCTCAGAACAATCTCGGTGCTGTGAATCTCGGAATATTGAATTTTCTAACGATTTCCGAAGTGGACTGACCCATGCGTCTACAACGAGGACCCAAAGAAACAGGTAAACCTGCCTAATATCGTGTAGTGCCTCTGCGAGCACGCAGAAGTGCCGCAGCACGATGTGGCATGGACTCGACAAATGTCTGAAGCAGTGCTGAAGGGAACTGAAACTATGAATCCTGCAGCGCTTTCCATAACTCCGTAAAAGAGGGTGGAGATCTCTTCTGAACAGGATGTTGCAAGTCACCCCAGATACGCTCAATAATGTTCATGTCTGGGGAGTTTGGTGGCCAGCGGAAATGTTTAAACTCAGAAGAATGTTCCTGGAGCCACTCTGTTGCAATTCTGGATGTGTCGGGTGTCACAATGTCCTGCTCGAATTGCCCAAGTCCGTCGGAATGCACAATGGACATGAATGGATGCAGGTGATCAGACAGGATGCTTATGTACGTATCACCTGTCAGAGTCGTATCTACACTTAACACGGGTGCCATATTACTCCAACTCCATATGCCCCACACCATTTCAGAGCCTCCACCAGCTTGAACAATGCCCTGCTGACATGCAGGATCCATGGATTGATGAGGTTGTCTCCATACACGTACACATCCATCCGTTCGATACAATTTGAAACGAGACTCGTCCGACCAGGCAATATGTTTCCAGTCATCAACAGTCGAATGTCGGTGCTGACGGGCCCAGGTGAGGCGTATAGCTTTGTATCGTTTAGTCATCAAGGGTATACGTTTGGGCCTCCAGCTCTGAAAGCCTATGCCAATGACGATTTGCTGAATAATTTGCACGCTAGCACTTGTTGATGGCCCAGCACTGAAAGCTGCAGAAATTTATGGAATGGTTACACTTCTGTCACGTTGAACGATTCTCTTCAGTCGTCGTTGGTCCTGTTCTTGCAGGATCTTTTTCCTGCCGCTGCGTTGCCGCAGATTTGATGTTTTATTTTTAATTTTTTTTCCATTTATTGAGTTTCGATTCCCTCCCGCCCCCCCCCCCCCCCCCCAAAGGGGGTGGGCGGGCAGCAGCTTAGTACGCCGCTCTTCAGCCAACAGAATTTTTAAACCAGAAGAAGAAGATAATAAACAATAAAAGCAAGTGACAAAGACGGTGAGTTAAATTGTAAAATGGCGGAAGAATTTGGAAGTTAAAACATAAAACAAAGGGGTAATGCTAATAAAATACACAGGAAGCAGACAGGTAAAATAGTAGACAGACAATAAAAAAAACATAGCAACAGTCTGGTTTCTGTTCGCAAGAGATACAAAAATCACATGCAGCTACAGTATGATTTCTGTTAGCAACACTTTGGAAAAGACGCACAACACTGAACACTCACTTAAAACACTGCACTACAAAGTTGGCACAAAGATGTCACGCCACAGCCAAGGCCAGATGGAGGGGGGGGGGGGAGACCTGGACGGATGAGGAGAAAAAAAAGGGGGAAGGAGAGGAAAACTGAAATGGGGGCGGAGGAGCCGATGGAGGGAGTGGACACATAAGGGGGGGCGGGGCAGGACAGACGCAAGAGGGAGTGGGGAAAGGCAGAGGAGGGGAATGTAAAAGGAGGGGGAGTCGATGGAAGCCACCTTGTGAAAGGAGATGAAGGGTGTAGAGATGGAAGGTAGGGGGGACACAACTGTGAAGGCGTGGCAGAGGGCGGGGATGGGAGATGAGAGGAGAGGAGCAACCAGGGGATGAGGGGGATAAAGGTGGCGGGAGACGTAGAGGACGTGGATATGTTCGAGGAAGAGGAGCAGATGGGGGAAAGGAACCAAATTATAGAGGATCTGCCTGGGAGACAGGAGGCGTATACAGAAGGTCAGGTGGAGTGCATGGCGCTCGAGGATCTGGAGGGACTTATCGAATTTGGGGGGGGGGGGCTGATATCAAGTTCGGACTGGCATAACAGAGGATGTAACGGATTAAGGATTTAGGTGTGAAGGATAGTAGAGGGGTTCAACCCCCATTTCTGGCCAGAGAGGAGTTTGAGGAATCAGAGGCAGTTGTGGGCTTCGGATTGGATAGAGTGGAGATGAGCAATCCAGGTGAGGTGATGGTCAATGGTAAGGCGAAGGTAGGTGAGGGTGTGGGGGAGAGGCGGACAGGATGGGCGCAGATGGTAAGTTTGATGTTTTGTCGGATTCCTAATATTCACGGTATGCTCATGAAAGCTTTCATGTTAAATGAAATGGTTGTACGGGAAAACCCCTACTTCATTGCCAACTATCACATCACGTTCAAACTCACGTAAATCTTGATAACCTGCCATTGTAGGAGCAGTAACCGATGTAACAACTGCGCCAGACAATTGTTGTTTTATATAGGCGATGCCGACCGCAGCGCCGTATTCTGCCTGTTTACATATCTCTGTATTTGAATACCCATGCCTATACCAGTTTGTTTGGCGCTTCATTGTAGTTCCAACCACCATGCGGCGTTCGAAGTCTTTGAGTCTCGTGGTGCGGCCATAATCACGTCGGAAACCTTTTCATATGACTAACCAGAGAACAAATAACGGCTCCACCGATGCCCTACACTTTTATAACGTGTGCACGCGTTTCTACAGCAATCCGCATATGTGTATATCGCTTTCTTATGACTTTTGTCACGTCAGTGTATAATAAACAGCTGGTGGTTAATAATTTATTTTTTCAATTGTTTTTTTTCTATACGCTTATGATATTCTCTCATTCTGTTCGCACTATGAGCACTTCCAACGGCTGGTTCCACAACTGCCTAGTGCCTTGTCTAGACTCCAGGTGTGTGAGCTACGTCTCGAAACCCATTCGGCAATGATGTGGAACTGTTCAGCGCTGTTCTACTTGAACGAGCACCTCGGATGGCGTGGGAAGTCACACAGCCAGCTGTGTCTCATGAAATTCCTCGGCTGAGCAATTACTTTCTCGGTGAGATTTAAGTCACGTGCCTTTGCAGATCAATCGAGGTGTCCGAATTCCGCTCACTCAGAAAGGACATAAGCCGTTCACAGCCATGGGTGGATCGACGGTAGCGACACTACAATAAAACTCGCCAGCTCCCACTTACACCGTCCACGTGCAGTAAGACAGAAATAGGACCACTCTGGACGGAAGCAGATAGGTAACCGGTGTCAAAGCTCTCCCTTCAATGTCTATTCGTGGTTTTGTAAAATGTCCGCACATTGAGTCTTCATTACTTGGGACAACAATGGCATGTTACATTTTGTGTTACTCGAAAAGAAGGTCCTCCGAAGGGCCGACTTCTTTAGTCGGTATCGAAAGGTTTCACGTGAACCAAATAAGAAGATATTTGACCTCTACAGTAGTTGAATCCAAGTTAGACAGGTGAGGCTTGAACCTCCGTTGAAACCTACCAGATGTCTACGGAAGCTTGACTGGACGTGGTGTCTTTCAATGGCCGAGGATGGTTGTCAGCTGATTCTTCGACATGCCTACATGTGACATAAAGTTCAGAAGCTGCTCTATCGGTGTCACAGCCACTGACGTTGCTGATAGAACGCAGTGATGAATGAGGCTTCCCTAACACTGACTAAGGAGGTCCTAACTGTTGTTGTGACCGTTGCTTTATTTGAGGCGCCATTAGCATGGAATACCAGAGGTTCCACAGAAAGCATAAACGTAGCAGTATGACGTCCACTTTACACCTTTCAACTGATCGGTTTTAATGAAGAGTCATTTATATCTTTAATTCACACTAATCTTTATCAAAATTCCGTCGGGTGATTTCTTCGAAAACGGCCGATGTTTCGACAGGTGAACAACCCGTCATTATGAAGGCACGAAACTTAAGCCTTCGGTCGGCGGGAATACTCTGATAAAGAACCGTAATACGGAATGTGCTGGAAGACGACATACGTACCGTAAAACAACTAGCACCACCACACCAATGCCAGAAGTTATCGACAGTGAATTAATTAGCGACGGTTAAGAGAGTAGTATTAACTCTGTCACTGTTGTGTCTGGCCAAAAAGAGAGAGCAGAATTTCAACAAACGCCTGCATTACTATTTGTCAGATCGCTAGTTAATTTAGTCTCAACTGCTTTGCTGATAAAATTATCCCAATGGCTGGAAGTGCAAGCCAGTGTCTCTGTATTGTTATTTTGCATAAATGACTCCCGTCAAGAGAATGTTCTGTAGTAATAGATTCATTCAGGTACTGTAAATGTGTGTGACACTTATGTTTTTTTACACCGATCCTTCACTGCCCCTGCGGTCTGTTCAGTTGCACTTATTGCACTCAACACGTCATCTTTGCAGTTCCTTGTCAATAGAAACTGAAGCAGTAGCATACGTGCCACCAAGGCAATATGCAGCAAATAGCTTCAACCCGCCGACATGGCAGGCTCACATCCGTTGCAGAGTCGAGGCAACAATGTCAAAGAAACTGTAGGGCACTTTATTGCATGCCGACAATTGACGGCATCCCATGCCGTGGTCACGATTCCAAGTCTAGCACACACTCGTTGCTGCATCTACTAGTTCGATATATGCATCATAGCCGTATCATAATGCCGTGAATAAGTCCAAACGACAAACCCACTTACCAGGGATCATTCCGCTCACATCGAACTCACAGAGACATACTGACACTTGCTTTTACTCTTACACATTCCTGTTTTCCTTGACATCTTTTGAGTGGCTAAGCTTGGCACAGCAGTGTTTCTGGCGACTGCGGCACGACGGCATTTGTGCGACATGCAGACGCAGTGTACCAGGTGGTTATAATTAAAGTACAGCTATTCACGGAGCTCCAGTGTGACAATGAAACTTGGTAGGTATGCTAATGCGTCAATGCGGTACCGATTTACGCAGGGAAAAAAATTGGCTCCAATTTAGGCCACCAGGTGCAAATCTGGCGCCGTACAGCATCTTGCCCATGTCCCTGGTGGGACTGTTGATATTTTTAAAAATTTCGGAAATCGGTATAACAACATTTAAAAAAAAGTCATCATCTGTTTTCGATACATCGATACGTCGATATATCGGCGGAAAGAAAATCGACGTGCCTGCCTATAAAAATATCGGCTGCGCATTGTAAATATAGGTCTAGTGCTGGTTTTAGAGCTGTATATTTAAGTATTGATTTATTACCAGATATTCTGCAAATCAACAAACTAGCAGTCTGCCTATCCCCCTTAGAGCAAGAACTGAAAGGAAAACGGCGCACGTCCACGCTTGGTGATAACCACTTTCCTAACAATGGTAAGTGCATGTAAGTGGCACAATAAAAGGTGTGCGATCGGCCCATCGATCGGTTGCGTCACATATCGGATTTGTCCGGAACACTTCATGTTGTCTTCCCTTTTTTTTTTCATTTCTGCAAACGCTAGCGACCTAGCAGTTGTAGTGTCGAAATTGCGTGGTGAAACTGAACGTTGCAGTTACTGTTGGCAGCCATCACACGTCTCAACCCCAACACAACGACCAATCTTGTTATTTAAATTTTTGTTCATAATTTTCAGCAACTGTTTTTGAGGAATGTCAGTGTAACAAATAGCACACTATAATAAAATCAACATCATGTTTTTCTCACTTGATTGACATTTTCTGTGCTGCACGGCTCGTTCTCACTCCATTACATTTAGAAATAATGCTATATGTATTTCTTGCATTCGCAGCGCTAGATTTGCACCTGGTCGCCAAAACTGGAACTAATTTTTCCAACATAAATCGCTTCCGCATTAACGCATAAGAACATCTAGTTTCGCTGCCATACAATAATAACAGCCCACACTGGACCTCTGTAAGTAACTGTAATTTAATTATAATCACTAAGTACTTTACTACGTGGAAGATTTGAGACTCTCTCAGACTTTATTGGTCATATACAGCATACATGATCTATTTCGGAAACACGTTCCACCATCAGATGTATCTGGAAACCAATCACATCCAATAGATTCAGTGACATACATCCTCGCATGGATAGCCGAGAACCACCAATATCCTGTTGTACCTCTGTACCAATAGGTAAAACCACGTTATGCGAAACCAAGTTATGCGAAAACTTTTGTATCTTTTACGAGAAACCCAAACTGATGGGGTGCGTACCAACCAAAACTTTACATAATAAAAGTTGTACAAAAAAAAAAAAAAAAACCTTCGAGCTGTTTGTAACAGTACAGTAAGTTGAAATATTTAGATCTTCATATAAATAGTAAACTGTTGTGAAAGCCTATGTGCAGGATCTTGTTCATAGACTAAATGCTGCCATTTTTACTATTAGAGCAGTATCTGAAGTAGTCTACTTTGCTTATTTTCATTCGTTTATAACGTATAGTGTTATATTTTGGAGTTAACTCTTCCCATCCTCAAAGCGTATTTTTGGTTCCGAAACAAACGGTCCGGGCAATAAGTGGTGTATCCCTTCATGTTAACAATATCAGCTTATTCCCAAGAATTAGCATCTTTTACTCCGTTAATACTAGGCAGAAATCCAATCCATATATGGATCGCATCTCCTTGACTCTTGATTAAAAAGGCGAGTGGTATTCTGCCGCATACATTTTCAATAACCTACCACAAGAACTCAAAAATCTTAGCAGTAATCCGTGCACTTTGAAATCTGAATTGAAGAGTTTCCCCATGGGTCACTCCTATTATGTCGAGGAGTTTCTATGTTACATTGCTGATTGCGTTTATGTAAACGTAGAGCGTGTCTTTTTGTAGCATTCATAAACATTTTATTTAATCTATTATTACTTTTCTGTTGTAATTTCATTTTCTGACACGTTCTCTGACAACGGAGATTTGCTCCTCAATTTGGGCCTGCGGAATTACGAGTATAAAAAAAGGCACTAATTTTACTAACAACACAAACCCTCAGCGCAGCCTGAACATCATTCCTACAAAACTGGATACCCTTATGGTAAACAATTTTCCCTCTACTCTGGCTCAAATACCGAAGTTTAATGATAACCACCCAATACATAAGTTCGATAACAGAGAAAATAATGTAGTATTTTAAAAAAATTATAACTTGCTGGTCTAACCTCCTCGAGACTAACTAAATTAACAATACTCACAGCTCCGCACAAAGAATAATTTTCTTACCTTCACGTACATACGTACATAAATCTTTCTTTTACTTGTTGCAAGTTACAGAGAAAAATACGTTATGTGAAAGACTCTGCATGTAGACAGAATAATGCACTACACTTTACTATCGGTAAACAGATTTTAGAAGCAACCGAGTAACAGTCACTTGCATAAAAATACACTGAGGTGACAAAAGTCATGGGATACTACCTATTATCGTGTCGAACTTCCTTTTGTAAGGCGTAGTGCGAAAATTCGACGTGGCATGGACTCAACAAGTCGTTGAAAGTCCCCTGCGGAAATACTGAGTCATACTGCCTCTATAGCCATCCATAATTGGGGAAGTGTTGCTGGTGCAGGATTTAGTGCGCAAACTGACCTCTCGGTTATGTCCCATAAATGTTTCATATGATTCGTGTCGGGTGGTCTAGTTGGCCAGATCATTCGCTCCAATTGTCTAGAATGTTCTTCAAACCAATCGTGAACAACTGTGGCCCAGTGACATGGCGCTTTGTCATCTGTGTGTGTGTGTGTGTGTGTGTGTGTGTGTGTGTGTGTGTGTGTGTGTGTGAGTGTGAAATCTTATGGGACTTAACTGCTAAGGTCATCAGTCCCTAAGCTTACACACTACTTAACCTAAATTATCCTAGGAACAAACACACACACACACACACACACACACACACACACAGACAGACACACACACACATGCCCGAGTGAGGACTCGAACCTCCGTCGGGACCAGCCGCACATTCCATGAGTGCAGCGCCTTAAACCGCTCGGCTAATCCCGCACGGCCTTGTCATTTGTACAAATTCGGTCTTTATCCGGGGACATGACGTTTAGGAAAGGCGAAAAATTGTTTCCAAGTAGCAAAACATAACCATTTCCAGTCAACGGTCGTTTCAAGTGCATTCCATGTTAAGCACAGCTCATCCCATCATGGAGCCACCACCAGCTTGCTCTAGCCTTGTTGACAACTTGGTTACATGGCTTCGGGGAGTCCACGCCACACTAGAACCATACCATCAGCGCTTATCACCCTAAGTCAGGACTCATCTCACCAGACCCCGGTTTTCCAGTGGTCTAGTGCGCAAAACGATACGGTCAGGAGCCCAGGAGAGGCACTGCAGACGCTGTCGTACTATTAGCAAAGGCAATCGTGTCGGTCTTCTGCTGTCGTAGCCCATTAACGCCAAATGGCGCACGTTCGACATTGATTTTTGCGGTTATTTCAGGCAGTGTTGCTTGTCTATTAGCGCTGATAACTATACACAAACGCCATTGCTCTCGGTTGTTAAATGAACGTCGTAGGCCACTGAGTCGTCCGTGGTGAGAGGTAAGACCTGAAACTTGGTATGCACGGCAAACTCTTCACACTGTGGAATTCGCCGGCCGGAGTGGCAGAGCGGTTCTAGGCGCTACAGTCTGGAACCGCGTGACCGCTACGGTCGCAGGTTCGAATCCTGCCTCGGGCATGGATCTGTGTGATGTCCTTAGGTTAGTTAGGTTTAAGTAGTTCTAAGTTCTAGGGGACTGATGACCTCAGAAAAAAAATGGTTCAAATGGCTCTGAGCACTATGCGACTTAACTTACGAGGTCATCAGTCGCCTAGAACTTAGAACTAATTAAACCTAACTAACCTAAGGACATCACACAGATCCATGCCCGAGGCAGGATTCGAACCTGCGACTGTGGCGGTCGCTCGGCTCCAGACTGTAGTGCCTAGAAACGCACGGCCATCGGCTCCAGACTGTAGCGCCTAGAAACGCACGGCCACTCCGGCCGGCTGACCTCAGAAGTTAAGTCCCACAGTGCGCAGAGCCATTTGAACCATTTTGAACTGTGGAATTCGGAATATTTAATTCCTTTTCGATTTCCGAAATGAAATGTCCCATGCGTGTAGCTCCAAGTACCATTCCGCGTTCAGAGTCTGTTAATCCCCGTCGTGCGGCATAATCACGTCAGAAACCTTTTCACATGAATGCTAGCAGCTCGAATGCACTGCCCCTTTATACCTTTTGTATGTGATACTACCGCCATCTCTGTACGTGTATATCGGTATCCGAAAAGTTCTGACATCTGAGTGTAATTGCTTCTGTACTGGAAATAATCTAAGTAAAATACTGTGAAATTGACTTTCTTTTACATTAAAATATTTACAAAATTTTTAATTATCGATGAAGAGGCGAGATCATTTACGATTCGTGCAATACGGCATTTTATTGGGGACGGAGGAATCGGTGGAAGTCGGGTGACTTCGGGCAGGTACGGGTTCCTTCCGCCTGTGCCAAGTTTATCTAGGAAACAATATGGCCGACGAAAGTGGCCGAGCGGTTCTAGGCGCTACAGTCTGGAACCGCGCGACCGCTACGGTCGCAGGTTCGAATCGTGCCTCTGGCCTGGATGTGTGTGATGCCCTTAGGTTAGTTAGGTTTAAGTAGTTCTAACTTCTTGGGGACTGATGACCTCAGCAGTTAAGTCCTATAGTGCTCAGAGCCAAACAATATAACGCGCCGTTGTAGCAGGCACTGTGCATGTAGAGCTAATTCCAGTGTGCTACCTGCCTCGTGAGAAGGAGAAGGAGGTGGAGGTCGTAGCCGCCCCTCTGCTGCTCCTCGGCACCTGTCCCGCCACCGCAACAGCTCTAATACTGGGCGACGATTACGTGAGCACACTCTCATCGGCCCCCAACGAAAGTGCCAAGTTGAATTGTGCGTGAAGTAATTGGCACTTGTTTCAGTGGAATACAGCCGTGGCCCACGGTCGGAGTTCCCGTTGTCGCCCACCGTGACCCCGATGGGCGCACGAGTGCTGGAGCGTCGGCGCGGCTACTCACCGGGCAGAGCAGTGCAGTGAGTCCGCTGGAGGAGGAATCCCCCCGGCTGGTGAGTCAGGCGTCGTCTGGAGCCGAGCGGCGGCGGCGGCGCGCGGCGGGCCACTGTCCGGGACACGAGAGGCAGAGGCAGAGGCAGAGGCAGGGCAGACACAGGGACGGGGCCCGCTACTATTTCTGCGCTGGCAGCCGCCAGGCTGGCCTCTCGACGGCGTCGCCGGTGCGCGCACTGGCCGAGCCCGGCGCTGCCGCCGCCGCTGCCGCTGCACACGGCACGACGCGCCGGGACAATGCCGACACGCGCCGGCGCCCCCCGCGACACGCCCCACACACACAGGCACGCCGGGCCTATGCGCTACCGTCTACTGTTTACTGAAACTGCAGATCTGTGAATGGGGTGCATTTCATTTCCTCCATCTGTGCCGATTCTCTACAAAAAAAAAAGGGTAGTCATAAGTTTGAATGTAATTAGATAGCGTAACAATATCGAATAGGAGACACTTTCCTAAAGTTTTGCAAAATATTGCTTATTTTGTCACGAAAACTCCACTCTAGCATGTCCCAAGCCTGGCTGAGGAAGGAGGAGGCGGAGGAGTAACACCTTTTTTAAAAACCTTGGTTCACCTGGCGTTGGTACTAGTACCTCGTGGGGGTCCCTTGTCATGGTTACAACAAAGACTGCAGTGCCCGAAGAGGCAACATGGAGCCAGGCACTCGCTACAATAGCTCGAAGAGCGGAAGCAGCCAGCCCTCTTTGCCGGTGTTTAATTAGCAGAAAAGAAAATGGGAGGTGGAGGTCTTAAGCCCTGGTCAGTATTCTACCTAGGAGAAGGTGCTCTCATTAAAAACCTGGTACCATAAGGTGGGGATTGCTCAATGGCCTAGTTAGCTATCCATAGAAATAAAACCATAACTCGTAAGTCTCTAAGGAATAAGTTGGATAGCTTTCAAAGTCGACGACAAGCCCATGATAAAGGTTCAGATAGTTCAAATGGCTCTGAGCACTATGGGACTCAACTGCTGAGGTCATAAGTCCCCTAGAACTTAGAACTACTTAAACGTAACTAACCTAAGGACAACAGACATATCCATGCCCGAGGCAGGATTCGAACTTGCGACCGTAGAGGTCACGCGGTTCCAGACTGTAGCGCCTAGAACCGCACGGCCACTCCGGCCGGCCATGATAAAGGAAAAAGAGTTCGTGTTAAATATGTATTGTGTGTAGGTACCTAGAATATAAGAGAAAGTTTTAATACGCAAAGAAATATAAACATTGTTCTAACAATAGAAACAAAGAAGAAACTCACAGGAACAAAAGTTTTAAATAATTACTCATTAATTGACAGTTGTGTCAAACAAACAAGACGAGTACAAATGGGGAAGGCGTTCTTACAGGTTAAAAATGGAAAATAAAGATTTTTATGACTACATAAGTGAAGGGATGGTAATTGCTAGATTCAGAATTGATAGAGGACGATTATATGTCATAAAAGTTTATGTACTTGAAGCAGGAAGACACAAAGGTTCTGAATTATTTTATGAAGAGTTGCAAAAAGAAGAAAAGTAAATATAATGAAACTGATCATTTGTTAATATTAACATACTTAAATGCAATATGTACAATACACACATTTGGTGAAATGACTTTAAATGAAAATGGTAAGACATTAAGAGATATTGCTACATTCAATCAGCTGACAGTTACAAATAACTTCTCCAGGGAGAAAGATGTAAATAAATACACTTGGAATGCAAAATGTTAATGCTCAATAATTCACTATGTAGTGGCTAATACAAAAACAAGCTCTCAGATTCGAGATACTCGTGTACCTAATGACAAAGGGTCTGATCACTTCCTAGTTACTTCGATAATTGAAATGTGGGGACTGATGACCTCGGCAGTTAAGTCCCATAGTGCTCAGAGCCATTTGAAATGTGGACAAGATGGAGGAAACAAACAAATGTAAAGAAAACCCAAAGTCAAAACTTGAAATACAAACTTAATCTTTGACAGGAAGGAAGCATAAGGAACTGAATCACAAAGAAATGCACAGGAATTGCAAGTGATTGAAAGTAAAGACAACATTGAAGAAGTGTGGGAAAGATTAAAAACAGCAATGTTGAAAGTAGCTAATTAGGTACTAGGGGAAAGCATAGAATCAAACCAGAAAAGGGGTCTGAAAATGTGGAATACAGGTGTGGCTAACAATCTTAAAGAAAAACGAAATGCTTATAACACCTATTTCCAGACACAAACAAATGAAGCCTCAGAAATAGATAAACAAGAAACAAGTAAAACAAAGAATTTACTAGAAGTTACCGTAGTCAACCCTCGAAAGATTCATTGCTGATGTTGCACATGACGTTCAAGGAAGACAGAATGCAGCGTTTACACTTATGAAGCATATGAATAATCTTGCAAACGTAGAACTAACAACAGAAAATCAATGGGCACATCCCAACAGAAATTATGGTACAATGAAAATAGTGAATAAAGTTACTCTATAAAAACTGATAGTACTCAGTAGGTCAAATAGACATAAAAGAATTGAAAGAAGCCTTAAATATAACAAAAAATGGAAAAGCTACTGTCCTTGATGGCATTAATGCTGGATTAATCAAATGTGGAGGAACCACTTCAGAACTTTGCTTCCTCTGCTTTTTAAATGTGTTGGAAGAATTGTTCTGTACCTGAAGAATGGATTAAAGCCAAAATATTTCTATATTTAAAAGATGCAATGACAAAGACACAAGAGGTTACAGAAGAATAAGCCTACTAACTGCAGGAGAGAAAATGAGAAAATTCTTGATGAGAGGCTACAACTAACATCAATGCAGCAATTTCAGAAGGACAATCAGGCTTCAGAAACATATATTTGTGCAATGATAATATATCTGTAGTAAAACAAATTGTTGAAAAACGTTATGAATTTGGCTCAGAAATGCATTTAGCATTTACTGATATTGATAAGGTAAAATGACACCTTTTGTAGAAAATATTGGAAGTGAGAGGTTTTCCTAGACATCTTTTTAATACACTAATGAGTATGTGTGTAAACACAAATATAGTTCTAAGCTCATTTTCGAAAATGACAAGGTGCAGTTATCACCCACTTTATTTAATTTATATATATTGATGATCTAGTTATGAAGTGGAAATACGAAATACACTTAGAATTTAAATAGGATCTAAAGTACTATTAAATGCTCTGATTGTTATATAACTATACAGGAAACAGAAGATAATGTACAAAGAGTAGTATATAGATTGAGCCAGGTGGCAATATAATACAACTCAACTGTATCTACAAATAAGACAAAGATAATGGCTTTCAAAGGAAAGGACCCAGCCAGATAGAAAATAATAATAAATGAGGAAATTTTAGAAAAATGATTCCACTTCAGTTACCTATGATATAATATTAATTTTAAGTATAACAAATATCTTGAGAGGAAGGTCAATAAATATCAAGATATCTGTGGAATGATTGAAGGAGCTATGGCAAGAAAAACAACAAAAGACAGATGAATGAAATTCAATAGGGTTGTGGCTGTATCTACTCTTGTATATGGTTCTGAATCAAGGACAGCATCAAAAGTTACTGAAGTTCATGAGATATTTTTTCAGGGTAAATTTCAGTCATCAGTTGCAAACAAATTTTATTATGCTTTACCAGTTCTGTCAAATTAATTTGTCATCTTCAAAAGCCTACAAAAATATTATAAATCTTTAGACCTTGGTTATACATTTATGTGAAGTATAAAAAGTATATTACAGGAATTTACTTAGGGCAGATGTCAATATCTTCCTTTCAAAAGGATAATGACAAGGTATGTTCAGAAATTTTTGTATTGTATATGATTATTTAAACACTGTTTGACAGTAACAACATCACATCTATGTATCTACTGTGCTAACAACAAGCAACATTTTTCAAAGCATATACAAAAATATAAGATAGGCATATAATGAAGTTATATATAACACATTTGTAAAAACATGACTAATAAAACTAATATATAAAAGGGATGGACTAATTTTCACATTATGTAAAAGATGATGTGTAGTCAAAATAATATCTATTTTTTAATGCAAGTTGACCATTCAACGAATCTTTTGAATTTATATAGTTCAAATTCTTCTAAAAGGTTCATTTTGTACACTTTATCAATTATATGTGAAATTTCCATGTTAAGTAAGGATGAGGGAGGAAGTGTGTGTTTCTCTGTTTTGAGGTGTTCTGCAAAAATTGACTTGTATGAATTCTCGCCATCTTGATTGAGCAAGTGCTCAAGTGCTCGTGAAGCTGGGTCTTAAAAGCCCCCCCCCCCCCCCCCCCGTCTGTCCTATATAAAAACTCAGACATATATTACACTGTATTTTATATAATCCAGATTTCAGAAATTTGTCAGTTAGAGGTTTATGATCATGTATAAAGAGCAACTTGGTGGCATTATTGATGGTAAAGGACACAGCGCCGTCATATTTGTTTGAATAAATTGGCTCTATGATATGAAATGTTACCTAGAAATGGAATTGTAGTGTACTTCTTGACTCTAAGGCCATTTCACATATTCTTCTTTGTTTTATCAACATAAAATTTTTGTACAATGTTTGCTTCATATCCGTTACTGACCGCAACTTCAAGTTAATAAGCTTGGTAGCGATAGAGAAGGGGTTAGGTGCAGTTGCTCAACAAAGAATTCATACAAGCCAACTTTGGCAGATTACCTCAAAACTGAGAAACACGCACTCCCCCATCCTTTCTTCCTATTGTACTCAATGTTACCACTCTTGCTTTTAATCCAACCGGAGGCTGTTTTGACTTTTTTATATGCTGAGTCAGTCTTTCTAACGAACATTTCGTTTCGAATTTTTTTACACTTTCCTGCAGCTATTTCGCGTTGGCTGTCCTACACTTCCAGTTTATTTAATTCCTACTTGATTTATATTGTTTATTTTTATCTTTCACCGAACAATTGTGTACTTACTCCTTTCGTCGATCAATTGAAGTATTGGTTCACTTACCCAAGGCTTCTTCAGAGTAACTGTATTTATCCAACATCTCTTCAACTAAACTGCCTACTCCCCTACTCTTTATCATAGTATCCTCATCCTTAACGAACTTCAAATGCGTCTTATCAAAATTAGGAAGGTACTTCCTATTAAATATTATTGCCACATTCTGCCAAGCACCAAGGGAAAATCCAGTTAATGTTAGACAGTCTAGAAGTTCAAGTGCTACAGTTTAGCATTAACGTAAGTTTGTTTTTGCAGCTTTTGTCGAGTGAACCTCAACATTAAGTGGTCTAATTAACAACCCCAGCGAAACAGTATATTAACCAAAAAAGGATCGTAACTGGTGCCCTAGATTAGAATCTGTCTGTATTAGAAATGTTCTGACACTCTAACGTAGAAAACAAAACAGCTGAATCAAAAATAGCTATTTCAAAGAGTAACTGACTGTCGTACCTGCACATAATCTTTAAAACTACTCGCTAAACAAAATTACCGAAAATAGTTTTCTCTGCAAAAAAAGCCATTGATCACTAAATTAAAATAATAATAATTAGTACAATCATACAATTATAAACTCCACCTGCAGGAGTTACTGGGTGGACGCAGTAGCTCAGTGGCTGCTGTTGCCCGTCCCAAGCCCGAATAAAGGAGAAGGCTAAAAGTCAAGAACACCAAGAGACATTTGTCAAACACAGAAAAACATCAGCTGCCTTATGGCCTAACTACCCTTATGGTGACAGTGATTTAAATTTAATCTGTGGCTTACTCGCCCTGAGTTCAGGTCAACCAGCTGAAATCAACCACGGAGAACTTTTCTCGATGGAAATACAAGAAATAATACAGCTACCCCGGCCGAAGCTGAGAAGATCGAAAGCAAACCTGGCCATTCGGATTATGGGGAGAAAGGGAGGGGGGGGGGGGGGTAGAATTAACTCTGGGAAGAGTCGAAGCGTCCCTAAAAACCCCAAACCCAAGAGAAAGCAATTGCTTGTATCTCAACATACAGACGCTGACTAAATAGGACAAATGGGGACGCTGACGGAAATCTGTGACCAATTCGGAATCAGCATACTTGTTACACATGAAAAGCGATTTAATGACAGTGACCACTTTGATTCTGGAGGATATAGTATCTTAAAAGGGAAACGTACAACCAAGCTTGGAAATTTAGAGGAACAGTTTTCCTGGTGTAAAACAGTACCGAGTATTTCGTGGTAGATTTCACATCACTCTGAGAACGCCTCTCCATACTCACAGTTAATTGCGCCAAGAAAGTCTACGCGCATGTGAGCCGTGCGTCATAGCTCGAGTGCGGAGGTTGAGCACCATCTTTGCCGGTTAGAGGGCCTTTGGATTTCTCTCTCTGTTGGAAGAGAGAAAGTGGGTTGTGCGGAAAGAGAGTGAGCAGTCGGAATAGGGTGGTTGTGGTGGATGGCGTATACAGTGAATCGGAGGGGCTTCCTGGAGAGCAATTGATCTGCATTCCAGACGCATGGTTTACCCAGTGTGAGCGTTGGCGGGCGGTGTTTCCTGTGGAGGTCGGTGCGGCTGTTGATGTGTCTTGGTGGACCAGCCTAGTCCTGCCCTGGCTGCACTTGTTCACCTAGTACCCGGGTTCCTCCCGGAGAATTCGGCGGGATTCGGCGAAACCCACAGGTCGGGTCCCCTTTCTGCACTAGACCACCGGAACGCCTTCACCATAGGATTTTGCAGGGCACCGAGTTAACGCCTTCTTCGGGCTCCTTAGTCGAGAAAAGACCCGGTTGCCCTTCCTTCAGTTTATGGTGAGCGTCATTGTATGTTCTCCAGCGGATTTCTCCGTTGTCGGCTGTTGGCTGCGTTTGAAGCACCTTCGCCCTGGCCTTCCACTTTTTCAATTTTTGCTATGCCGCGTTCCCTCGTTTTCATTAATGTGAATTTGGAATTGTTTGCGGCAGATGCTCACGAGGGGAAACTGGCTTATGTTTAGAGAAAATGTTTTAATAAGTTTTAGGCACCTAATTTTAAATAGAGTGCAGACGGTTATTTCGGTGATTAGGCCGTAGAAGCCTGTGGCTAATTCAGAGTCACATCTTGTCACGATGTTGGCCTTAAGTAAAGAGATTCGCTTTCTTTAGTGGCACTAACTTGTTTCTTGCACCCAGGAAATTTTTTCTTTCCCCTTAAATGGCACAAAAACTTTTAACGTAAATAAGTGAAACTTTTTTGTATGATGCTTACCTCAGTTAAATTCTATGTGAACTATGCCAAGACCAACTCCACGAGTACAGCTGAAGTTCTTAAGAGCCTCTGATTTGATCATCAAGCTAATAATAAGCCACTGGTTTATTTTGTATTGTTGACGCTAGTTTGAGGGCTGCTTCTTGTTTTATTAAGATTGTAGTGACATTGCTTCTGCATTTAAGATACTTGTAATTTTGGTCCTGGACTGGTAGCAGTTCTGGCTTTAATGGCGTATCTCGCTCGAACCTGTTAACTTTAACTAGCATTACGCCTTGAGTTAACAATCAGTGACGCTTTAATCTTAATATTAGTTACTGGACTTCTTTTAGAGCCGTGGCAAAGGCTTTGGTTTTATTTAACCTGTTCAGTGCTTTTGAGAGCTTTGCTGTATATGTGCACTACCTACCATCTCTCGGCTTCTTGTCGCTGGGTCCCGAGATCTACGTCAGGGGTCTGCTGTGTCGTCTGCAGGTTTGTGTCCTGTTCCTATGTAGGGCCACTCTATTACTTTATTATAATTTTCAGGTTATGGTGTGCTTCGGCATAACTTTCAATATAAATGATTAGTATTTAATGTTTTGATGAATTGTAATATTTTGTGCAAAATCCTTAAAGAATATCTAAACAATTTCGCTTTTTGCATTTCACATTTAACGCCTTTTCCTAAGTTGAGCCTTGTTTTAAAGAGTACTTGATCACAAATTATGTTCACCAACTTTGATTTCATCAGGAACCGTTGTGCACGGCGATCGTAGATTGTAAGCAAGAAGAGGCACACAGCAGTCGGTCGCAATACCATTACCTTTTATTATGCTTCTAAATCTATATTTAGGCTACAAACTGCCTTCTTCAGTGCTAAAATACAAGTAAAAATTGTAGGATCAAAATTAGTTTACCTTTCAAAGAACAATAAGTAAACATCATGTTATGATGTTCATTAGTTTTCCCCAGCCCTTCCTTGAGGGCCTGTTGGTTTGTGTCCTGAGATAAAATCTCTTGTTTCCTGTGTCAACTTGTAAACACACGTGATCCAATTAACAATGATCCTGACAAGAACAAAGTTCAGAAAATCTGGTCGCCACTTGAACAGGTACTCACCAAGACCCCTCAGCACCACCTCAAGATCCTTCTTGGAGATTTCAGTGCATAAATCGACAGAGAACGGGAGCACAAGCACATCGCTGGGAAGACCTCAGCACCCAAAAAGACAAATGCTAATGGAAATTGTCTAATAAACATAGATGGAATGGCCAATCTCCATATACTTTGAGAAGTCACCGTTGAAGGCTTGGAAATCACCAACAAACCACACAGCGGGAATATTAAAGTCATCACGTGGCGCTACGAGAAACTATCTCCAGAGATCTTGACTGAAACCGTTGTGTTTTGTGGAGTCTGATCATCACCTCCCACTGATCAAATTTCGTTACATACTCAACAGAAAGAGGTACTGAAATTCTAAACCCAGGCATAGTGTTATGTGACCGTTTTTTCCAAGCTGTTCCATAACTCAGTTATGTAAAACCCACTAGAATTGGAATAAATTAATCTCCAACAGGAAATGAATTATGAATTAACACCAATGATTGCAAAAACGTTCAAATGTGTATGACTTCCCACGGGACAAAACTTCTGAGGTCATCGGTCCCTAGACTTACACACTACTTAAACTAACTTACGCTAAGGACAACACACACACCCATGCCCAAGGGAGGACTCGAACATCCGGCGGGAGGGGCCGCGCGATTCGTGACATGGCGCCTCTAACCGCGCGGCAACTCCGATCGGCTCCGGTGATTGCCGATACTTAAAAACTTCCAATGTTAAAATGCATATATAGCAAAGTAAGAATTTTTTTAAAAAGCAGGGTGGAGTTCTTCCACGCCCTCACCGGCATGACGGCCAACACAAAAGATATACTGCCATCTCTGCCTATTGGCTAGTTTTCGCTAAGTGAGGTCTCGCAGGATATGGGTACTGCGATGTTTGCGTACGTTAGGATTAATCATTAATACGCGCTTAGCTGGAGATAGATAGGGTCGAAAGTTGAACGAAGGGTAGCGGTCTGAATGGCAGAGGAAAAAACAGTGACAAGGCAAGAGCTAAGGGAAAGCAACCTCTGAGATAGTGGGTCCAAATGGTTCAAATGGCTCTGAGAACTATGGAACTTCTGAGGTCTTCAGTCCCCTAGACTTAGAACTACTTAAACCTAACTAACCTAAGGACATCACACACATCCATGCCCGAGGCAGGATTCGAACCTGCGACCGTAGCAGCAGCGCGGTTCCGGACTGAAGCGCCTGGAACCGCTCGGCCACAGCGGCCAGCTGCGATTATGGGGTCGGGTAGTAAGGGCAGTAGCGGATTGCTTGCTATCTGTGACAGATCATGCAATGGTTGGGTAAGTCAGTGGTGGGTATCACACAGGCAGACACCTTTGACGTTGTGAGGCGTTGTTACTCAGTGGCTGCAGCTGGGTATCTTCGTTAACTTCTCGACCAGCATCAGCATATCTGTATTCTTCATCGCTTAGTGACCGATACGTCACATACCGGGTTAACATGTGGGGTAGTGTTGGCGATTTGTTTGTGCGTTAGTGTGTGAGCTTGTTGGCTTCCCTGCTATTGCCTGTTGGTCTGCTGTTGTAGCAGCTGGCTTATCCAGCCAGTATCGCTGATGTGCAGGGGCTTGCCGATGTTCTCGCTTGCGAGTGTTGGCTCGCCATAGGCGGTTATACGCTAGCTAGCAGTGCCTCTGGTCGCTTATGCTTCTATTTATAGTTATAATCATAGTTCCCCAGAGTAAAGATGAAAGGATCGTTCAAGTGTGTCGAGTTCCTGTAAAGTTGTGTCGAGAGTTTTTTTTAATACTTCCTTGAGATTGCAAAGCGATAGCCATTGTGAAGATCCACGGTGCGAGTGTAGCGCAGAGCATTGCTAATGATGCGTAGCACTTTATTGTGTATGATCTGTGGGCATCGCAAGAGGGTAGGAGCTGCGTACGTCATCAGAGGTCTATTCAGTCTCATGTATATGGACATCGACACCCTCCTATTTAGTGTGCTTTCCCTGTTGAGCATTGGGTAGAGTTGTTTGAGCATCCCGTGCTCTCTGTTGGCAACGTATTCTGAGTGGTGCCCCGATGTACGATGTACGTAAGTTTCCAAACACCGAGGTATCTAACTTTCTCTCTGGCTCGTATTGGGCGTGTATGTAGTGTCTGTCTACCGTGTTGGTGTTTGCGCAGTAGCTTCGGTCTGCATGTGAACAGTACTGCTTCGGACTTGCCGACTTTTACTTTAATGCGCCATCCTTCAACTCAAGGCTCGGCAGTTCTGAGTGCCGTCTGCATTCGTGAATTTATGTTGGGCGGTTTACAGTCTTGTGCAAGGAAGACTGTTTCATCGTCGTGGATGGCCAACGTCGTGATTTGTGTTGATGGAAGATCATTAATGTAGAGGTTGAACGAGACAGGCCTCGTTGGGGTACTCCAGCTTTGATACCGTGTTGTGTCGATTTTTTGCCCTGCACATCAGTGTTAAAACAGCTGTTCGTGAGATATCAGAGTATGAGAAGTACGAGTCCGTCGGGGAAACCAGCATCGCTTTGTTTGCGTATGAAGCCGTTGTGCCAGAGACGGTCGAAAGCTTTTTCGATGTCCCCAGTGGCTTTTTTCGTATTGTAGCCGTATGTTATATGTTCAACTACGCTTAGGATTTGTTGTGTTGTTGAGTGGTGATTCTTAAAGCCGAACTTCTTCAGCCTCAGGGTGTCGTTGGCAATGCAGCTCCTAGTGATGGGTTTCAGTATTACCTTTTCGACAATCTTGATGAGCGAGCACAGCAGAATAATGGGTCGGTAATTTTGTGGGAGCGAGTGATCTTTTCCTGGCTTCTTGGACATCAGGACCTTGACCACCTTGCAGAAGTCAGGGAAGTGCTGATGCTGTAAGACGGCATTCGTCGTGTGTGCAAGACGTGTAAGGTATTCTACGGCTCTATCTGTGAACTCCTGGAGGACACGATTTTGAATGCCATCATAACCAGGGACTTTTCTAGCATTGGAATGCTTTATAGCTCAAGTAATTTCGTTTGTACTAGTACGTCTGATTTCGTTACGCGTGGGCTGGGCTGCAAGTTGTGTAACCTCTTGGTCCGTTTCAAGTGTGAATAATTGGTCCGAAGGAACCAGATTCGACACGAAGGACGCTGCAAGCGTTGTGGCCATAAGCTCTGCCTTTTTCTTCGCGGAGTATGCAGGACGAGCTGGGCCCTCTACGGTAGGTATGTAATGTTTATCCCTGGCAAAGTGTCTTGTATAGCGATACCAGTACAGTGTTAGCTCCGTTGAACTTGACCCTGATGGCCGTAGCCTCTAGTCTCTTAAGTGCCGGGAACTCTATGTTCGTGTGTTCTATGCCTTTGTGTTTGATGATGGCTGTCCCGCACCTTTCTTCTGTTCTCTGGTCGGTAAGACATGCGCAACAATAAGATAGAAGCAAAAACCTGGGATGTTTAGTTGTTTGCGAGGCGTAAGCAGCGTCTTGTTCAAAAGAGCGATTCGGGTACCCATTCACTCTACGAACGCAACTATTTCTGTTCGTTTGTTTAAGATCTCATTGGCATTCTGAAACAGGTTCTGTGAGTCAGTGTTGTCATTCGCGTTATGGGGCTGGTGTGTTAGCCATGAATTGATGTAAATAGTGCTGTGATAATAGTTTGTATGTTAGTCCAGTTTAGCGAGACCGACATGAACCGTGTGAAGAGTTGTGAGACACAACCCGTAATCTTCATGACTATTTCGGTGGTCGTGAGGCCGAGGATTAATGCCTCCATTATTCTTCACAGTGTTGTGTTTATGGCTCTGAGCACTATGGGAATTAACATCTGTGGTCATCAGTCCCCTAGAACTTAGAACTACTTAACCCTAACTAATCTAAGGACTCACACACATCCATGCCCGAGGCAGGATTCGAACCTGCGACCGTAGCGGTCACGCGGTTCCGGGCTGAAGCGCCTAGAACCGCAGTGTTGCGTTGATGTTGGGAGCGTGGGCCTGTGGGTTGTCGGTAGTGTTGGCGACCGCTCGTACTTGTATTTGCGTCGGATTTGGTCTGGCTTGTGAGTCAGCTGTTTGTGGAGTAGTTGTGGGCGCCTGTGTGATCTCTGTAGTGAGTGATTCTGTTCTATGGGTCGTTGGGTTGGTGTCTGAATTGTGTATCTGAGCGATGGTCTCTTATTGGCTGTATTCCATTTGTTACGGTTGTTCCTCCTCCTCCACTTGTTCTGGGGCTGTAACTCTCTCTGTATGGGTGCATTTTCTGTGGCTTGTGGTGGCCTGCAATCCGTGGCGTCGCGGGATAGGGTCGTGTTGTTATTTGTGTGCTGTGCGGGTGTGGTGTTGGATGTTGCCTGTTTTTCTGTGTGTCTGTTGCTGGGGGAGCTCGCTTTGTAGGTGTGCAGCCCTGAGGTTCCTCAGCCCGCCTCACCTTGTTGGAGTTCCAGCTACCACTCCAGCAAATGATATTCCACCCCTTACTGTTACTGGGAGGGGTGGGGGAGGGTTCGGTTTCGGAGCTGTGATGGCGGCAGGTTTGGCACGTTTTCCTGTTTTGCTCCTCAGAGCCTCCTTGTAGGCAATGCACCCACTGTAGTAGGCCGGGTGGGCCCCACCACAGTTGGAGTATTTGCGTGGTGCTGTAAGAGTGAGTTTGCACAGTTGAGCCGTGTGGCCACCGGCGCATTTGCAGTAGTAGGGGAAGCGAGACCCATCGAATACACGCACGCGCAAAGAGCTGGCAGATGTGGCATTGTTGGGAGGTGCGCGGCGTGTTGTAGATTTATACATTTACGATCATATGAAGTAATAACTTCATCTTCAGCAGGTCGCGTTATTTAACATTGTCGACCAGCTCAACCATACAGTTATGCGGAAGTATCTCACTCTTTCGATTAACGTGAATGCATTCCCAGCCTAGGGCAGTGAGTTCGCTGTGTGCTGTTTCGGTCGGGGTTCGAGCATCTACCCCCTTGATCACGTATTGCTGGTCTTTTTCAATACCGGTACGGTTGTATACGTGAAGTGTTTCACTTTCCTTTCTTTCAGAAAGTCCAGTAGATTGGAATAATCTCTTGTTCGCCACGTACAGCGCGGCATAGTCCCCAGCGCGTTTTGAATAATAAGTTGTGGGGATGTGTTTTTTAGTAAATTGTTTGTTTAAGAGACTAAGGTGTCTGCAGTTGTGTACAATGACTGGTGGGAAGCCGGTCGAGGATTATTTGGTTCTGCGTAGCTGCGAGTGTACTTGGATGTGATTTAGTCGCAGGGTTGTTTGTGTTGTTCCTCGAATCGTTGGTGTTACTACTTGACGCTGATGGAGTTGGCAACAGCTCTCGGAGGTTGCCTCGTGAGTTTTTGGGTTCATTAGTCTGTGTGTCTTTGCGGCGTTTGTGGCGTGGAATGACCTGCTGCAACGGTCCGCTTTCTGTATTCTGTGTGTCCTGTGTCGGCTCGGGCTCTTTCGGTGCCTGAGCCGCCAGAGATTATAGAGGGGGCATATCTAGGGTATCTGCAGCAGGCACTTGTGTGTTTGGTGCGCGTGTTTGTGTTGGTGTGAGGCCATCCTGCACTAGCAGCTCGATCAGCTCTTGCTGCTCGGCGATCTACCGATCCTTCAAGGCAACTGCCGCCTGGAACGTGGTGACTGGACGAGGACACTGTCGGGGACAGCCAGCATCTCCGACGCTGGTGCTGCAGCCATGCTGCGGGTAATTGGGTGGGATCGGCCGGGGGGATCCTGCATCTTCCCAGCGCAAGGAATTTTATTTGGTAGGGAGGGATCCGACATCTTTTACTTTTTTCTGAAAAGAAAAAAGTTTCAATATGTGCCCTATGGAAGTGGGGAATCCCAAAGCTCTGTCAGCGCAGAGTGCAATGCGCGGCGCACGAAGGAAGCGCGGGAGGGAGAAAAAGCCTGCAGCACGTGGGAATGACCGATGCAAACTGGTCCCTGGTACTGCCTACGGAGTCCCTAACAAAGGACGGGAGAGTTTTGCCGGGGAAGTGCGCAACAAGAGCTGCGTAGGTTAAGAGTCGTCGATGCTTATCCACTGAGCGCTCTTGAGAGCTTCAGTAGATGTTCACGAACGGCAGTTACGCCGTAGCTTATTTGCCACCACTCCGTAAAGCTGTCCTTAGGCAGCTACGCCATATGCAGAGAGTAGCAGTCGGCTCGCATGGTCTGCTTGACTGCCAATTCCCATGTCCGCCTGACCGCCCCTTACTCCCCGACAACCAGCCCCATTCATGTGACGGGCATTCCAGGTAGGTATACTGTTGGACCAGACTGCGTTTTGTGGAACGAGAGCTAGAAAGAAAGCCGTCCTGGCGGCGGACAACACAGATCTCCAGGAACTGACAGGCAACAGTCTGAATTTCATGAGCGGTGTAGCCATGGGATGCATGCCACGGAACGGCAGAATCCCAGAAGAACTACTTTTGTCGAGCAAAGTAGTAGGTGGTAAAACTTTGATGCCTAGGTACCTCCACACCGAACGTTTAAGGAAATTAAAACTGGTTACTATTGGTTCACTTAAATAACCTGTAGGTGCGTAACGCCGGAAATGCATATCCTCCTATTTCCATCTATTGTACTATAATTTTTTTTTCTTATTTCGTTACCTGAAGATATGACATTTCTGCGTCTTTATACATTGTAATTGTTTTACTAACGCTTACTTTCCATGTTAGAGCTCATTTTATTACTTCTCTTCAAATCACATTAATCATGGAATGGAAACATGCAGCAACAGAACGTACCAGCGTGACTTCAAGCACTTTGTTACAGGAAATGTTGAAAATGTCGTCCGTTAGCGAGGATACATGCACCCACCCTCCGTCGCATGGAATCCCTGATGCGCTGATGCAGCCCTGGAGAATGGCGTATTGTATCACAGCCGTCCACAATACGAGCACGAAAGGTCTCTACATTTGGTACCGGGGTTGCGTAGACAAGAGCTTTCAAATGCCCCCATAAATGAAATTCAAGAGGGTTGAGGTCAGGAGAGCGTGGAGGCCATGCAATTGGTCCGCCTCTACCAATCCATCGGTCACCGAATCTGTTGTTGAGAAGCGTACGAACACTTCGCCTGAAATGTGCAGGAACTCCATCGTGCATGAACCACATGTTGTGTCGTACCTGTAAAGGCACATGTTCTAGCAGCACAGGTAGAGTATCCCGTATGAATTCATGATAACGTGCTCCTTTGAGCGTACATAGAAGAACATGGGGCCCAATCAAGACATGACCAACAATGCCTGCCCAAACGGTCACAGAAAATCTGTGTTGATGACGTGATTGCACAATTGCGTGCGGATTCTCGTCAGCCCACACATGTTGATTGTGAAAATTTACAATTTGATCATCAGAATCGAGGAAGTACAGTACATACTGAGCTCTAACATGGAAATTAAACGTTTCCGGACACGTATCCACATAACATCTTTTCTTTATTTGTGTGTGAGGAATGTTTCCTGAAAGTTTGGCCGTACCTTTTTGTAACACCCTGTATATATATATTTGCATTTATGTCGATGTATAATTGGTTTTACGCTGGGTCTTGCCTAGGGAAAACTATGCTATCTAACGATTACATCGATAGGTCGTGTGGAGAACCGCAGTGTTTAGGATCTCTGATAGTGTTATAGTGTTATCTCTGCCGCGTGGAGCCGACATCCCCGGGGGTGTCGGTGGAGCGCGGGCAGAGCAGAGTCTGGCTGGAGTGGGGCGGTGGAGCCGGCGTGTGGAGTGACGCTCCCGCGAGTTGCCGCGCTTCCGGGGTTTGGCAGCATGTGATTGCGCTCGACTTGCTATGATGGCACTGTGTCGCGGACGGGAAGCATTAGCATGCACACATCAAGAGCCCGTTTCGCCTGGTGACCGTGTCGAGAAAAAGGCGCGCCAACATCCAGCTTCTGCAACAGCGACCTCCTCGATCGGCGACTTCAATCCTTCAATCAACCAACAAGAAAGACTGAAAGCACGTAAAGTTTTAGAACTGTATGGCAGACCTCAGCTTTTCAGACTGTTCCATTTGCCTCACGAAAGTACAACAACTTAGCATGAACCTTTGTTGCTCATTGTCTCAATTGCATTACCAAGCAGGGTCCCTTCCTTTTCCGGAATGATCCCGAGTGTCATTGAAATTCAAACGCCAGCATTAAAGTAATATCATTCCATTTCACTGCTTTAATTTCAAAGTTCAGTTAAAGTATTCATAGATGGCTACCATAACCAAACAGAATTATATTTAGATTACACAAGCACAAATTAAGAGTGCGAGTTTTGTTACCATATTTTAGCTTACCTGTGACTGCAGTTCAGCTTGGTACGTACTAAAGTTTACTATTGATAATTGTTCAAAATCATTTAATTCAAGTTAAAAGTTAAATCTCTTATTTCTAAATTGCGCAGATTCAAGCTGCTTTTGAGATGATTGTTGAGGTAGCCCAAGACTAACCTTCTTTTATTTTATTTCGTAGTGCTTCAGAACCAAAGTTCACTATTAATTTCAGTCACTAAATTAACTTTCAATTTTCCGGTTTTATTAATTCTTTTGCTAAATTAAGTCAGAGTGTAGCGAAATTTATTGTTTCTGACAAACATTCAGTTTTCACAAAACACGTTTCAACCTTCAGTTGCCACGCTTCTAGTGCTAATTATGTGTGCATTAACCTTTATTTTTTAGTTATTATAGTAGTTGTCCATAGGACTGGCGACCGCAATTTTCCCCAAATCTCAAATATTTAATTGTATTAACTTTACCACTTTTCAAAATTAATTTCCGTCAATTTCATTTGCATTTTTCCTTTCATTTAAATGTAACCCTTTCCTCCCTCTTTACCGATAGATTAACTTCGGTAACGATTGCTTTTCCCAAATTTCCATTAGGTACACGCGGTTTAGTTTTTACTATCATTAAGGTCGATAAGTGAGGGGGAGGTTACAGGTGGGAGTAAGAAGTGCGATTGTGCTTACAGACGTTTTACCATATCGACCAGAGCACGAA
This sequence comes from Schistocerca piceifrons, assembly GCF_021461385.2. Classification (NCBI taxonomy): domain Eukaryota; kingdom Metazoa; phylum Arthropoda; class Insecta; order Orthoptera; family Acrididae; genus Schistocerca; species Schistocerca piceifrons. Next base: position 679,734,841 of record NC_060139.1, read on the forward strand.
AGTAGGCAGAGAGAAATGTTCAAATGTGTGTGAAATCTTATGGGACTTAACTACTAAGGTCATCAGTCCCTTAGCTTACACACTACTTAACCTAATTATCCTAAGGACAAACACACACACCCATGCCCGAGGGAGGACTCGAACCTCCACCGACACCAGCCGCACAGTCCATGACTGCAGCGCCTAAGACCGCTCTGCTAATCCCGCGCGGCTAGGCAGTGAGAGACAGTAAGTAGATTTTGGAGCGACAAGACGGACAAGTGTAACTGGTTTACAACCGGAGCAAAGGAGGGAGAGCAGCGTCTTGTAAGATACATCCTTACTAGTCGGCAACCATAAGAATTAGTATTTAGCCAATCAAATTACACGACGTCGAAAATCACAGAGAACAAAGTTATCCTTGTCGGAAGCACTCTACAGATAATCATTCTTCAGGTAGCATCTTCTTAGACAGGTACCTCGATGGCTAGCCATCTCCTCGGTCAAACTTCATTTCTAGATGACGTCCTCTCATCCAGGTTCATTTGGGACGAGAGTCTCTCATCTGGCTAAACTGAACTGTGACGCAGACAGAGAGGAGTTGTTGGTATCGAGCCAATGACAGATTCTGTAGCCGCTTCAGGTGCCATTTGCAAACGATAAGTAAGGTGGGATCCATCAGCGACAGCGAAGCTATCTGTAGGGAAATCTGAATCATTCGTAACGATGTTCAGTAATTTCAAGATGCATTGCTAAGACTTGCTTGCAGTTAGACGCCCAGTGAGCTCTCAACTCCAGCAATAGATGCACACGCACGTCTTTCTGTGGTATTTTTTGTCCTTCGGCAATAATGGAACAACTTACACCAATGCAGTTGTTTTGTTCAAATACATGTGTACTTGAATCACGTTGTACTTCCACTATCCAAGCTAGTGAAAGCATCAGTTTACTCATTCATCTCTGAATATCTACTGCAATCTACATCCTTTTATACTTCTTCTTTCGTTTCACCCTCTTTGGGGTACGCTGGATCAATCATTTCTTTGTGCGTTGTTCTTTTCTTAGGGCCCAGTATTTCTTCATTCTTTCTGATCTTCTTCTCCTCTCTTCTTCCGAGATGAAGGATTTGGACTTTTGTGTGGATTTGTCTTGGAACCTTGTGTTTTCATCTTTAGTAATTAATTTAGCAGTTCGATCAATAAGTGAATTTTCTGAAATATTTAATTCCACTAGGTCTTTCTCAGTTTCTTTAAACCAGTTGGGCTTCGTTTTTCGGTTACGGAAGAAGTCAAAGATTTGTTTAGTTAATCTGTTGGAATTCATTCTGAGAAGATGACCATAAAAATTTATTCTCCTTTTTCGCATATAATCTGAAAGTTTTTCAATTTTCTTGTAGAGAGTTTCATTTTTAATGTATATAATCTTATTGTCTTGAAATTTTGGCCCAATGATTTTTCTTAAAATTTTTCTTTCCTTTGTCTCAAGTTTCTCCATTTGGCCTTTGAAATTCATGTTAAGTGTTTCTGCTGCATACAGTGCTTCTGGCTTAATCACTGTCTTGTAATGTGTAATTTTGGACCCCCATGAAAGGGATTTTTTGTTGTATGTATTTTTTGTTAGTTGGAAGGCCAATTCAAGTTTATTTTTTCTGGATTCCATTGCTTTGCTTTCCCCAGCATTCCAAGTAATCCATTCTCCGAGATATTTGAATTCTTTTACTATTTCAATCTTCTGTTCTTGAACTTTGAGGTATTTACATGAGTGTTTGATGTTTGTCAATATCTTAGTTTTTTCAGAGGAGATGTGAAGACCAATTTTAGCTGCTTGTTTCTTTGGTTCAAGGATTTGCTCCCGTGCTTCTTCCATTGTTTCAGCAAACAGGGCCATATCATCTGCAAAAGCAATGCAATTTACTTTAAGGTTCTTCTTTTTGCAACCCAGTCTGATACCACTCTTAATATTTGTGTTCCATTCTCTGACTACTTTCTCAAGAGCACAATTGAACAGCAACGGTGAGAGCCCATCACCCTGTCGCACTCCCGTTTTTATTTCAAAGGGTTCCGATAGTTCGCCCATAAATTTAACTTTCGAAAATGTATTCGTAAGGGTCGCTTTTATAATATTAGTTGTTTTCTTATCCAAACCCATTTCTTCCAGGACTGATAACAGAGATTCTCTATAAATCGAATCATATGCTTTTTTGAAATCAATGAAGGAGATTACGTATGTCTTTGCCCTTGATTTTTGGTAAGCCATGATGTTTTTGAGGTTTAGTATTTGTTCCGAACATGATCTACCCTTTCTAAAACCTCCCTGGTATTCCCCGATTTGCGGATCCAAATGCGGCTCTGCCCTGTTCAAAAGGACTTTAGAAAGAATCTTGTACGTTATATCCAGCAGTGATATTCCTCTGTAATTGTTGGGGTCTGTCTTCAAACCTTTCTTGTGGATAGGGTGGATGAGAGCTGTTCTCCATTCTGCGGGGATCTCTTCTTCTTTCCATATTTGATCGAAAACACACTTTAGGGATGTAACTGCATTTTTGTCAGCCTTTTTCCATAGTTCGGCCACTATTTGATTTTCTCCGGACGCCTTGTTGTTTTTAAGTTCTGAGATGACCTTCTGTAGTTCTTCAGTCGTCGGTGGTTCTGAATCCGGCTTCTCACGGTTGTTTGGAATGGATTCAAGTTTTTCAAGGATGGGTTCACAATTCAAGAGTTTCTCAAAGTAGCCTGCTAGTATTTTGCAGTTTTCCGTGTTGTTGTGAGCGATGGTCCCATTTACATCTCGAAATTGGAGGGTGGGTGCTTCGTATCTTGATAACCTTTGTTTGAAAGTTCTGTAAAAGCTCCTTGTGTTGTTTTTAGCAAATTCTTCATCAATTTGGAGGAGAGTTTTGTTTTCATGTGTCTTCTTAATCCTTTTTATATTTTTATTTACCAGTTTTCTAACTGTAATGAAATTCAGTCTACTTTCTTCTGTTTTCTGTGATTGCCAATTTTGCCATGCCTGTTTTCTCGTTTCAATGAGGGCATCACATTCCAGCAACCACCAGGCATGTTTTTTACTTTTTTTGTTAGGTGCTATCCGTTCAGCTGTAGTAATGAGGTTTTCCTTGATATCCCCCCAGCTTTGTGTCTGAATGGTTTCTGTTGCTTTTGTGAATTCATCTGATTTTAATATCTTTTCTGTTCTATACTTCCGACCCTTAATTTGTTTCATGCTGCGTTTCCTGTTTGGGATGACTTTGAACTTAATTTTAGAAAGGTAATGGTCTGAATCCAAGTTTGCACCCCTGAGTACCCTAACGTTCATGATTTCTTTACTAGAAATCTTCTTAATTGCCACATGATCAAGTTGAATTTCCCCAAGGCTAGGATTTGGAGATACCCATGTTTTTTGTCTTCGTGGTAGTTTTTTGAAAGCTGTGGATTTAAGAATTAAATTGTGTGCTTGGCAAAGTTCTATTAGTCTCACATCATTTCTGTTTGTTCTCTTGCGTGCAGGATAGTTTCCAACTATTTTCTTATATCTTTTTTCTTTACCAATCTGTGCATTAAAATCTCCAAGAAGAATGATGATGTTTTCATCTGGAATTTTCTGAATAATGTCATCTAGATGATTCCAAAAGGCCTCCACATTTTCTTTGTTTTTCCTGTTATCCTCGTTTATAGGGGCATGTGCATTGATAATTGTGTAGATTTTGTTTGTGCTTGTGAATGTAAGACTTGAGATTCTTTCTGATTGGGAATCAAAGCCAACTATTGAGTTCAAGATTTGTTTGTTGATTATAAAGGCTGTACCAAGATGCGGTACATTTTTCATTACTCTCGGTCCCACTTTCCCTTTGTATATCCTAAAACCTTCGGAATCGAAGGTATCTGTATCCATGTATCGTGTCTCTTGAATGGCTGTCATGAGTATGTTGTGGTTCTTTAGTGTATCTGTTAGATGTTTTAGTTTTCCGGTTTTCAACAATGAGTTTGCATTGAAAGTTGTTAGGTACGTTGATTGCCTATATTGAAATTTGGATGAGATTCCAAGACACTCCGACTTGTCTTTGTGCAATGTTGCAGACTCCCCAGAATCCGAATGTCTGCTGACGTACTGGCGTACGGTGGATCGTACACCTGGGGTAAAATAGTTTACATCACACACTTCCATGATTGATGAAAGTTATTTTGGGTGTGGCCCAAAGGCCACAAAATGTACAACCAAGATTGTGAGTCCTGGAGGTAGTTCTTCCGCTCTCTCCGCCGTTGGGAATCTGAACTTCCTCTTCCGCCTTTGAGACCGTTGACCAGGTTTCACCTAGTAACCCTAGGCAGGGGCCCTTACAGGGTGCTACCATCCGGAGCCAGATGGACCCAGGTTTTTTTTAACGAGGTGTTACTCCTCCCCCCCCCCCCCTCCTTCCTCATCACATGCGAAATGAGGCCCCGGACTTGGGACCGGCAGTGGTGGAGTTATCCTTTTATACATGTTTACTGTATTTATTTCCCTCTATGATTTTTACCCACACACTTCTCTTCAGCACTAAACTAGTGCTCATACGATGTCTCAGAACGTGACCTACCAACCGATCCCTTCTTTTAGCCAAATTATGCCACAAATTTCTTTGCTTCCCAATTTTCAGCATTCTTCTGTAGCAAGATATTTCAGAAGCTGTTCTCCTTGTCTAAACTATCGTCCATGTCTCGTTTCCATTTCTATAATCCCTCTCATTCTCCCCCTGTCCCATTCAATCTAGCCATGAAAATTACAAGTTACGATATTTGAAAACTTCTGATAAAACTTACAATGAAAAATCTGTTTTTACACGTTACTGTTCTAAAATTCAGATTTTTAAAACATAATTTCTTATAACCAGAAGAATAAAACCTCAAAATTTGATATAAACACCGGGTGCTGTGCCTGTTCCCGTAGCAGTGTCACTTTGCTCGCGACTTCTGCTCGATACAATCGGCACAAGTCAGTGGTCTTCGTGAGTAACACATCATGTTGTCAACAGTTGTCAACCGCAACGTACATCCAGTTGCAGTGTGGTTGCACGGTGAACGTGTGTCCACTTACAATTAACAAAGGATTCAGTGATAAATGCGATGAAGATATTTGTGGCCCATCGGGGTCACATACAGTCTCGACTTCCCAAAGAGTTAGGAAAAACAAAACACTATGTGTCGTCAGACACGGAGTTACATGTTTAGAAAATGCTTTAAATATCATTTGTCTTCTACTCACTGAGTTGCATTTAAATTTATATTCATTATACGTTGCGATTTAATACTCGAGTACTATTTTAAATCTCCTGTGCTGACTCTTTCCAGTTCCTTGGGAGGTGACAGACTGCAGCGCCTAGAACCGCACGGCCACTTCGGCCGGCTCAAAAACCACATGCGAGATTTTCATATTCTCTCGCTCGCTGCATGCGAACTATTAGTCCTACACAAATAAATGAACGGGAGCCTTTTGTAGAAAGGGCGATGTACTTGAGGGCAATATTATGGAAATGGAAGAGGACGTAGACGAAAATGAGATGGGGGACATGATACTGCGTGAAGAATTTGACAGAGCACTGAAAGATCTAAGTCGAAACAAGGCCCCGGGAGTAGACAACATTCTATTGGAACTACTGATAGTCTTGGGAGAGCCAACGATGACAAAACTCTACCATCTGGTGAGCAAGATGTATGAGACTAGTGAAATACCCTCAGATTTCATGAATATAATACCTCCAATCCGAAAGGAAGCAGGTGTCGACAGGTGTGAGAATGATCGAACTGTCATTTTAGTAAGTCAGGGCTGCAAAATACTAACACGAATTCTTTACAGACGAATGGAAAAACCGGTAGAAGCCGACCTTGGGGAAGATCAGTTTGGATTCCGTAGAATTGTTGGAACACGCGAGGCAATACTGACCCTACAACTTATCTTAGAAGATAGATTAAGGAAAGGTAAACCTACGTTTCTAGCATTTATAGATTTAGATAAAGCTTTTGACAATGGTGACTGGAATACTCTCTTCCAAATTCTGAAGGAGGCAGGGGTAAAATACAGAGAGCGAAATGCTATTCACAATTTGTACAGTCACCAGATGACAGTTATAAGAGTCGAGAGGCACGAAAGGTAAGCAGTGGTTGGGAAGGGAATGAGAAAGTGTTGTAGCTTATCCCCGATGTTATTCAATCTATACAGTGAGCAAGCAGTAAAGGAAACAAAGGAAAATCCTGGAGTAGGAATTAAAATCCATGGAGAAGAAACAAGAACTTTGAGGATTGCCGATGACACTGTAATTCTATAAGAGACAGAAAAGGACCTGGAAGAGCAGTTGAACGGAATGGACGTTGTCTTGAAAGGCTATAAGATGAACATCAATAAAAGCAAAATGGGGGTAATGGAATGTAGTCGAATTAAATCAGGTGCTGGTGAGGGATTTATATTAGCAAATGAGACAAATAAAGTAGTAAATGAGTTTTGGTATTTGGGGAGAAAAATAACTAATGATGGTCGAAGTAGAGAGGATATAAAGTGTAGACTGGCAATGACAAGGAAAGCGTTTCTGACGAAGAGAAATTTGTTAACATCGAGTATAGATTTAAGTGTCAGGAAGACTTTTCTCAGAGTATTTGTATGGAGTGTAGCCATGTATGGATGTGAAACGTGGACGATAAATAATTTAGACAAGAAGAGAATAGAGGCTTTCGAAATGTGGTGCTACAGAAGAATGCTGAAGATTAGATGGATAGATAACGTAACTAATGAGGAGGTACTGAATAGAGTTGGGGAGAAGAGGAACTTGTGCCTCAACTTGACTAGAAGAAGGGATCGGTTGGTAGGACACATTCTGAGGCATCAAGGGATCACCAATTTATTGTTAGAGGTCAGCTTGAAGGGTAAAAATCGTAGAGCGAGACCAGGAGCTGAGTACACTAAGCAGATTCAGGAGGATGTTGGTTGCAGTAGGTACTTGGAGATGACGAAGCTTGCACAGGATAGGATAGCATAGAGAGCTGCATCAAACCAGTCTATGGACAATCTGACTTCGAAAGCGTGTAGGTAACCCTCTTTATAGGCGAGTTATGTGCACTGAGCGTACGTGGTTCAGTCTGATAAAGTAACACTTTTCTACCTAGAAACTTGAAATATGTAGATCCAAAATAATCTCGTCGAACATTATATGACAAGCAGCCACCACTCTCGGAATCTCCACGCCATCATTTACCTTCTAATCTATAAGGCATGCAAAGAATGGCAAAAGAGTTCCTCTGAATGCATTTCTTAAAAAGTGTATACTAATTTCAGTAGTGACTGACTCTGACAAGTATTCCCACTGAAAGCAGAGAACATCTAAGGAAACACTCTGTAGTTAAATACAGGTTGCACAGTGCACACATTACCACGAAAGTAATACAATCATTATAATCATTAAACACGAATTTATCATTCGGAAGCTTCAATTCAGTTGATAATTGTTTCGATTCAAAATACAGCCTCTAAAACAGGGGAGAATACAACTGTCTGTACATGAAATACGTTCCATACTGGGCCACCACAAAGGAAAGAACTGAACAACAAATAATTTAATGTGCATTGGCAAATGCTAGAAATATTTAACTAAACGTGTGATGAAGTCAACAAGCCTATTATTCAGATGGGCCAGTGATAAACCGATTCTGTACCATGTGCCTCGATACTAACCACCTCACTCAACAACCAACGGTAATTTTGGACATAAGTAAACGCAAATTAAAGATGTGCAAATTCCACAAACAGTATTACGTCAAGCTGTGCGATTCTAGCCGGATTCAACAAGCATGCAAACATTCACCAGATATTGTCAAGTAATAAACTAAGTATACCATACCTTTACAAAATACACTATGATATATTCACAATATATTCATCCATAATAAGTCACTGGATGTACGGAATGATTGTATTATTTGATACTTCACAACAGACATTTTATTTTTGACCACAGTACATATTTATGATACTGTTATTTCTTGCGCCACTGTCGTCAAGCAGAGGAAGTTACATTTTTGAGTAACTAGTAACCTTTTGTAGCATTGCCTACCATATGCATTTACTCATTATTACTTACATTAGGCCATTGCCACTCAAAGATTCAAGCGGCCTGTCAGGATGATGTCACCAGACATGTTCTTAATTTGGTTTCCTGAAACTGAACAAGATTGCAATACAAAAATTAGACGTGGTTTGGTAGTAAAGATCGAACCTAAGCCAAAGGATGATGCAGTCTTGTGCACTATGATCTACGCAGGAGAACAACTGACACTAATTGTGTCTTGTGAGCCACTTGAATTTGCTAATTAACTCGGAAACGGTGCAGTGTATTGAATTTTTCCTTAACAATTATTTCTCAGCACAACCACCCCTGCAACACTCTTATAAACTTTTCACACCGTTTCTGACCATCCTGTATATGGTTTCCAGGGTACAGTATCCTGTTTATCTTTATATACCTTTCTACTTTGCTCTCTGTTCATATCTTTTGAGTTAAACTTCCTCCTACAGTAATTAGAGCCCATACCTGATAATTAAAGTGCAAAAATGGCTCTGAGCACTATGGGACTTAAGAGCTGAGGTCATCAGTCCCCTAGAACTTATAACTACTTAAACCTAACTAACCTAAGGACATCACACATACCCATGCCCGAGGCAGGATTCGAACCTGCGACCTAATTAAGCTTCCACACATGTCTTAAGTACCTCTCTACTTTTCATTAAGAGTGGCCAATGCAATACGTCACACGTTCAAGCAGAGTTACAGCAGGTGACCACCCGGAAACACCGACAGGAAACGACGAGGCTGTATTCCGCTAGACTTCTTTCTGTGTATCAAACGGACAACACGCATGCAGAGAGCACGTGACCGAGCTCACTTGCCATTGGCTGCCGCTTCCACTCGCCAGACTATATCACTCCAGACATCCCTTCTCAAATAGTGAAAGACTATCACACTTTCAATAATGGATCAGTTTGTACAGATAGTCTTTGAAGTATGCTTCAGATCCATAATATGCAGAAGAAAGAATAATTTTGAAAGTTGCCATTATACCAAGAATTTTCAAGGCTCTTCAACCAATCAACCTGATTTTCATTGGGAATTTCTTATTTCAGTATTACTGCTCTGGAAGATACTGCTTCCTGTCAGTTCTTTTCACAAGTTTATTTACCACAGATTGAGAAGCACCAACTGTGCTTCGATCGCGAGCCTTCCGTCTGCTTTGAGGATCTGCATCAGCTAATCTAGTCGCAGGAAGATCGCTCTCCATTGAACTCGTATCTGAATTAATAACTGTGTGCAAGTATTAAAGGAGCCCCAGTAAATGAGTCCTGGGGGTTTGACTTCTCAAAATCATTAATGGGATACTGCATGGGAAAGGGATTCACTAACTACGGAGGTAAAATCTTGGCCCAGGTGAATCTAAGTTTATTATAATCATTCTCAAAGTCAAATAATGACATTAATATGGACCTTAATTAAACACATTAGAAAATAAATAAATCAAATAAATGAAATACAACTAGCACTGACTAACTTGACAATGTTTTTCAGTAAAGGAATCAGAGTTCAGAAATGATTATCATCCTAACGAATTAATCAAATGAAACATACCCACAGCGAGATTCAGCAAGTCAGGTTAACAGGAATTCATGGAGAGGCTACGACCCAGGTTATGACATCAGTCATTATTTTACAAGTGATTCACAGTTATTAAATAATTAAAGAACAATAGTAAAACACAATGGAATAATATTTTAAAACGCAGCAGTTCTTATAACAGTGAGTGGAATGCTTGGAATTCAAAGGAGCTCTATGGTTTAACCAATTTAACAACGATATCAAAATGCCATTAGGCTAACACAATGGTTTAAATTACAGGCCCAAGATTTAACATAGTCCTTTAAAGGATCTGACAGATTTAAAGAAAGATTTTAAAAGTAAAATGTAAGAACGACTAGCACAACAGGTAAAATGTTTAATAAAATTTAAATCTCCATCCTAACAGAATGGTTCTAAATTATAGACCAAAATTTAACAATGTCTTTTCAGAGAGCTGACAAATTTAAGCAATACAAAGACCAGCGAATGGCCCAGCTGGCTAGGGAAAACTTGATACAGGAAGGGCACGGCACCAAAAAGAGGTCCAAGCCAAAAGACGAAACATTCACGAACTCTGAAAAGATCTAGGCTCACGCGAACCAGTGAAGATGAAACTTAAACAGCAGTCACCATGACGTAGAGCTGCTTCGCACAAGGGAACGGCGGCGTTGAATCTCAAATGCTGGCCAATAACATCGTGCCGCCGGTGAGCTCAACCTTATGAGGCCGGGGGAACTGCACGCATAGACTGCAGAAACAGCAGCTGGCCCATCAGGCAACAGCAGGGCGCTCGTAAAATAAGTGTCGTGCGACAAGAAGACGCCCAGAAACACCAACGTATCAGTTAGTACGATAACACACATTCAGCAGATAGCTGTCTGAACAAGCAATCCACAATAAGGTACACCAACAGCCGGCAAACGATGATTAACAGTCTAAACTAAGAATTTCAAGAACAGTGCAATCTAAACACTGGAGAGAACCAAGAATAAGTAGGCCTATATTAATATTGCCAAGCTACAAACATAATTTAAATATATTTAAAATAAGCGTTTTGAACTTCCTTACCTTCTCTCAAAATTATTTCGAGTAGCTAGTTCAAGAGCCCACGCGAATAGCAAACGGTTGTGAAAACACACTTGGCCTCTTAGCAACAAATAATCCTGATTTAATAACGAGTATCAAAACCGATTCAGGGATTAGTGAACACACGGTCGTCGTAGCGAGGTTGAATATTGCAATCCCCAAATCGTCTAAAAATAAGCGAAAAATTACCTATTCAAAGAAGCAGATAAAAATTCACTTGACGCCTTCCTGAGACACAATCTCCTCTCATTCCAAATTAATAAGTGTAGACCAGATGTGCCTTAAATTCAAAGAAATAGTATCGGCAGCAATTGAGAGATTTATACCAAATAAATTAACAAACGACGGAGCTGATCCTCCTTGGTACACAAAACGGGTTAGAACACTGTTGCAGAAACAACGAAACAAACATGTCAAATTTAAACAGACGCAAAATCCCCTTTATTGGCGATCTTTTACAGACGCTCAAAATTTAGGGCGGACTTCAATGCGAGATGCTTTTAACAGTTCCCACAACGAAACTTTGTCTCGAAACCTGGCAGAGAATCCAAGGAGATTCTAATCGTATGTGAAGTATGTTAGCGGCAAGAAACAATCAATGTCTTCTCTGCGCGATAGCAATGGAAATACTATCGAAGAGAGTGCTGCTAAAGCAGAGTTACTAAACACAGCCTTCCGAAATGCCTTCACAAAAGAAGAGGAAGTAAATATTCCAGAATTTGAATCGAAACCAGCTCCCAACATGTTTAACCTAGAAGTAAATATCCTCGGAGTAGTGAAGCAGCTTACACCATTTAAGAAAAGCAAGTCTTCTGGCCCAGACTGTATATCAATTAGGTTCCTTTCGGAGTATCCTGATGCATTAGCTCCATACTTAACAATCATATACAGCGGTTAGCTCTACGAAAGATCCGTACCCAAAGACTGGAAAGTTGCATAGGTCACACCAATATTCAAGAAAGGTAGTAGGATTAATCCACTAAATTACAGGCCCATCTCGTTAACGTCGATATGCAGCACAATTTTGGAACATATATTGTGTAAAAAAAAACGGTTCGAAGAAAACGGTCTATTGACACACAGTCAACATGCGTTTAGAAAACATCGTTTCTGTAAAACACAATTAGCTCTTTATTCACATGAAGTGTTGAGTGCTGAAGCAAGGGATTTCATATCGATTCCGTATTTCTGGATTTCCGGAAGGCTTTTGGCACTGCACCAACAAGCGGCTTGTAGTGAAATTGCGTGCTTATGGAATATCGTGTCAGTTATGTGACTGGATTTGTGACTTCCTGTCAGAGCGGTCACAGTTCGTAGTAACTGACGCAAAGTCATCGAGTAAAACAGAAGTGCTTTCTGGCGTTCGCCAAGGTAGTATTATAGGACCTTTGCTGTTTCTTATCTATATAATCGATTTGGGAGACAATCTGAGCAGCCGTCTCGGGTGTTTGCTGATGACGCTGTCGTTTATCGACTAATAAAGATCAAAAGAAACTGAAAAATGATTTAGAAAAGATATCTGAATGGTGCGGAAAGTGACAGTTGACCCTAAATAACGGAAAGTGTGAGGTAATCCACATGTGTGCTAAAAGGAACTCGTTAAACTTCTGTCACACGATAAAATCAGTCTAATCTAAAAGCCGTAAATTCAACTAAATACCTAGGTATTACAATTACGAACAACTTAAATTGGAAGGAACACACAGAAAATGTTGTGGGGAACGCTAACCAGAGACTGCGTTTTATTTGCTGGACGCTTAGAAAATGTAACAGACCTACTAAGGAGACTGCCTGCACTACACGTGTCCGTCCTCTTTTAGAATACTGCTGCGTGGTGTGGGATCGTTACCAGACAGGACTGACGGAGTACATCGAAAAAGTTGAAAGAAAGGCAAAACGTTTTGTATTATCGTGAAATATGGGAGAGAGTGTCACAGAAATGATACAGGGTTTTGGCTGGATATCATCAAAAGAAAGGCGTTTTTCGTTGCGACGGAATCTTCTCAAGAAATTCCAATCACCAACTTTCTCCTCCGAATGCGAAAATATTTTGTTGACACCGACCTACATAAGGAGAATTGAACACAACGATTAAATAAGGGAAATCAGAGCTCGTACGGAAAGATATAGGTGTTCATTCTTTCCACGCGCTATACGAATGGTTCAAATGGCTCTGAGCACAATGGGACTTAACATCTGAGGTCATCAGTCCCCTAGAACTTACAACTACTTAAACCTAACTAACCTAAAGACATCACACACATCCATGCCCGAGGCAGGTTTCGAACCTGCTACCGTAGCGGTCCCGCGGTTCCAGACTGAAGCGCCTAGAACCGCTCGGCCACAGCGGCCGGCTCGCTATACGAGACTGGAATAATAGAGAATTGTGAAGGTGGTTCGATGAACCCTCTGCCAGGCACTTAAATGTGATTTGCAGAGTATGCATGTAGATGTAGATGTTGATGTACTGGTTCTATTAATAACATAACGGTTAGATACCAGTACAAGACGCCAGGCAGACAGTCAGGCTCCACGAATCAGGTAAGGAATTTCGCTTTACAACACACAAGGGTGCCAACACAGAAAATGTACAATTCTGCGACAGCGCACTCGATACACTAGTATATCCGGCCAGATCAGAATCTAATACATAGTTAAAAGAGCACGTTATCACAAATGTTCATGGCATGGCAGCAGCAGCAGCACCTGAGACCGCCGTCACGTTCCCACTGCTTGCACAGACGGTGACAGTAATAATGTTGGGCATCATTTGCCAAGGAGAAACAGTATTAAAACCGAATAATAAGAAACTATCTCCACGATAGTCACACCCAGGAATCGCAGCTAAGCTACTTTTCAGGAAACCAAGACAGCGCATTCAGCGTACACTGAGTAGGCAGGCTCAAACAGTTTCTATAAGCGATACAGAACAAACTAACGGCGAATCCGATTTTCCTGGAAAGCACAAATTCAAAACTCGGGGAAGAATGACATAGGGCAGGGCGATAACAATGGAGCCCGCTAGCGCCGCCAAACTAAGTCACAAACCATGGTTCAACAACAGGAAAGATGTGCCCTTTCAGCGCACCGAAATCAGCTAATCGCAATGTAATTTGTTCACATTGCAACGGTTCCCTTACAGCGAATCGATGAAGACACCGATCACGGCGAATGACAAAACACGTTTTCTCCAACCGACTTCCTCTTCGTCCCCGGTGACAGTCCGATCCATACCAAACCGCATCGCAAACATTTCAAACCGCAAGACGCCGTCCGGCGATCAAACGCAAAACGAACCGAAGAGTCGATCTGCAGACCGCAATCGATACGAGCCGACACGCCTCACACAGCTGAATACGCAGTGACTGTAGGACCATGCAGACTGAAGACGAGAAAACAACACGCAACTACTTCTGAGCCCCTGGTCATACACAAGCCTGCATGAATTTAATTAAGTGTTGCTAAACGTCTAATTTCACTCCATCCTAACCAGACAGATAATTTCACCATAATGCAAGCTGCGTACATTGGAAGTGGCTGCCAGTTCTACTCATCAGACAACGAGGTGCCCGCCTCTCTATATAGAAATTCCTCTCGCTGCTGCAAGCCGTCACCAAAGTCTGGAGGCTCTTGTCTTAAGCCTGGACGTGTGTGCTGCCTCGAGTCTCCACCCAGTCTCTCTTTCCTCATTTCCTCCGCATCTCCTGTCTCTGCACGGAGCAGAGTCCGCACTACAAACACAGTCCTCTAGTAAGACAAAAGCGTGCCAGACTCTGGCCCGTGAGGAAATTGTTAAAGCGTTGTTTGTTCTTCCATCACTGGATCGGCGTAAAACGTTCTCCAGTCAGCCGGCTTCCCACCGACGCCGCTTGTAGAACATTCTGTGTCACTTTACCATCTCACTGATGTCATTTTCAGTTTGCCAATCCATGATTTTCCCACATGAAAAATTTTCAGACGATCAACTCCTAGCCTCTCACTCTCTAGTAATTTTTAAGGACGCCCAATGAAAATATATGCTGCCCTTTGGAGGCGGAATTCCTCAAGCCACCAGGGCTGGTCTCGGGTCAAAAGCTGAATAGCGTCGCTTCTTCGGGAAGGCAGGAGATAGGGATCTGTTCAAACTGTTCCGCACTGCACCTTTCTTCTGAGATGTCAATGGGTCCTCTGCAAAGTGTGCATCGACGGGGCTGGACCTGCTTGTAAAACGGCCATTTATACTTAGAATTTTAGCCAGTATCATAATGCATGCACTGGCCACCTATGGGTCCTGGAAGAAACTTGCGAGGCCACCAGAATGGCGCCTAATAGAACAATGTTGGTCAGGTCAGTACCTGCTCCCTGGCTAACCCTCCTACTGCAGGGTCATCAGAGGTCAGCCCCTGCCCTTTAGAAAGTATCTCAGTAGGGACCTCGGCCTGCTGACCCTCGTATGGCATCCACTGGCTCCACACATTAAGGATCACAAACGAAGTTAACTATTTCACATGCAAAAATTGCAAGGCGTAATAAAGTAGCTTAATGGATAGAAAAAGATGGCTCGATCCTTACAATCACTGATATCATTGCCATAATAAGTAACCAACATAAATCGATCGGTAGAAACATACCTGTAATTGTGATTAATGGTATTCAAGGAATAAAATGATATGTGCCAGCCCGGGAATGGACTAAATTCTGTCAAGATGCAGAAGAACGCCGGCTGGTGTGGCCCAGCGGTTCTAGGCGCTTCAGTCTGGAACCACGCGACCACAACGGTCGCAGGTTCGAATCATGCCTCGGGCATGGATGTGTGTGATGCCCTTAGGTTAGTTAAGTTTAAGTAGTTCTAAGTTCTAGGGGACTGATGACCTCAGAAGTTAAGTCCCATAGTGTTTAGAGCCATTTGACCTTTTTTTTATTCAGAAGAGCTCTTGACTCCATAGGACAGTCACGAGCCCTTAGGCCATAGTAAGCTCTGGCCACAAACCACTTCAGGTGGATTAAGGAAAGACCAACCCATAAGCTCCAGACAACAGGAAACCTCTCCTACCGGACGCCGGAAACTGACTCTGGCGTCTCCAAAAGCCAAGAGGACAACCTCCTTTGAAAAATTCACTTAGTTTGCAGGATGAACGGCTAGTCGTACGGTGTTTACAAAAGCCAAATGTACCACCTCTCGAGAACTACTACTCTACAAGGTACTCTTTTCATAAATTTCTATGTTACTTTCATATTGTATTCAACAAATATTCTTGGTGTCAAACATAAATGTGGTAGAAAGAGAGCCTCCTACTACAGAAAGTAGTTGCTGTTATGTGGTGCCTTGTGTGCACGTTAAAACTGCACACCGTCGTCACAGGGCCGAATGGGTGTAGGTAACATCTCCGAAAAGAAAGCTGGCAACACAGATTAGCAACAATTTACAATAATGTATTAAAAGAAATAGTTCGAAGTTCACTTGCACTGATCTCTCTTTGCACTCTGATCTAGTCCTGAGTTCAGTGAACGATAACTGCGATCACTTGTAGAACCTCCCATTTGGCTGCCTTGCCGGCGACTGTAGATACAGCTCTGTTGCTGTTTACACTTTGCAAATACATGGCGGAGACTTTCTTCTGAGGAGCCTTGTGTCCGCTTATATCTCTTGGTGAATGGATGCCCACTTTGGAACTATTTGAGCGACGACTGGCAGAATCAAAACATAGTCCGTGTTATGGTGGATGGTGGGTGTTCTATGGTGGCTGACCATGTTATCCCTCTCTGGAGGCTGGCGTTCCCGTGTGGCACGTCTTCTGTGTACAGCTATGAACCGTATCTCTGGAGTACACAGCAATTACGTAGAATCAGATGCCTAAACTTATAATGCAAATACAATAAATATACGGAAAAATAATAGGGCCGTTCCGAAAGTAAGTTTCGTCTTTGTTTTACACACGGAAACTTTACTGTCAAAAGTAAATACACCACGGCATCATGAACTGTAGACCTTCAACTATTTTTAGACGTAGTCGCCACCGACATTGAGACATTTATTGTAGTGTACAATCAGTTTGAAGAAACCACACTGGTAAAACTGAGTGCCCTGCGGTGCAAGGAATTGTCACACAGCCTGCTCCACCTCAGCATTGATTTGGAGGTGATCTCCCGAAAGTGTGGTTTTGAATGTGGGGAACAGGTGAAAGTCTGTGGGGCAAAATGGGAGCTGTAGGCGGATGATCCGAAGAATCACATCTTCCACGTCCCAGAACACTGTGGCCGTAACCTTTCCTGTAGAGGCTGACACTACGAATTTTTTCCTCACTGGTGAACTGGGATGTTTCCACGTTAATGAGGCGGCCTTGGATTCTGGAGTGAGGTGGGTGCACCAATGTCTCATTACCTGTGATGTTTCTGAAAATGAACTCATTTTCCTCTTGCAAACTGACCGAGGCTAATTCTCATTCTTGCATCTTCTGAATCGGGGTGACGTTTCTCGGCACCCATCTTCCAGACACTTTTCGGTAACCCAACACATCACGAACCATGCCATGAGCATTGCCAATACGTAGTATGGACGCCATGTCTTACACCGTTATGTACCTATCCGCTAACAATGTTGTTTTCATTCTTGGATGTGGAGGGACGCCTACTTTGACCTTCATCCTCCACATTGTGCCTTTCTGTTCATTTCTCTATTTTTTCTTCTTTTTTTGCAAGGCTCTTCTTGTGGGTGTTGCTTTACTTTCTATATAACAGACACGCGTTTAGTCAGGTTACAAGTTCTGCCAATCAGATCGTTTTTTATTTCCTTTATGTGACTAGAAATTGTTCTGGACGTTTGAATGTAACTGATAGTAATGTTAGGTTCTTCCAGAAGGCAGCACTTCAAAGGAGTGCAACTGTTAAAAGAGGTGCAGCAGAACCGATGAGAATGCCCTTTACTGACACTACCAGTTTATAAGAACAGTACAGATTCACGAGTGTTAAACAATTTTCTGTAGCTGGCCTGCACACGAAAAGTTGACGAGTCGGTAGCAGAATAAAGTCAGGTTCCTTTTTAACGTTCTGTTGATGGCGTGGCCATTAGAGACGGAGCACAAGTGCGGTATTAATAGAAGGAGGAGGGGGGGATATTCGTCGCGTCCTTTTGACGTAAACCATTCTGACATTTGCCTCATGCGATTTAGGGAACTATGAAGAACCTAAATCTTAATGGCTGAAAGAGGATTTGAACCGCCATTCTCAGAATGTGAACTCGTCCTACTAACCACTGCACCACCTCGCTCATTCGAGGTGTTGGATTAACATGTTTGGCTCGATATTTTCTTGAAGCGGAAATAAATTGTATTTTATCCCTATTAACTAAATTAATTTTGTCTGATTTCTAGACTGTGGTAGATTAAATGGGAACTATTGGTGGTGCGTACTTTCCGGTCTAGTGATCAGCTAAGAATCTTTCAATTCAGTCAGATGGTAAGCAGACTCAAATTCGCAGTGTAATAGAACATGAGACTGACGCTCCATATTTAAGCAATTTTTCAAGTGTAGGAGATTGTAGCGGACCCACAATAAAAGGTGCACTCATTTAGCTACAATATAATTACATCGGAAAGCAAAATTACGGGCAATGCGCAGCCTCTGATCCGTGAAGAATACGCTAGAGGACAGAAAAAGAAGAGGCGAACGTTTTAGTACTAGGAGTGAAGGGGTACGTATTAAGAAATTAATAAGAATTGATTAATAAAAGCCGGCCCGGGTGGCCGAGCAGTTCTGGGCGCTACAGTCTGGAACCGCGCGACCGCTACGGCCGCAAGATCGAATCCTGCCTCGGACATGGATGTGTGTGACGTCCTTAGGTTAGTTAGGTTTAATTAGTTCTAAGTTCTAGGCGACTGATGACCTCAGAAGTTAAGTCGCATAGTGCTCAGAGCCATTTTGAAACCAAGATGATCAGTTTTTCGGTAGTTCGTGGTGACTTATCGTTGTTGTCTGATCACTTAAATTCACGCTCGAGGCACGTTCGGTAGACATTAACTGCGGGGATCTGCCGAGTCAATATCAAAACTGCTGTATCTTGGGGAGCTTTCAAGGTGGTTTCATTAGCGTGTACACGGGTATTGTCATGCTAGAAATCTCATTTTCGGTGTTTTCAATCAGGCTACTAGCCACTAGGTTGAGAATCTTGTCAATATATTCTTTATGAAACATTTGATCAAAAGTCAATATTAAAGACCATAACGCCTAGGCTTTGTCCGTGAACCTTTGTCCAGTGATACTATCTCAATATCTCTCAACTATAAGTTGCTGCACACGTTTGCGAAATTCCTTATGGGCAAGACAGAAGAGCATTTTATCATCGAAAATTACACTGTTGAACCCCTGAGTCCAATGCATCTATCCCAAACACAAGAACAATCTTACACATAGGATTATGAGGCTGGTGGTGCACTTACTCCAGGGATAGGACCTCATAAGCCACCGCCAGTTAAACTATGAATAGTTATTTTTAGTTTGAAGTGTGATGCTGCATTTAATGAATCTGCGATACTGTTATTCATTGTATGTACTATCTCGGAACAGCAGGTTGTGATTAACATCTTAACGTAAACTTCGTAACGTTTGAAACACCTTGTAACTTGTTTTTTTTTCTGAGATACTGTTACTGAGGTGCAGCAAAATTTTAAACTCAAAGCAAAAAAACAATACAGATCCCTGATTCGGCAGGGTAATTCCATTATTTTAATGCGTTGCAGCTCTTACGGTATTGGTCTTTAGCAGTTTTCTCGCTTTAAAAATCTATTCGTCGTCCGTCTAAGCTAGAACTTTGAAAAAAATGCAGTGTTTTATGTGGAAGCTCCCCAGTTACTTCGTTTTCAGCAGTCTCCAGGCGTCAATGATGTGGTGTTTTTGTCTCCTTTCTTTCTATCGTTGCTTAGCTTGTCTTTTATTTATCCCGTGTCTTCTTTAACGGCTCCGTTTGAGCAGACACTGCTGCCAAGAAGTATTTCTGTCTGACTGCTCTGCGAGAACACACAGAGAAGGTTGGGAGATCTTCGCTTTCGGTGTGCGGCAACGTCCTACTCGCTCGTATGACTTGGCTTTCGCGTGTCGTGCAGTGCTATGGATCAAAATTGTTCGAGCAACAGAGCAACTACGCATGCACCGTGTTCCACATGTTTAGGGTCAAACTAAGACGTCGGAGGATCTTAAACTGAGCATTTTGAGATTAGGAAACGATGATCGGATATTTAATGCCTTAAGTGTGGGACACGTGTCTGTACGCAGCCTACCTTTTTACTCAGAAATTCATGGTGCTACCTTCAAAGCAATAGGCAATTTTTTGCGATGTTCCCACGGTGGATTTTTTCCTATTGTGTATGGTGATGTTCACTGGTACAAGAGGCTGGCGACGAATTGGATGGTACTGTCACAGATGCTTGTCTCACTGTACAACAGCGACATTTGAGAGAGAGAGAGATCAGTATTGTGTGCGCCATAGCATTGAGATTGGCGGTCACCACTTTCAACAGTTCCAGTGTGCTGTGAGGCGCAAGATGTTCTTGGCAATAAAAGGCTAAATATCCATTTCCACCGATTAGTTCCTCATCTCAAAGTGCTACACCATTTATATAATGCCCCTACGATGAAAGTTTGCGACACCCTGCGGAAGTGCAAAGAGTATCCGAGGATTCACGAGGTAAGAAATTTATTTTTTGTCGCTAGAAGACGTGAGACTCATTTCATGCTCTGCTGTAACGTGAAGAGATGATGCAGTTCGAGAAATAGGAAAAAGAGCAACTGAAAGGCAGTGCGAAAACACATCCGCTCTAAAGACTTTTAAAATTGTTTTGTCTGTTCTCTTGTTGAACTTTCTTGTGCGACAAATGCCGTCAGACCAGAATCGCTAATAGCTACGAGACTAGTAATGACAAAACAATGGTTGATCCCACATCGAATAGATCGTGTCAGTATGTGTTCGTTGTGCAGTACTTGTTTTGCCTGTGACGTTACCGTGTAACTGTAGGCGCATGTGCGCATTTGTTCTGAATTAGCTTTGCGTAAAGGTGTACCGTGGAAACCCGTTTAGCTAGGACATTGATTCGTACGTTAGTATTGTGAAGAGCTTGCGGAGCACTACTGGGACCCAAAATCAGGCAACAGAAATATTCGCTGGACTATAATTGAAAACTTGTGATTTATCTAATCTAAAGTCATTATACTGCTCTGTGTAGCCATTTCATTAAAGAGATTGACGATTAAATTACGTATTAATAGGAAACACTTGTTATTTTATTCTGACATATTCACAAAAAATCTACAGCCCGAATCCGAACTGCACACACAGAAATCTTTTGAGATGGCAGTAGGGCTATGTTCAGATGTTGAATGACGTAGTGTTGCAAACTGCAGGTCAAACAAAGTCTTGACTTGTACCTAAGCACCTTGTGTGGTGGGGAAAAGGCGGCATTCAGTATTTCCTCCGAACATTTATGCCTATAGGTGCAGACTGAACCACGCGACACCCCATCAGGATCTATTCATGTTAAGGAAACATATCGTTAGAGCAGTCTACGAAACGACGAAGCGAACTATGGATCTGGCCGTAGCGGGAACTAATATAGTAGCCGGCCGGTGTGGCCGAGAGGTTCTAGGCGCTTCAGTCTGGAACCACGCGACCGCCACGGTCGCAGGTTCTAATCCTGCATCGGGCATGGATGTGTGTGATGTCCTTAGGTTAGTTAGGTTTAAGTAGTTCTAAGATCTAGGGAACTGATGACCTCAGATGTTAAGTCCCATAGTGCTCAGAGCCATTTGAACCAACTAATATAGTAGCGTGAAGAAGTACAGCCACGGCACATTTCCAAGAAGTGCGCATTGTATCTCGCAGTGCAAGCGAGGGAAGTGACCGCTGATTGATAGACATTACTCCCTTGCAAACTGACGGCGTGCGAGGATTGTTGTCGAAATAAATTGTAGATTAGCATCTAATTACTGAATATGCTAGCACTGATGTGGATTTGGTTCCAAATGCAATTCCCATAACTGACTCAAAAAGCAAAACTTCCCGGCTATCATTGAGTAATTTGGATAAATAAATTTGTTGACCCAGCATAGGAATACCTCCTGGAAGTGAAGTCTTTTTTAATAATACTGTGCGTCACAACAAGCAGAAGAATAAACCACCTTCTTCTAGCTCGCTAAAAATGTAAAATAAAATTCTGGCTGACCATTTATCACACACCTTATGAGCAAGTTGCAAGGAAAGGTGATCTTTTGGGATTAGTTAAGGACCACCAACTTTCTCCTGGTTGCAGCATTAACAAAACCTTCAATTAAAATTTTCTTCCCTTTCGACTGCTGCCATATAAACCACACATAAACCACATAGATGTGATTTAGAAGCTTGCAAAGAATGAGATCTTTAGTCAAGACCTTCACTCTCAGAATGAAAAAAAAATTAAAAAAGGTTGATAGGTTAGCTGCTATGACATTAGATAACTGTAGAAAAGTGGTACGTCACGTAAATACAATTTCTAGTAACGGCTGGAAGACAAATGTTTAAATGGAAGAGGAAATCGAAAATATGCACATCAGTCGTAACGGATTCGGACGAATAGTGGCAATTATCGTCCGCCACTGATATGGTGGGTGATGAATCGACAGATACAGCTAAGGAAGAAAGTGACATCACTGAGGAAAGTAGTTAAGGTAATGTTTCTTTTCTTATTTCAAACAAGCATTCAATTACTAATAAGAGATTTCTCTGCCTCTGGCAATGGCGAGGTCGACACTATACATGACACTGGCGTATAGAGGTGAGGCGTGTGACAACTTCCGACTTGTGTAATGCAGGGATATACACTTGACAGCACCAAAATATGCATGATTGCAATTTGAATTATCCGCTATGTTACACAGGAGCCAGTCGCATCACGGGTGTACGTACCTCTCATAAAACTATACGTGAGTTTAGTACGAGGACTTAGATTTCTTTGACAGTTAAGATAAGGACGAATCCTCTAAAAAGATGCAAAAAGACTGTACCGCACTGAACCACTGGTGAAAAATCGACGAAGAAACGGATCTAACTAAAAAAGAAAAAAAAATGGCATAGTCGGCGGTGTAATAGGCAACTGTCCGGCGATAATATTTGGTTCGTATATGGCGTAGTGCAATTTTCTTTTGCGTTACTCCGTTAATTTGTTTAAGCTGTGGAAATCACGAAATTAATCATAGGTCATCATAGGTTCTTAGAGCGGGGTCAGGCCAATTTTCTCGCATAGTCTGTTTAATCTTTGTCCATATGTTTTCGATAGGGGTAAAGTCCGGTGCAGCAGGAGGAGAATCGAGAAGAGAAATCTCATTATGTTCTGCAAACCAACCCTGCACCATCACTAACTTGTGTACTGGAGACTGGTACTGCTGGAAACAGATTACTATCTCAGGATATAAATGTCACACTGATGGAACCAGAATATTACTCATAATCTGGGTATGCTGGGTAGCATCGAGTCGACCATCTATCCTGTAAAGCATTCCAAGTATAAGGGAACACTTAAAACCCCAAACCGTCACAGATTCACGGTCGCTGCAAGATGGCTAATGAGTGTATTTGGGGTCGAAACGGGCACTTCGCGGTCTATATACTCGTACCGGACCATCAGTCGCTGAAGATAATACCGATTCGTCGGAAAATAACACGTTCTGCCAGATACGATTGATATTTTCCTCGGCAAACGCCAATCAATAGAGTCAATGTTTATCTCGGAGGCTCTCCTTAATGGCCGCACGCTTGTTAAGTACACGGGTGTGCAGAACTTAAGCATGAAAGTAACTTTCACATGGTGAGTCACTGTCAGGTAACATAGTTCGTTGAATCTCGTACCAGACATGGAAAGAAGTGCTAAGATACAGTACAGAAGGTAACTGACACGAACAGAAATGACACTCTTATTCAAAGGCAATAATTACACTGTGGAGAAAAAATGTATTCAGAATTGCGAATACGATTAGACATCAGGGGTACAGTGCATTAGCGGCACATGAAAATTTGTGCCATACAGGGACTCGAACCCGGATTTCCCGCTTAACGTGGGCGGTCGTCTTCAAAGCGTCGGCTATCCGTATACGCCTCCCAGAGAGATCCAAATCTCCATATGTTACATTGTCTACATCTCTTAATGCTTATATACTTTCGGTGATCCCAACACAGGGAGACACAATGTTGCTATCGCCATTATGGCCTGCTTTGGCATGCCTGCCTGAGGGACAAATATTGCTGACGATCTACAGCCGTACGAACAAGACAAAATCTATTCAATGTCGCCTGCTGGCCTGTTCAGCTTGCGTAATTGAAGCTCTGTTGTCTGCTGACGGAACCCCTTCCTTGTTAGGCCGCACGCATACTATAGGTGTGAGAGCGGTTGCAGGTCTGCCGGGCGAGCAGCCTGTGCGTGACAGTTTTCGTGCTCAGCGTAGCCGGCGCCGGCCTGTGATTTTCGCGTGAAGACGGTTGAACTAACGTCGATGAGGTGAGTTTACACCACGGCTCTCCCAGTGCTGAACAGACCTGCACCTGAAGCGTATGCACTTAAGCAACGCATGCGCACCGACAACTGTGTACACCACGTATGCGCCTGCATGGCTTTAAATAAGGGACTCAGCGTACTGTCGCCAGTACACTCCTGAAAGAGAAAAGACTCTGCGTCGATATGTCGTGCAAGCATGTTACTAACATATGGCAGTTTTAGATTCCACAGTACTGCAACAGTTGAAAGGAACCATTTGAATCATCATATAAATCAGTCAAGATACGAAGGCTGTTCGGAAAGTAAGGTCCGATCGGTCACGAAATGGAAAGCAGAATGAAATCAAAAATTTTTTATTCGCAACAGTTTAGTCACACCTTCCAGCTAACTCTCTAAATAGTCACCGCTCAGACTTAGACATTTGTCGTGGCGTTTTACAAACTTTCCGGCACCTTTGTCACAGAAAGCAGCCGCCTGTGCTTTCCGTCAATTCTCTACGCTGGTCTGCCTTTCATTGTTTGTGCCAGCGGCGAGTAGAAATTAACATCGGAGCGAGTCAATTAAGGGCTGTATTGTGGGTGATCAAACACCTCCCACCGAAAATGCTGCAGGAGCGCCTTCATTTCCCCTGCAGAATGCGGCTGAAAGTTGTCTTGAAGAAAGAAACGCATGACATTTATGATATGTGGGCTGCATAGCTTCACCAAATCCACACACTTGGCGGAAGACACTGTTGTTTTAGGCAGTTCTACGTGATCATTTTGCGCTCTGATCTACAAAGAGCGACGTGAAACGATCGACAGGTACTCTAAAGACAATGCTCAACACATCTGTGCGAAATTCCATCGGATTTTCACAGTGATTTCCATTTTGCGCCTGATTGGACCTTGCTTTCCGAATACGCCTCGTACCTTAATTAAATCGCTTCACTGGGAAACCGGAAAAATGAAACGTTGTTTCCGTCTTACTTTATGGATCCAATGGCTGATTTTCTCGAAGGGGTATAACGCTATTAATGACGTGTGAAAGAAGTGTCTTTTTGTTTTTTTGAAACCGATTCTTTTAAAGATCCAAAGTTGAACAGAAATGTTTTTGTTAACAATATGTTCAACATTTTAAGATACAACTCTCCTCCACTCACCAGGCAGATTTCCATTTGCTTTCGTTCAGTCGTTTTATGATGATGACATCCAGTGAAATTTGAAACTACTGCCCGTAGAATCGTAATTTTTGCAGCGGAATAACAACGGATAAAATTGAATTTTCCTCGGTAATTTCGCATATCGTTGCGAGTAATCATCACATCAGTGAGTTACCAATTTTTAAAGCAACTGCTTTCTACAATATCGAAGTGCTTCCTGTCAACGTTGTCTGGCAATGAAGATGAGAGTGAAACTCATCAAAACGTCGCGACTTTTCGATGATCTCATCCAAATGATATCCTTTGCAGCAACTGCCATTAAAAAAAGAAGCAAGAGATATTAAGATCGTATTTACCGCATCGTGTCTAAAACATGACATCTGCATCAATACTCCCCATACCACCTGACGGTGTGTGGTGGAGGGTACTTCTGGTACCACTAACTGATTCTCCCCCCCCCCCCCCCTCCCCATCCTACGCGGGAAGAATGATTGTCGGTAAGATTCTGGTGTTTGTTCCAATTTTTCGAATTTTGTGGCTGTGATCATTTCGTAAGGTGTATGTGGGAGGAAGTAATGCGTTGTCCGACCCATCCCGTAAAGTACTGTTTCGAAATTTCAATAATACCAATCCGCGCCGTTTTTCTCAGCACAAGTTAGTGTAAGTTGTGTGGAAATCTAGGGACCGATGACCTCAACAGTTTGGTCCCTTAGGAATTCAAACACATTTGAACCTGTTTTTTGAAACCACTCTGTGATGCACAATGCCTCTCCTCTAGTGTCTGCCAGTGGAGTTTGTTGATCTCAGCTTTAACGCTCTCGCCCTGACTAAACGTCCCATGACGAAACGCGCCGCTCTTCGTTGGATCTTCTCCATCTCTTTTGTCAGACCTGCCTGGTAAGGGTCCCAAATTGATGAACAGCACTAAAGAATCGGTCGAAAAAGCGCTTTGTAAGCCACTTCTTTCGTGGATGAGTTACATTTCCCTATGATTTTTCATATCAACCTTTTCCTACTATTTATTTTATGTACTCGCTCCGGACAGGCACTGCTAGATATTTTACGGTAGTTACTGTGTCCAGCAATTTGTCATTAATAATGTAGCAGTATAGTAGTGGATTACTTTGCTTATGTATGAGTCCTATGTTACGTTTGTTTACGTTCAGAGACAACTGCTAGTCACGCACTGTTCATTAATCCTCTGTAGATCCTTTGCAAATCGTTGCTGTCTTTCTGTGCTACTGTCTTCATATAGGCAACCGCATCGACTACGAACAGCATCCACAAACCTGAACGACTAGCGCCCGAAGGGAAACACACGTTGGTCACTCAGAAGAGCAGAATCGTACATTCGTGTTATTCAGTAAAAAACTCACTGTCCATTTCCAACCATTAGTTCCTCTTCTATGCGTCTTCAGTGTAAGATCCTGTAGTATGCGTACAATTTTGACACTAATACTTTGGATCACCCTGTATAGCTTTCGCAATGTGTCAAGATTACGCAATGAGACCACAACAAGAGAGCTCGAATCGGGAATATCCTTTTCTTTATATTGGTTTGATGCGTAACCTCGTCTTCTGCGTTAACGTTTTCATTTCAGAGTACACTTAACATAAATCGCTCTCATTCCTCAATAGTTTCTTGGCTCTGTGGCTCCCTGTGTTAGGAGAGAAGTTACTCCCCGATGATGTCTTAGCCCATGTGTTTTATTCTGTGCCTCCCTCATGTTCCTATCCTCGTCGATTTTGCGGAGAACCACCTTATTTCTTTCCTTCTTTAATAGCAAACCTCAAAAATTTCCTTTCTCTTATTCTCCAGTGTTGTCACAGGCTATGGTTAACTCCATACACTGCTTATGAAGTAAGGAATGATGAAGTTCTCCGCATAAACGGCGAGGAAAGGAATATATGGAAAACTGACAAGAAGGGATAGGATAATAGGACATGTGTTGAGACGTCAGGGAATAAGTGCCAAGGTACTAGAGAGAGCTGAAGAGAGGTAAAAATCTGTAGGGAAAGACAGTGATCGGGACACGTCCAGCAAACAGTTGAGGACTTAGGTTTCAAGTGGCGGGCCGCATCAAACCAGTCAGAAGACTGATGCCTAAAAAGAAAAGAAAAAGCTATATATCTTCCAATTGAGGTCGACATTTGACATCAGTTCACTTATTTCAATGAGGAATGCTTTCTTTACCTCGGTTTGTTTAGGTTATCTGCCTTTCTTCTTTTGTCATGCTTTAGTTTGCTTACAACTTGTCATACTTTTTGCACTTTGTCTACTACGTGGTGCACATATTCTATAAATTTTGCGGTAATTTCATTTCTGTTACGACTCATTATGAAACAGGTAATAGCAGATTCACCTACATTTACATAAATACTATGAAAGCCACTATATGTGGCACGGCGGAGAGTACCACGTATTACCGCTACTCAATCCCTTTCCTGTTCCACTCGCAAATGGACTGAGCTAAAAGCAGCTGTCTGTACGCTTACTTAGGAGCCCTGATTTCTCGTATCTTGTCTTCGCGGTCCTTACGTGAGATGCGTGTTGGTAGCATTAGGATCGTTCTGCACTCTATCGCAAATATTGGTTCTCTGGACGTTCTCACTAATGTTTCGCGAAACGATGTCTTCTTTCCTTCATTGATTCCCATTTGAGTTCACGTAGCATTTCCGTAGTGACCGCATGTTTATAACATAACGACTCTGGGGGTTACTAAATTTTTCCTTTCAATTTTAATGTTGGGATATGTTTTATCTGTGCAATAAAGGCTTTAAATAATTGTAATAATTTTTTCTTGTGAAATGTTGAAGTGTTACATTGTTTTTGTGTTGTGAAATTGAATGAACATTAAATGTAATATAGTTGTATGTAGTTACGGTGGGTTAGTTCGGATTATACGTTGTTGCCAAAGAATACAATGATGCTGCAATCGCATTATCGTTGAACGCGCAAGCGCACCGGCAGTACAGTGTGGAACATTTGTGAGATGTGAGCAGTCGAGTCGACTCGCGTACGGAGGACGGCGAAGGTAGCGACGAGGCGTGTCTGTTGAGATGTGGTCCTAAGGCAGCGGTGCTAAAATACGTAATGGGAAGTTTGGTGTGGCCAGACACAGAACAAGGTATTAAGCGGGCTCAGAACAATCACCGCAAGAGCATACCAGTTAACAAGAAGAGTACTGCGGATCCGATTTTATTTTTTGTGGGGCTGCGAGAAGAGGAACCTGTGCCACACATTGTCAACGATTAATGCCTTAGATGCAACGACGACGGCTCAAAACGAAGTAGGATGTAGCGAATCATTTGATTAGACTTGTATATTCTACCAAAGGCTGTTTAACAAAGTAAGTTCCATCCAATCCATTGTTACTGACCCGAGAAAATCCTAATGAATGAGAAGCTATTGCACTGGTTTTTTTCTATACAAGAATGAAATCAAATAGAATAACTAAGCAGTGAATAGCTTTTTGTTATGCTGAAAGAAGTAACAGCAACTAAAGTTTCAATTGTTTGCAAGACAGTAATGAACCAAAGTGCTTGCGTCTAATACTCGTAATTTGAACATAATTTCAAAATCATTGCTTAGCAAAGTAAAATTCAGTAAAAGATACTTTTATTTTTTTTTTCAATGACAAGTAAGTTTTCATTTTACGCAGTTGCAATCACTCAGAGGCGTTTGTTAACTCTTGAATAAATAATGGTAGTAAATGTAAAAAATCATTTTCGGAAAATAGTAATGAATGTAATGAAAGTTGAAGTTGTTTGAGATCAACAAGTAAGTAAAATGATTTCTCGAATTTTGACATAGTTCTGCATTTGAAAGCTAGTTTTGCAGATTACGTAACTGTGAATTACAGAGAAGTGATTACTGAACATGGATTTAAACAATACGATGGTTTCCAATGTAAATGACAGCGTTTGGTAATGAAAAGCCAACCAGCTATTCTTATGTTAATTTACCAGTAAACAAACCATTAATTACAGAAACACTAGTTATGCTCACCTTCTTTTCCAAATTTGGCTAACTACTGCGATTCCATTTCGCTCTTTATTTTCATTTCACTTTAATTGAAATTAATTTTCTTATTGTCATTGCTAGAAGCCGAGAGCATTGGCGAATCGGTTGTAGCATAACTTACATTTGGCGGAGTCACTTATTCTTCGGACTAGATTCCTCTCCTGCGCTACAGCGAACTTTAGGCATATGGCTCATTTAAATCCTAACTAACCGAAGTGGGAAGAGCTGTTATCTGTTGATCGAACCAACCGCTAACAAATATAGCAGCAAGCTTTAATAGTGATGAATTGTGACTTGTATTTTTTTTGCAGGAAGAGAAAATGAAGAGTATTTCTGTAAATAAAATATTTATATATGAACTAAAATACTGTAATCACATCAGCAGAAGACTGTAAATTATAGCCGGCCGGAGAGGCTGAGCGGTTCTAGGCGCTACAGTCTGTAACCGCGCGACCGTTACGGTCGCGGGTTCGAATCCTGCCTCGGGCATGGATGTGTGTGATGTCCTTAGGTTAGTTAGGTTTCAGTAGTTCTAAGTTCTAAGGGACTGATGACCTCAAAAGTTAAGTCCCATAGTGCTCAGAGCCATTTGAACCATTTTCTGTAAATTACACTGTGCGACAAGAGAAGTGAAGCGCGCAGAAGGAGAGGAGGAAACGAAAGGAAACTTGACAGGCTGTGATGTTAGATCACTGATTAAAATATCGATCTCATTCTACGAAGAAATTGACAGTACGAACCCACTTATCGGTATGATACTGCACCCGTTCTGTCCTGGATGCACACACTGATTCGGTTGGGGAGGGTATCATAAAGCCGCTGCATCTTTTCGTGATGCAATATGCTCTGCAGCTGTTGTAACTGATTCTTGTTATCCTGAACACTGGCTCTGGGATGAAATTGACGTCCGATCTGCTCCCATACACGTTCTATTGGGACACATCATGGGATGTTACTGACCCCAGGAGCGAATCAAAATCATGCAGACACTTCATAGAGATACGTACCATCTGTGGTCGAGCATTGTCATGTTGAAAAATGGTGCCACGATACTATCATGTGAGAGGCAAATCAGAAGGACGCAGGATGAGCCGTAGTTAAATGGTTCAAATGGCTCTGAGCACTATGGGACTTAACATCTGTGGTCATCAGTTCCCTAGAACTTAGAACTACTTAAACCTAACTAACCTAAGGACATCACACACATCCATGCCCGAGGCAGGATTCGAACCTGAGACCGTAGCGGTCACGCGGCTCCAGACTGAAGCGCCTAGAACCGCACGGCCACACCGGCCGGCAGTCGTAGTTATATCCGATGACTAACCACACCATGAAGTCAGGAGTAGCAACCCCCGTGCCTCTTCAAAACATTGGAAGAATGACCCCTCTGCCTAGGTCGCTGCTATGCTCGCCGACTATGGCCATCCAGGGTAGTAGGGTCGTCATTCAGCGCTGAGCGCAATGCGACGCCGTGCGTCACCACTCCATTTGTCCCACTCGCGGCACTACGTCAGTCGCAGCCGTTTGTGATGCAGAGTTAACGACAGCCTATGCACGGGACGATAGTTCTCTAGCCCTGCTTATGTTAGTCTCTGACCAACGGTGCGGAATTACTCAGAGCGTTGCAGAGAGTCCATTACTTGTTCTCGGATGGCAGATGCAAATGTGAAACGGTTATGATGTGTTTAGTGCACAGTACGCCGATCCCACCTTGTGGTCGACCGGATCCTAACCGATGAGTGTGCTGCCTCCAGGTTTCAATGCAGCATCGATCACTACAAATTGAAATACTCCATGATTCTGCCAGCCGGCCAAATACGTACACACAGTGAGATCCCTTTCAAACTGATGTGCTGATAACGCTATCTCACTTAACGTCTCTTATGTATCCTGCCACGCCTGGTGACAACACTAAACCTAGTACAGTCAGAACACCGTTCTACCTGTTACGGAGAAATGTCACTCTAATCATTTACATGCTCGCCAATTGTGTATATATGTACGAAATTTCAGTGACACTCGACCACTCCTTCTGGCTGCTTCATTTCCTTTGGCAGGCATTGTATGTTGTGTTTGTTAGTTAGCTGGTTGTTCCATGGATCACTTTGCACGATAGATCATAATGATGTGGATCGATCTTTTTAAATTCACATTGCAAATTAATTTGTGCATATAGTTACATTCTGAATGTTTCCAAGTTATGTATTTTACAAAAGGAATCCCTACCCACCCCCTTTTATATAGTACAGTAACAGAAATTCTTCTAAGGGACAGAAGGAGTTGTCAAGGAGAAACTTTCTGAGTTCGTTTACAAACTTTACTTTGCCGTCTGTCCGACACTTTACATCACCTGGTAAGTGATCAAAAATCTTTGTTGCAGAATTGTGCACCTCTTTTTGTGCTAAAGACCACCTTAATATCGAGTAATTTTTTCTTCTGGTGTTATAATTATGTACATCATTTTTCCTTTTCAACTGAAGTGTTTTATTTAGAATAAACTTTATGAGGGAAAACATATACTGTGGAGCAGTAGTCAGATTACCTAAATCCTTAAACAGATGTCTATAAGGGGATCGTGGGTGAGCACCATATATTATTCTTAAAAACTAAACTCCGACCGAACGCCGTGTCATCCTCAGCCCAAAGGCATCACTGGATGCCGATATGGAGTGGCATGTGGTCAGCACATAGCACTCCCGGCCGTATGTCAGTTTACGAGACCGGTGCCGCTACTTCTCAATCAAGTAGCTCCTCAGTTTGCCTAATAATGGCTGAGTGCACCCCGCTTGCCAATAGTGCTCGGCAGACCGGATGGTCACCCATCCAAGCGCTAGCCCAGCCAGACAACGCTTACCTTCGGTGATCTGACGGGAACCAGTGTTACCACTGAGGCAAGGCTGTTTGCTGTATATTATTCTTAGAGCACGTTTTTGTACAATAAAGATTTCCTTTCTTAAAGATAAATTACTCCAGAACATTATTCCATATGCCATTACTGAATGAAAATGTGTCAGCTTACTGATTTGTCTCTTTTCCAAGGTTTGTAATGATTCTAAGTGCAAATGTGGCTGAACTAAGTTGTTTTAGGAGTTCCAAAACGTGTTTTTTTTTCAGTTTCAATTCTCATCAATACGGACATCTAAGAATTTTGAAGTTCCACAATATTTATTATTTCCTCACCATGTGTTACACTTACCATCGGTGTAGTACTCCTTGAAATCTGGATGGTAGGTACTCAGAGAGCACACAGGATAAGGTTACGATTGTGGATAGGGCCGTAAACAGTTACTGTGAGTTGCACAATCAAACAAACAACTTTATTTTTCTAAGAACCACTTATTTACACATTGCTTTAAAAGATCGCAATTAGACAATACGGCTGAAGGCCTAGTTAAAGAAAAGTTGAGATGCTTTCTGGGTTGAAGGCCCAAAACCACACCAAAAACAAGAACGGCTTAAAGCCTTGCTTAGAAATCAAAAGCAATTAAAAGTAGAAGGTAAAAATTTAAAAAAAAAACATGTAATTGAAAAGAATTAGCGGCTGAAGGGCTACACTACACGTCTGAAGGACAACTATAATCAGAACTCATAAATAAACAATTTTTACTAATCAATAAATTTCTTTTTAAACTTACAACAAAAGGGCCGAAAGCCTGATTAAAGAAATATTAACTTGTTGCACGGCTGAAGGCCACAAACAAATTTGAAGCATCGACTGAAGGCCTGAACAACATGTCAGACAAACAATTTAAAATAAACCCCTTCCTTCTTACAAAAAATTTTCCTTTAAAGAATACACACGGCTGAAGACCTTATTACAGGGGTTCACGTAAATCCTCGGCTGAAGGCCACATATAACACATCGAACAACTACCGGCTTAGGGCCTGGATTACAAACAATTTCAGATAGAACAAATTAACACGGCTGAAGGCCTTTATGTAAAATTTAAAAAGAACTGGATTAATATAAAACCGAAGGCCTCGCACAGTACTTCAAACTAAAATAAAAATCACAATATAAAACAAACAGAACAAGTGGTGCTCAGAAGTGTTCCAAGGGTCAGCCTGAGAAGGTAGCTCGACCGTAAGGTGAGACAGGCAGCCAAGAGTTGGAGTTAAATAATCGGATGGCAACCCGAACTAGGGACGGCCCAAGGACCTACCAACAATTCAACCAATTCCCTTCCATCCGACCAACGGCACAACAATGGAAAATACTGAGCGAGGACGAGGATACGAACAGCACTACGTCTTCAAAAATTGGCGTCTAAAAACAACCAAGAGAACAATAAGCACTCTAAGTAAAATATGAACCAAACAACTTAGAAGGCTGTGGAACTACACGCTGTGCCGGACAGCATCAACATGACGAGGAAAGACACACTGCAGGAAAACTATGCTAACGACCAGGGCAGGTTACTGGGGCGTTAACGGCCACAGGGCAGAATTACCGCTGGTGCACTTCACAGGCAAGTAACAGTCAATTCAATAATTAATCACAATATAGGGAGACGGCTGCAAGATTTCGCCAACACATTATACGTTGCTGCTAGCCCGAACGGCCCAGGTAGCAACAACCCGCAAGTGAATGAAGAGCTGTCACAGCAGTTGAGGTTTCATAACAGGTTAACTGATCACTCAACTTCAGCGTCCAGCTTCGGTGGGCAACGAACTTTGTCGCTCTCGCAGCTAGCGCCTCATGATCCAACAGCGCGTGCACGCCGCAAGTGGTCCCGGCTTGGTTCCGCGCCCGGAGACTTCCTCGCTGATCAGTCCCAACCGACTGACTCAATCCAGCACGCAGACGGCATTAAAATAACTGCTCAGTCAAAACCACACAAGCTACACACGGTTCCGCGAAACACTTCCACAAAGAACCTGAACAATATTAAAACCAGTCACTGTGGAACAACTAGGAGAAATCACAAGGCAAGACACACAGAGAACCCGGAAACGGTCGGCGACCAAATACACGTCGTCCAATGAGACGACCGATCGAACGACAAACCAAGGTCGTCCCCACTGAAGTCATGTGTGCCGTCAACGGTCGGGCGAGTCATGGCTGTCCGGGCCTCACTGCTGCTCCGTCCACACTGAACTCCCGACACACGATGACCTGGAAATACTAGCGGTCCCTCCAGAGGTAGTACGAAGTGCTCTTATCGATAAGCGCTGCTGCTGCCACTCACAGGTAGGCAAGCCAGCAAGTTAGTGACGCCAGTAAATCGAAAAAGAAACGAGACGGCAACCGAAAATGAACGAAGAGATGTCACAGTAGTTGAGGTTTCATAACAGGTTAACTCATCACTCAACTTCAGCGTCCAGGTACGGTGGGCAACGAACTTTGTCGCTCTCGCAGCTAGACGTCAAGCAATAGCGGCACGAACACGTGCCGCGTGCGGCTCACTCCTAGATGTCCAGAACTGAATATGTTGTACCTTTTTAAGATTGAGGGAGAGACCATTCGCAGGAAACCAGTCAATGGTACTTTTAAAAACTTCTTTCACCGTTCTTTCCGTTTCTACACTCCTGGAAATGGAAAAAAGAACACATTGACACCGGTGTGTCAGACCCACCATACTTGCTCCGGACACTGCGAGAGGGCTGTACAAGCAATGATCACATGCACGGCACAGCGGACACACCAGGAACCGCGGTGTTGGCCGTCGAATGGCGCTAGCTGCGCAGCATTTGTGCACCGCCGCCGTCAGTGTCAGCCAGTTTGCCGTGGCATACGGAGCTCCATCGCAGTCTTTAACACTGGTAGCATGCCGCAACAGCGTGGACGTGAACCGTATGTGCAGTTGACGGACTTTGAGCGAGGGCGTATAGTGGGCATGCGGGAGGCCGGGTGGACGTACCGCCGAATTGCTCAACACGTGGGGCGTGAGGTCTCCACAGTACATCGATGTTGTCGCTAGTGGTCGGCGGAAGGTGCACGTGCCCGTCGACCTGGGACCGGACCGCAGCGACGCACGGATGCACGCCAAGACCGTAGGATCCTACGCAGTGCCGTAGGGGACCGCACCGCCACTTCCCAGCAAATTAGGGACACTGTTGCTCCTGGGGTATCGGCGAGGACCATTCGCAACCGTCTCCATGAAGCTGGGCTACGGTCCCGCACACCGTTAGGCCGTCTTCCGCTCACGCCCCAACATCGTGCAGCCCGCCTCCAGTGGTGTCGCGACAGGCGTGAATGGAGGGACGAATGGAGACGTGTCGTCTTCAGCGATGAGAGTCGCTTCTGCCTTGGTGCCAATGATGGTCGTATGCGTGTTTGGCGCCGTGCAGGTGAGCGCCACAATCAGGACTGCATACGACCGAGGCACACAGGGCCAACTCCCGGCATCATGGTGTGGGGAGCGATCTCCTACACTGGCCGTACACCACTGGTGAGCGTCGAGGGGACACTGAATAGTGCACGGTACATCCAAACCGTCATCGAACCCATCGTTCTACCATTCCTAGACCGGCAGGGGAACTTGCTGTTCCAACAGGACAATGCGCGTCCGCATGTATCCCGTGCCACCCAACGTGCTCTAGAAGGTGTAAGTCAGCTACCCTGGCCAGCAAGATCTCCGGATCTGTCCCCCATTGTGCATGTTTGGGACTGGATGAAACGTCGTCTCACGCGGTCTGCACGTCCAGCACGAACGCTGGTCCAACTGAGGCGCCAGGTGGAAATGGCATGGCAAGCCGTTCCACAGGACTACATCCAGCATCTCTACGATCGTCTCCATGGGAGAATTGCAGCCTGCATTGCTGCGAAAGGTGGGTATACACTGTACTAGTGCCGACATTGTGCATGCTCTGTTGCCTGTGTCTATCTGCCTGTGGTTCTGTCAGTGTGATCATGTGATGTATCTGACCCCAGGAATGTGTCAATAAAGTTTCCCCTTCCTGGGACAATGAATTCACGGTGTTCTTATTTCAATTTCCAGGAGTGTATATGAATGCTTGGATTGATTACTCGTACAATACTAGCGTCATCTGCAAAAAGAATTAGTTCTGTGTGTTGTGTATTAGACGAAAGGTGGTTTACATATGTATGGGGAACAATAGTGGACCTAGGATTGAAATTTGGGGGATCCCATACGTTATTTCTCACCCGTTAGAATTACATCCCTGGAGTATATTGGTTGAGTTGCTAAGTACAACTTTCTGCATTCTTTTGGTTAGATATGACATTATCCATTACTTGGCTATACTATGAATTCCATAAAACTTCAGTTTATGTAGGAGAATACTGTGATTCACAGAGTGAAATGCCTTAGACATGTTGCAGGAAATGCCAACAGGTGCTATTTTGTTAATCAGTGCTGATAAAATCAGATGAGTGAACATGTAAATGGCGTTTTCAATAGAGCAATGCACCTGAAGCCAAAGCTATGATTTGCTGAGGATATTGTAGTTGCTAAGGTGAGATACTATTCTAGAATGAGATACTATTCTAGAATGCATCGCCTTCTCAAAAAAATTTTACGCATGGAGTATACATTATGCACGGAATAAAAAGAAAAGGCGGAAGTAAGTATGGAGTAGAATAGTAGCAAGTCCAGCTACTCGGCCTTGCCACAACTCATGCTGGTCATGTACTGACGTCACGAATTTGTAGCGTAGAGGCGGTCGCCGACGTGTCCGGAGGCTCGCTTCGCGCCTGCAGAATTAGCCAGAAGAGCGTCCGCTATTTATAATCGCCGGCATGCCGGGCGCCCGTAAACAGACCGGCGCCGGCGGTCAGGCAGTCGACGAGTGACCGGCGAGCGGGCAGGCCGAGCACGTGCTCTCCACACGCTGCACCGGAGGAGGAGGAGGAGGCGCCAACAGCACCACCACAGCACGCTTTTGTAAGTGCGTAAAACGAACAGCCCCCCTCTCCCCAATCAGTGTCAGAACACTCTGCGAGTCGCCATTCAGCTAACATTTGAAGGCGCGTGACACGTGTATATATGATTTCCTTGTTATCTGGTCCAGGAATACTCTATTTGTTGTTACTCGACAAAGCGAACCGTAAGTGCAGCCGCGGCGGGAACTAATTTCGTCGCGTGATCAGGTACAGTTCAAAGTGGTGCGTTTTACTCCCTCGCCAGTGATAGTGCGGTAATTGCCTACCTGAGCAGCCGCGACGGCTTACTGTTAACGCCGTTGAACTTTTTGACGATGAGAAGGAGATAGCAGTGACAGTGATAATGTCAATGGAGACGGAACACGTAAGCATAATTGCCACGTAGGATAAATGCCAATTATGACAGCAGGGCACAATGCTGTACAGAGTGGAATAGAAGTACCTATCGCAAGGGAATGCACTGACGATATGGATAGATGTTTTATTAGATAGCAGTTTCTGCGATATTATGAAAAAAAGAAAAAAACTAGCCAGGCGCGATTAGGACTACCGCATTGGGGGATCCGTACAAACTTATTTATGTATACAGACAGTTCACACATTCCGGGAATCGAGAACCTCCTTCATTTTCGCCTGCTATCGACATGTATACTGGCAAGATATCGGTCCCGAGGGTTCCAGGATTTTCTAGCATGTTTTAATTTCAATAATATAAATGTGACATGAAGTCATGGAAGAGGCAGGCTACTATTATTATAATAATCAGCAGTTTTCCATTCAGGCTGACTGGGTCGCAGTGGGTAAATTCAAGGAATGGCTTTATTCCTCATATGAAGCGTGTCGGAAGTTATCGGTCATCAGGAGCGATTACTGCAAGTAGGTGTAGCTTTTGCTAATTATATGTGAAACAAACACTCGCAGACTATACAATTTCGTTCGTGTCGACACTTGTCGAATGCCATTTTTCCGCTTTCCCTGTATTCTTCCGTTCTTTATTTCGGTTATGCCATAGTCCCGTATCGATTGCAGGGTCGGCGTGGCTACAACGGATTTGACAATGTTAGTGTTAGGGATGGCCGGATGTCCTTCCTGCCGCCACCCTGTACCCCCAGGACGGAATCAGTCTACCCCAACTGTCTGCGTCTAGTGTAAATCGTGAAATAGTGCGGACGTGTTACAAATGTCTGCGACGGGTGTAGCTGAGGTGGAACGTGGGGACCAGCCCGCTATTCACCCAGCGGGCTGTGGAAAACCGCCTAAACCCACATCGAGGCCGGCACACCGGCCCTCATCGTTAATCCGCTGGGCGGATTCGATCCGAGGCCGGGGCGCCTACCCGAGTCCAGGAAGCAGCGCGTTAGCGCGCTCGGCTTCCCTTGCGGGTCTTCCTGATTTCCCTGTATGTGGTGCCTATATATTTCCGATACGGTGCCTCTTGAAACACCAAATCCTTCGTCTACCTTGGTTACGGAGACACCCACCACGCGAGCACCAACAACAATTTGCCCATGTTAGAGTTCACTTCGATCCCAAATGATGCCCATACAACTACACAGAACACTATTCTGAACAAGACTACCACGTGCAACGTATGGAGGATATTGCACAGATTCCGTTCGTGGTCATATGAGTGTGGTTTGAAAAGTTCTCGCAATCACCACGAGAGGTCAGCGCTAGCGCAACGAGTTGTTCACGTGATATTCATTGGACTGTTGCCTGTAGACACGTGCCACGTCAGTGCTCTTTGAAGGGAGCTGTGGCGGTGATGTGGCTCTGTTGTTGTTCTTGCGTAGTGATTTGCGAAAATGGAAAAAAATCGAGATTCGAGCAGTGATTAAGTAATTCGTAAAGAAAGGTATGAAAGCAAAAGACATTCATGCCGATTTCCAAAGTACACTGGGGGACTCTGCTCCTTCATATTCAACTGATCCGAAGTGGACATATGAATTTAAGTTCGGTCGGGAGAGTTTATATGATGATCCGCGCAGTGGTCGAACGAGATGTATCACTACTCCAGAAAACATTGCAAAAGTGCATAAAATGGTCATGGAGGATCGCCGGCTGAAAGTGCGGGAAATTGCTCACGATTGCCAGATGTCATCTGAAAGGGTTAGGGCCGTTTTAGGAGAAACGAACAAGATTTTTTATGACCACAGATGAAATCTGGGTCCACTACTATACCTTAGAGACAAAACAACAGTAAAAGCAGTGGAAACATGCTGGTTCTCCGGCACTAAAGACAGCAAAGACAATTTCTTCGGCGATAAAGGTCTTGGCATCAGTGTTCTCGGATACCCGCCGCGCGGGATTAGCCGAGCGGTCTTAGACGCTGCAGTCATGGACTGTGCGGCTGGTCCCGGCGGAGGTTCGAGTCCTCCCTCGGGCATGGGTGTGTGTGTTTGTCCTTAGGATAGTTTAGGTTAAGTAGTGTGTAAGCTTAGGGACTGAAGAACTTAAATGTTAAGTCCCATAAGATTTCGCGCACATTTGAACATTTTTTTCTCGGATGCGAAGGGGATCC
Organism: Schistocerca piceifrons; assembly: GCF_021461385.2. Classification (NCBI taxonomy): domain Eukaryota; kingdom Metazoa; phylum Arthropoda; class Insecta; order Orthoptera; family Acrididae; genus Schistocerca; species Schistocerca piceifrons. The sequence goes on from NC_060139.1 coordinate 679,774,559, forward strand.
TGTTTGTAGATTGTCTCCCCATTGGGAAAACAAGCACTGGAGAATACTATGGCCGGCCGGAGTGGCCGTGCGGTTCTAGGCGCTACAGTCTGGAGCCGAGCGACCGCTACGTTCGCAGGTTCGAATCCTGCCTCGGGCATGGATGTGTGTTACGTCCTTAGGTTAGCTGGGTTTAATTAGTTTTAAGTTATAGGCGACTGATGACCTCAGAAGTTAAGTCGCATCGTGCTCAGAGCCATTTGAACCAGGAATACTATGCTAACCTCTTGGGCAAACTGGAATAAAAGATACGCAAAAAAAGGCAAGGTTTAGCAAGGAAGAAAGTCATCTTCCACCAAGACAATACGCTCCCGCACATATGAGCCGTCGCCATGGCAAAATTACACGAACTAAGGTTGAATTGTTGCCACACCCGCCTTATTCACCTGATTTGGTTCCATCAGACTTCTATCTCTTCCCAAAACTGAAAATTTTTCTTGGTGGACGAAGATTCATTTCAAACGAAGAATTGATAGCCGGAGTTGACAACTATTTTGCAGGCCTGGAGGAAACTCATTTTCGAGATGGAATCAAGGCACTGGATCATCGTTAGCCCAACTGCGTTAATCTACTACATTTAAAAATAAATAAAAGTTTCAGTGATATAAGTACTCTTTTTCTGTTCCGTTCCGAGAACTTTTCATTCCACCCTCGTAATACAACAGAGCAACCTGCAGGCTTGGTTGCATCTGCATATTTTGAAACATGCACTTCTAGCGGTGTTTCCATACTTTTGTCCAACCCCACGGCGTCCAATATTTTTAAATTAAATCTCTGTTCTAATTACTGGGCAAATATTATTACTGATTCTAGAGCCAGCAGTTCGAATAATTCGTCCTTATGTGTTCTATATTCGAGGAACCTTATAATCTTGCAGTCTTTGAATACTATTGCAGTGTTTTTACGTCTTTGTTGTTCCCTGTACTGTTAAAATAACAATTTTTGAACATTCCAGAGTATTAAGTACTGATATTTTTTTCTTTCTTGTAAAAATATCTCTATGAACATATGCCTCACTTACTCCTACCAATTTTTAGTTTTATATTTTATATCTACACTTCAACATCCCTTCTAGAAAACGAAAATCTGAATAATCCCAGTTTTCCCTCCCAAAGTTCTTTCACTGCCCACCCCTTACTCCCATATAATTCACTTTGATGCAGAGTTTTATAAATCTGGTAAATTATTTGCTTAAGGTTGAGTTAATTTATTGGTGAACTAGAAACGGAACACACAAATGCCTAATTGCTATGTGCATGGCTAATG